>NC_057809.1:501352686-501689835 GCF_018294505.1 Triticum aestivum
CCGTGGTGTGGAGGGCTGGATGAACAGTAGACGCTGGAGGGGTGCCCGTGGAGGGGTGGTTAAACAGGACCCCGTGGTGTGGAGGGCTGGATTAACAGTAGATGGTGGAGGGCTGGTTGAACAGTAGCCAGTGGAGTAGCGCGCGGTGGAGGCTGGATGAACAGGAGCCCATGGAGGCTGGATGAACAGGAGCCCGTGGAGGCTGGAGGAGGTCGACGGTAGAGATGAACAGTATCCCGTGGAGTCCCATTTTGCGGTACGCCACACCCCTCCCGATTAACAGGACCCCCGTTTCGACCGTAGCGCTCCAACACAAGTCCGTTTCCTCCGTTTTGCGGTACGCCACACCCCTCCCGATCAACAGGACCCCCGTTTTGACCATAGGAGGTCTGTTTCCTCCGTTTTGCGGTACGCCAGACCCCTCCCGATGAACATGATCCCGTTTCATACGTGGCCGGTCGAACACAAGGCCGTTTCCTCCATTCTGCGGTACGCCAGGCCTCATTTCCATCGCCTGTTCCGTCCAAGCCCTCCCGATGAACACGACACATTCCGTTGCCTCTCCATGAACACGATGCATTCCGTTGCCTCCCCATGAACACGACGACAACACTGTTTCTCCGTTCCGACCCAGCCATGTACACGAGCCCTCGCCGTACGTATGCGCGAGTAGGCGTTCGAGATCCCGCCCGTATGTACACATACGTGGCCGTATTTTCTTTCTTGCACCCTGGCCGCTGTATGTATATGTACATGCTACGTGCGCGCCTCTACTACGACACATGCGCGCCTCTACATCGACCAGTATGTACGTACATGTTCGCGACCAGAATGACAACGCTACGTATGCTTCGACCAGGTGGGTCCCGACTGTCAGACACTTCCTTGCCTGCGAAGATGTAGCTGGTGGGTCCTAGCAGTCAGGGGGCGAATCGTTTTTTTGCCCGGACGCACTTCCTTGCGTGTGAATATGTAGCTGGTGGGTCCCAGCAGTCGGGGGCCTGGTGGGTCCCAGCAGTCAGGGGGCAAATCGTTTTTTTCGGACGCACTTCCTTGCGTGCGAAGATGTAGCTCGTGGGTCCCAGCATCAGGGGGCGAATCATTTTTTTTGCGAAATACGGTGGCCCGTCCGGTGGGTCCCCGCTGTCAGGTGGAGGAATAATTATTTTGCGCGTAATAAGGAGGCACTTCCTTGTGGTTGCCGTGGACCCAGCTGTCAGCCTCTCCACGTACAGTACTCTTCCGATGGAAGTCGGTCGTTGACCACGTTGACCACGCCGCGCCGAGAGCACCAGGGCGGTGGTCTGGACGACGGCGAGGCCTATGAAGGGAATGACGCGGAGCCGGGGAAGACGCAACAGTGGAAGCCTGCGCGGAGTGGAGTACGAGGGTTCACTGGTTCAACTGCGGTGTGAGGCTGCCGTCGCCGCAGAATAACAGGGGGTGTGGGTGAGTAGAGGGATGGCCTGGCCAACGGTGGGAGTAGTACGGGGCCGTGAGGCCTCTGCGGCATCACAGCCGGCCACGGGAGGTAGGAGCACGCGACACGACCGACGCTGCTTTAGGTGGCTGGAGCAAGAAGACCAGAGGTTGAAGAAGCACTACGGCCGTTGGATGGACATCGTACGATCACTGCAGCTAGAATCGTTTATATTGACTAAGTTGACAAAACCCTTGGTACGCGTTAACTTAGTAGGCCCACAACTCGGATTTGGCAGAGAACATATAGCCCATTTGCGATTTGTAAAAATGTACAACCCATTTTTTAATTCTAATGAAATTTACTACAGCCCATTTACAATTTGTTAAAAGTACAACCCAACTTCTAGCTAGGACAACGATTAATAATTTCAAACAACCGCTCAAAACAGAATTCAAAAAAATTCCCACATTTTGATGGGATCCGAAATATTTGTATCCGAAATTTCTAGTCAGGTTAAATATAATTTCAAAATAAAGTTGTATTACGTTAAAATCCAACGAAATATTGCGCGCGCAACAAGTAATGAAATTAAAATTTTCAAATTCCAAAAATAATATATTTTTCAAACTAATTACGTGTTTGGTGCATAGTAACTGTCCAGTCATTATAATTACATCCTATTTATTATTTCTTAAAGTCTATTTTCTTGTTAAGCCTAATGCATACCTCATAGGAAAGTTTGCACCCCAGTGGGGCGGAGAATAACAAGTTGACCCGGATATTGTGTACAACTGTCGGCCCAGTTGCATTGCTGATGTTGAAAAAAACTATTTTTTATACACACATTAATTTTTTTGTATAGATAAGGAGCATTTTTTATACACACATTTAATAATTTTTAAATACATGATTAACACTTTTTAAAACATATTTTTTAGTCAATAGTGGGCCCACAGCGAGCCGAGGAGGTTACAATACACATATTTTTAAAATACATGATTAACACTTTTGCAAAAACAATTAGCCCACAACGAGTCAATTAGCTCCAGTCGGCCCACAGTGGGCCGACAGGGGCCAGTCGGCCAGCTGTAGGCCGACTAGAATCCAATCGGCCTGCTGTGGTGTAGCGACTAGACCTCAAACAGTCTGGTCTCTGTGCTCCGGTGTCATCCCTGGATCAGTAATGCTGACACCACACAATACTCGGAGGATTTATAGCAGAGTAGCAATCACACACTTATTACATCGAGTGTCTCAAAAGAGAACTTATTACAAGAAATATGACTTAAGGCCATCTAATAACTATAACAGTGGAAGGCTTGGAAGATAAGTGAGTCCATCAACTCCAACGGCATCACTGAGTATAGAACCACGACCTAAAAACTCCTTAATCGTCGTCTGAAAAGTCTGCAACATTAACGTTGCAGCCGGAAACGGGTCAGCACATGGAATATGCTGGCAAGGTAACACATAGAGAGTAATGGAATGAAACAGCTATACTATATGCATATTTGGCTGGTGGAAAGCTCTATGGTTACAGTTTTGCGTAACGCCAATTTTTCCCTACTTCAAAGGAATAAAATTTAATTACTATCATGGTGGTTGTTAAACATTGAGAATGGTTGACAGCATTCTCAATCCCAATTAAGCATCATCATTAAACATAACCCAACAAAAATTAATTTAGAGTAACATGTTGAGATTCACATGATAATCCAAGTACTAGATACTCAAGATGACCATAACCGAGGACATGGCTAACCATGATTAGTTTATTACACTCTGCAGAGGTTTGCGCACTTTTCCCCACAAGACTCGATCGCCTCCGTTTGGTTTCTCGCACTACATGGTGTTTGAGAAGACGGATGACCGAGACATAGTCTTTCAGAAGCTCTAGCACCTTACGATCGGGTAGAACGTACCACCTACATCCCCTACATCTGCTAGTCTACCACTGTAAGAGTTCGCACAACTTAGTCAACTATGCTAGAGCCCATAATAGCTTGTGGCTGCACACGGAAGTTTCTAGTATGAATAGTCTCATGATCCCTTTAAGCCTGGGTGGCGGTCCAAAAGAAAACAGGCAAGTCCTGGAATACCCAGGTGCCTCAATCCACCCAGATGTGTGTTTAAGTTGCCACCTTAGATAAACCATTAATTAACAATCTCACATCTGTCATGGATATCACTCACCCAATCCACGTCTACTAGCATAGCATGGCATAATAAGCAAACGTAGAAGTAACTCCCAAAGGTTTGATAATAACAGGTAATAGGTACTACCTCATCTACTTCCCATCCCACAATTTAATTAGATCCTAATCATGTAAAGTGTGAGGATTGATCTAATGCAATAAAACTGGGTAGTAGAAAAGGTATGATCAAAGTGTTACTTGCCTTGCTGATGATCCGCGAAACCTAATGATTCGAAGTAACAGGCGGCGCACTCCGGGTATTCTATCGCAGACAAACAAACAAGCATACAATAAGTACTCATCTAATGCACAGGTAAAACTCAAATAAGAGATCTAACCAGAAGGTTCAACTTAAGAACTCCGGTTGGCAAAAAGAATCAAATTGAACGAAGCAACGAAAGGTAAACGGCGAAAGAAAACAACTTCGTTCTAGTAATCTGGATCTAGGCAAATTTTACAGTAACAAAAACTTGTTTAAGTTGGTTAAACGGGTAAAGGGTTTCGAGACGAAACTCTAGGCGCTTGAATCGCCTGATTCCGATAAATGAGCGAAAAGTTAAACTAAAACGAAAATCGGATCAGGAATCGCGATCAGAAAAATCGCGGATTTAATCCGAGAAAAAGAAAAACGACGAACGCCGGTTTTTTTTCGGCACGGAAAACGAGGCGCGACGAACCTCGGGCGGCGGGATCGTCGTCGGCGGCGGCGGCAGCCCCGGCGGCATGCGCGGATCGAGGCAGGGATGATGGCCTGGGGCGGCTCGGGGCGGCGCTATTTAAAGGCTGCCCCCGGGCGGTGTCCCGCTCGGTTACGGCCCGAAGTCGGTTCTCTTTTTAATTATTCCACTTGGAAGAAAAAGAAAAAGAAATACTAAATGGACTCCAAAAATTCCGAAATAAATTTTCACGGGCTTCTAAAATCAAGCTGCACAAGGTGAACATTTATTTGGGCAATTTTGAAAAACGCACATTTTTCCTAAATTCAAATAAAACACCGAAAAACTCCGAAATAAAATCTTATTTAATTTTATTATTAAATCCTCAATATTTCTTTATTTTGGGAAAGTCATTTTATTCCCTCTCTCATATTTTTTGTAATAGAAATAATTGATGATAAAATAAATAAAAATCAAATGATCCTATTCTCAAAATTTGAGAAAAACTCAAATATGAAAATAACGAAATCCCCAACTCTCTCCGTGGGTCATTGAGGTGCGTAGAATTTCTAGGATCAACCAAAATGCAAAATAAAATATGATATGCATGATGATCTAATGTATAACGTTCCAAATTGAAAATTTGGGATGTTACAAACCTACCCCCCTTAAGATGAATCTCGCCCTCGAGATTCGGTTTGGCTAGAAAATAGGTGAGGGTGGTCTTTGACCAAATCTTCCTCTCGTTCCCAGGTGGCTTCATCCTCCGTGTGGTGGCTCCACTAAACTTTACAAAACTTAATAACTTTGCTGCGAGTAACTCGGCTGGCAAACTCGAGAATCTTGACTGGTTTCTCCTCGTAGGTCAAATCGTTATCCAACAGAATAGTTTCCAAAGGCACTGTGTCTCTCAATGGTATGTCAGCCATCTCCGCGTGACATTTCTTTAACTGAGAAACGTGGAACACATCATGTACTCCCGACAATCCTTCGGGCAATTCCAACTTGTAGGCTACTTCTCCCATATGCTCCAAAACTCGATAGGGTCCTACAAATCATGGCGCTAACTTCCCTTTAACTCCAAAATGCTTTGTTCCCCGAAGTGGAGATACTCGAAGATAAGCTCTATCTCCAACTTCATAAACTGTCTCCTTGCGTTTAGAATCCGCATAACTCTCCTGTCTAGACTGGGCTACCTTGAGCCTATCACGAATCAACTTCACCTTCTGTTCAGACTCCTTAATCAAGTCAGGTCCAAACAACTGGCGGTCTCCAACTTCGTCCCATGACAACGGTGTCGTGCACCTCCTTCCATACAAGGCTTCGAAAGGGGCCATCTTTAAACAAGTTTGGTAACTGTTGTTGTAAGAGAACTCTGCATATGGCAAATTATCATCCCAACTAGATTCATAATCTAGCACACAAGCTCTCAGCATATCCTCCAAAATCTGATTGATTCTCTCGGTCTGTCCATCTGTCTGTGGATGAAAAGCTGTACTGAATTCTAGCCTGGTTCCCAAAGTTTCATGCAACTGCTTCTAGAACTTTGAGGTAAACTGGGTTCCTCTATCTGATACTATACTCCTTGGAACTCCATGCAAACATACGATCCTGGTCATGTATATCTTTGCCAACTTAGCACTGGTGTAAGTGGTCTTTACTGGGATGAAATGAGCTACTTTCGTCAATCGATCAACTACAACCCAAATCGAGTCATAGCCTGAACGAGTCCTGGGTAATCCCGTGATAAAATCCATGCCTAGCTTATCCCACTTCCATTCGGATATTGGCAATGGTTGTAACAATCCTGCTGGCTTCTGATGCTCTGCCTTTACTCTCTGGCATACATCACAAACTGCTACATACTCCGCAATATCCTTCTTCATTCCGGTCCACCAGAAAATATCCTTCAAATCCAGATACATCTTGGTATTTCCTGGGTGAATTGAATACAGTGAGTCGTGTGCCTCTTGCAAAATCAACTTCCTAATCTCTGGGTCATTGGGCACGTAAACACGGTCTTCAAACCATAGGGTATCGTGCTCATACTCATGAAATCCCTTAGCTTTTCCTTTGCTAAGTTTCTCCTTAATGGAGGCAATCTGTTTGTCAGCTTTTTGAGCTTCTCTGGTTCTATCCATCAAAGTTGACTGAATCTCCATTGCTGCTACATAGCCTCTCGGAACTATTTCCACACATAGTTCACGAAGATTTTCTGCTAACTCCTTGGGTATTTCTCCCGTCATTAACGTATTGACATGGCTCTTACGGCTTAATGCGTCAGCTACTACATTAGCCTTTCCGGGGTGATAATGCAATTTCATATCATAATCCTTGATAAGCTCCAACCATCTCCTTTGTCTGAGATTCAACTCCTTCTGTGTGAAGATGTATTTCAAACTCTTATGATCCGTGTACACCTCACAATGATTTCCAATGAGAAAATGTCTCCATGTCTTCAATGCATGCACTACGGCTGCTAACTCCAAATCATGCATGGCATAATTCAACTCATGAGGTTTCAGTTGTCTTGAGGCATATGAAACAACTCTCCCTTCCTGCATAAGCACTGCTCCAAGTCCTCGACATGAAGCGTCGCAATACACCTCATAATCCTTGGTCTGGTCTGGTAAAATCAATACTGGTGAGGTAACTAAGCGTTTCTTCAACTCCTAGAAACTAGCCTCACACTCCTCTGTCCATATGAACTTGGTATCCTTCTTCAACAACTCAGTCATAGGCTTCGCAATCTTTGAGAAATTCTCAATAAATCTCCGGTAGTATCCTGCGAGTCCAAGAAAACTCCGGATCTCTCCAACTATTGTTGGGGCTTCCCACTTGGTCACGGTTTCAACTTCAGTGGGATCTACTGCTATACCTTCTCCATATATAACATGTCCGAGGAATCCTACCTCCTTCAACCAAAACTCACATTTGCTGAACTTGGCATATAATTGATGTTCTCTGAGCTTTCCAAGTACCAAACGCAAATGCTCCTTATGTTCCTCTTCATTCTTCGAATAAACCAGGATATCATCAATGAACACTACGACGAACTTATCCAAAAACTCCATAAACACTTTGTTCACCATGTTCATAAAATAGGCAGGTGCGTTAGTCAGACCAAATGACATAACGGTATACTCATACAACCCATACCTAGTGGTAAAAGCTGTCTTCGGAATATCCTGTTCTCGAATCTTCAACTGGTGGTATCCTGATCGCAGATCGATCTTGGAAAATACCTTAGCTCCTTGCAATCGATCAAACAGATCGTTGATAATTGGTAGCGGGTACTTGTTCTTGATCGTTACTTCATTCAATCCTCGATAATCAACAACCATCCTTAACGATCCATCCTTCTTCTCCACTAGTAGTACTGGCGATCCCCAAGGCGAAGAACTGGGGCGAATATATCCTTTATCCAGTAACTCCTTAATCTGCTTCTTAATTTCCACCAAATCCTTTGCTGGCATCCTATATGGTCTCTTTGATATTGGCCCTGTGCCTGGCAATAGCTCAATCAAAAACTCAATATCTCTATCCGGTGGCATGCCTGGCAACTCCTCTGGAAATACATCAGGGAAATCCCTTACCACTGGTACTTCCTCCTGCACAACTCCTGTTAGGCAATTTACTTGAGTCCTCTTTGGCACATGCCGGCATACATACTTGATCCTTCTTCCTTCTGGGGTGGTAAGCAAAATTGACTTACTAGCACACTCAATATTCCCTTTATACTTGGATAACCAATCCATGCCTAATATCACATCCAATCCTTGAGATTCCAATACTATTAGGTCTAAGGGAAAAACATAGTTACCAATCCTTAATGGTAACCGATCACACCATAGACTAGCCACATACTCTGCTCCGGGCGAGGTTACTAACATGGGTGACCTAAGGGCTTGGGTTGGTAGGTTATACTTATCCACAAATCCCCTTGAGATGTATGAATGCGATGCACCAGTATCAAAAAGAACGAGTGCAGTAAATGACTTAACCAAAAACTTACCTAGTACTGCATTAGGCTGAGCTTCAACCTCCTCCACGCTAACGTGGTTCACCAGTCCTCTGTTCAAAGGGTTCGGCTTCTTCCCAGAACTTCCATTGCTATTTCCATTTTGTAATTCAGGACATTCATTTGCATAATGTCCGGTCTTCGAACACTTAAAGCAAGTGACTTGGCTTAGGTCCTTCTTGGCTGGGGTTGAGGGGTTGGTGCGGTTCTGGCCGTTTCTTCCTCCATTGCCATTACCATTCTTGGTGCCATTGTGATTGTGCGAGCTACCTCCTCCATGAGTATGCTGAAAATGTCCTCCCGGTCTAGGGGTAAAACGTGGCTTCTGCTGAGCTCCTGAATTGTACTTTCCTTGTCCATACTTCCTCTTGCGATTCTCAAATTGCTGCTGCTTTCCTTCAATCATAAGAGCACGATCTACCAACTCCTGGTAGTTGTTGAAGGTTGCTACCATCAACTGCATGCTCAACTCATCATTCAGTCCTTCCAAAAACTTCTCCTGCTTTGCTGCATCCGTAGCGACGTCATCTGGGGCATAACGTGCTAGCTTACTAAATTCCTCCACATACTGGCCAACTGTCCTTCCTCCTTGGCGCAAGTTGCGAAACTCACGCTTCTTCATGGCCATAGCTCCTGCTGAAACGTGTGCAGTACGAAAAGCCTGCTGAAACTGGTCCCATGTGACAGTGTCTACTGGGAAAGTGGCTGTGAAATTCTCCTACCATGATGCTGCGGGTCCTTCTAGCTGATGTGCGGCAAACTTCACCTTCTCCGCATCTGTGCATCCTGCTGTGGTCAACTCCCTAGCTGTCTTGTGGAGCCAATCATCTGCTACTATCGGCTCGGTGCTACTGGAAAACACCGGCGGATTCAGCCTAAGAAAACAGGCTAAGTGGTCAACAGGTGGTGGTGGTGGTGGTGGGTTGTTGTTGTTGTTGTTGTTCCGCTGATTCTGATTCTGGACTAGCAACTGCATCAATGTGTTCTGCTGCTGGATCAACTGGGTGAGCTATGGTGGAAAGGTAAATCCGGGGTCACGTCTCGGAGCATCTGAGGGTTTAGAAAAGATGAGATATAAGAATAGAGGGGGTCTAAAGAGAAAACACTACCCATATGCACATGAGGCAAAAGCAAACAATTCACTTCATTCAATCAAACAAAGGCATACAATCGATCTAACTATCGCAAAAGTGCTCGGACTACTATATTTACATGGTGGACTACTACTACTGATGAGGTGGTCTACTAGAAATATTCTACGGTGGTTGACTCCATGATATCTGCTCCAGCTTCATCAACATAGTCATCATCGCTACTATCTGCTTCTGAGTCGGTGCCGTCGATGATGATGTAGTCTTCCGGGCTAATTTCCTGGGGTTCTTCGTCTTCATCTACTGGCGTAGGGTCTCCCATAAATATTCCAATCTTCTTGATCAGGTCGTCATTCTTCTCCACCAATACTTAAATTTCCTCTTCATAATCTTCACGTGTAGCCTTGAGTTCTTCCTCCAGTTCCTTGATTCTAGTCTTTGCCTTCTTCAGGTCTATCATGTCGGTGCACATCTGGTTCTCCTGTCGTCGAATGTGCTGGTTTAGCTCCTGGATAAAAGCTGCGATTGATCTATCCTTCCTGGTGCTGATCATCTCCCAGTGTTCATCTCGGCACCCACAAATCTGGTAGATAGTATCCTTGAGATCCTTGCGGTAGACTTCTCCAATGCGTCCCATGGCGATGTGAGCTGCCATGCTCTTTCCTAGACTCCAAGTTGGTGCATCAAAAGAAAACTCTATGGGCTCAGTGACCGGCATGAACGTCCTTCCTGGAACTTGAACTTGAATCATCCAGCGCTCTTCTTCAGGTAAAGTGGCGTTGTAGGTTCCCGTGAAGCTTGGTACTCCTATGTTCAGGTATCTAGTGACTTCCTTCAAGTGGCGTCCAAAGGGTGTATCTTCATCCGGTTGCGTGAACTTGTTCCTTGCATCTGCCATCCTAAAGAGTAGAAAAGATGAGAGGTCAAAAGAGAAGAGAGTGAATAGTGATCTAGGTCTCTAGCTTAGTGGTTGTGTCCTACAGTCAGCGTGTGCTCAGATACCATCTCTGTAGCGACCAGACCTCAAACAGTCTAATCTCTGTGCTCCGGTGTCATCCCTGGATCAGTAATGTTGACACCACACATTACTCGGAGGATTTATAGCAGAGTAGCAATCACACACTTATTACATGGAGTGTCTCAAAAGAGAACTTATTACAATAAATATGGCTTAAGGCCATCTAATAACTATAACAGCGGAAGGCTTGGAAGATAAGTGAGTCCATCAACTCCAACGGCATCACTGAGTATAGAACCATGACCTAAAAACTCCCTAATCATCGTCTGAAAAGTCTGCAACATTAACGTTGCAGCCCGAAACGGGTCAGCACATGGAATATGCTGGCAAGGTAACACATAGAGAGTAATGGAATGAAACAGCTATACTATATGCATATTTGGCTGGTGGAAAGCTCTATGGTTACAGTTTTGCGTAACGCCAATTTTTCCCTACTTCAAAGGAATAAAATTTAATTACTATCATGGTGGTTGTTAAACATTGAGAATGGTTGACAGCATTCTCAATCCCAATTAAGCATCATCATTAAACACAACCCAACAAAAATTAATTTAGAGTAACATGTTGAGATTCACATGATAATCCAAGTACTAGATACTCAAGATGTCCATAACCAGGGACATGGCTAACCATGATTAGTTTATTACACTCTGCAGAGGTTTGCGCACTTTTCCCCACAAGACTCGATCGCCTCCGTTTGGTTTCTCACACTACATGGTGTTTGAGAAGACGGATGACCGAGACATAGTCTTTCAGAAGCTCTAGCACCTTACGATCAGGTAGACCGTACCACCTACATCCCCTACATCTGCTAGTCTACCACTGTAAGAGTTCGCACAACTTAGTCAACTATGCTAGAGCCAATAATAGCTTGTGGCTGCACACGGAAGTTTCTAGTATGAATAGTCTCATGATCCCTTTGAGCCTGGGTGGCGGTCCAAAAGAAAACAGGCAAGTCCTGGAATACCCAGGTGCCTCAATCCACCCAGATGTGTGTTTAAGTTGCCACCTTAGATAAACCATTAATTAACAATCTCACATCTGTCATGGATATCACTTACCCAATCCACGTCTACTAGCATTGCATGGCATAATAAGCAAACGTAGAAGTAACTCCCAAAGGTTTGATAATAACAGGTAATAGGTACTACCTCATCTACTTCCCATCGCACAATTTAATTAGATCCTAATCATGCAATGTGTGAGGATTGATCTAATGCAATAAAACTGGGTAGTAGAAAAGGTATGATCAAAGTGTTACTTGCCTTGCTGATGATCCGCGAAACCTAACGATTCGAAGTAACAAGCGGCGCACTCCGGGTATTCTATCGCAGACAAACAAACAAGCATACAATAAGTACTCATCTAATGCACAGGTAAAACTCAAATAAGAGATCTAACCAGAAGATTCAACTTAAGAACTCCGGTTGGCAAAAAGAATCAAATCGAACGAAGCAACGAAAGTCAAACAGCGAAAGAAAACAACTTCGTTCTAGTAATCTGGATCTAGGGCAAATTTTATAGTAACAAAAACTTGTTTAAGTTGGTTAAACGGATAAAGGGTTTCGAGGCGAAACTCTAGGCGCTTGAATCGCCTGATTCCGATAAACGAGCGAAAAGTTTAACTAAAACGAAAATCGGATCAGGAATCGCGATCAGAAAAATTGCGGATTTAATCCGAGAAAAAGAAAAACGACGAACGCTGATTTTTTTCGGCACGGAAAATGAGGCGCGACGAACCTCGGGCGGCGGGATCGTCGTCGGCAGCGGCGGCGGCTCCGGCGGCACGCACGGATCGAGGTGTGGCTGATGGCCTGGGGCGGCTCGGGGCGGCACTATTTAAAGGCTGCCCCCGGGCGGTGTCCCGCTCGGGTACGGCCCGAAGTCGGTTCGTTTTTTTTAATTATTCCGCTCGGAAGAAAAATAAAAAGAAATACTAAACGGACTCCAAAAATTCCGAAATAAATTTTCACGGGCTTCTAAAATCAAGCCGCACAAGGTGAACATTTATTTGGGACCTAAATGCAATTTTAAAAACCACACATTTTTCCTAAATTCAAATAAAACACTGAAAAACTCCGAAATAAAATCTTATTTGATTTTATTATTAAATCCTCAATATTTCTTTATTTTGGGAAAGTCATTTTATTCCCTCTCTCATATTTTTTGTAATAGAAATAATTGATGATAAAATAAATAAAATCAAATGATCCTATTCTCAAAATTTGAGAAAAACTCAAATATGAAAATAACGAAATCCCCAACTCTCTCCGTGGGTCATTGAGTTGCGTAGAATTTCTAGGATCAACCAAAATGCAAAATAAAATATGATATGCATGATGATCTAATGTATAACATTTCAAATTGAAAATTTGGGATGTTACATGTGGGCCGACTAGGCCCAGTCGGCCTACAGCGGGTGGACGGTGTATTATTTTTGAAAAAAATTTACCCAGCGTAATATTTATGAAAATTAATAAAAAATGTATTATTTAATAAAAAATAGCAAAAAGGCCTGTGTAGTACAGTACAACCTAACAAGGTTACTCAGCGCACATTCAGCGACGCCAGAAAGGCCCAAACAAGGCTTGTGTACAACTTTTTGAAGTCACTGAGCTCAATTAATAACTTAAGAAAAAAGTTAGATTACAGTGGAACCTAATTAAAAGCTTTCATGAGCAAATAAATAATTCAACGGGTCCCACTTGTGCATGTGTGTGTGTGCGCACGCGCGTGCACGCGTGTGTGTGTGTGTGAGAGAGAGAGAGAGACCCATCGGCCGATGCTCGTAAATACATCTTTCAGCCATATGCATTGCTGATGCTGAGTAAAAACTTATTTAGTTGAGACAATCATATAGAACATCATAGTACACTGAACTTGCATACAAAAATTTCACGCAGGCGGCACAATCAGGATGGAAACAGTGGATCGCTACGGGAAGGGCTATGTTGAAACCAACGAAGTCGTACATAACGGTTCATCGTCTTTATCAATGACGGGGAAATATCTTGAATGTTGTGCAAAGAAAACAGACAGACAACACAATAAGTTCTCCTAGAACATTAAGTTGACGTACAGCCCTTTCTAAAAAAAGTTCAGGTACAAAATTAGAACAGGTCACAATTAAATGTACTAGCATATCAGTGCTTCACACCCATAGCTCGGATTTAACTAGTATCTGACAAGATTCAGTTGTTACCTCAAATTAGAGCACATCTAGGCAGCCAGTCCTGCCTCTTCTCCCAAAGAAGCAGTGGCCTCCGCCGCGCGTTGGAGTAGGCCCTGTGCCATCCATCGTTTCGAGCAACACGGGGAAAGTCTGATGTTGACTCCTGTAATGGACATCGTCGATGGACCCTGGCACCAGTGGCGGCGGTAGGACTTCGATTAATGGATTGACCACTTCTTCGACATGCACAAACACTCGATATAGGTACATCCCTAACGTGGTCCGCGGCGGCCTTGGTGGCGACAAATAGTACAACCCCGGTTCCTGCACCGATATCTCAACACCAATCACATTCGGTATGGTGGACGGCTTCTTCATCCATGCCATAACCGTCAGAGCCCAGCTGTCTGGAGGAACAAACATACTTACGAGCTCACCTCCAAGGTCGTTGATAAGCTCGTTCATGGACTCGCTGTTCCAAGCACGTCGAGGCATGCCGTGGAAGGTAAGCTTTGTTAAAAACTCAAGCTCAGAGGGCACCGAGCCCCATCCTGGGTGCCACCGATCAAAGCTCACCAGCGCGCCATCACAGAACAAACGCCGGGAAGATTCGAACACACGACTGCAGTCGAAAGTTGTCCAGAACCTGACGAAGAAATCAGCCGGTGGCAGACAGACTTCAACGAGTAAGTCACTTATTTGGATGCCGTGCACAATGCCAAGAGCTTTGACAAGGTCATCCAGCGAGACGGGAGGCCGGTCGCCGTTGATGGTTACCATCAGCACTTTGCCGGCAAACTGGTCGTCAAGCGCCGCCATGCCACTGTTGAGCGACAGCATGCAGCGACCGAAGGCAGGACGGACCTTAGGATCTCCGGCTCGGAGATCCGCGTTGACCGGTGACATGATAGTGCGCTTGAGTACAGGGAGTATAGGAGGGGGATTTGGGGGAACTGGAGTAGGAATCGAGATTCCAGAGGTGGGGGAGGGGCGGGAGACTGCGAATGAAAAGGTAGCATGAATTTCGAGCACACACCAATATGCTCTCGGCGCGCAAGTGCACGAAAACACCGGTGGCGCCCACATGTTGGCCTAAGAGTCCTTATTCATTCTTTTTTGGAGAGCCCAACATTTTTTTTCAGGATCTTTTGAGAGCCTGACCTGAGAGTCATAATTGACCTGTTTGGCATTGCGTTACTACTCGGCCCATATTCAACGACACCTCACTGGCCCAAACAAGTGTACATCATCGAAAATACACTGAGCTCAAATTATATAACTTGAAAAAAAGGAGATATACTCTGAACACTGGAGCATGGTGATGCCCTCATTTAGCCCGCCAATAGTTCGAGACAATAAACAGTTCGAAACAATGATATATACAACATTCAAACACTGACTAGTGACTACTACTGACATAAACAGCAAGACATGATAGTTCATAAGAAGTCTTGCTACACCACCAAAACACAACCATCTGCAGCGCTCAGACTCTCGTGATCCAGACGAGAATGACATTCTAAACAGAGGCAACTATTACATAGTAAGAGTGACATAGACGAGGATGACCAAATGACAAGGAATATGCATAACAAAAGAAAGAACTACCCATCTAGAACCAGCAGCAAAGACAACAAAGTCATTCGAAGAGATGATCCAACACCATCATAATTTGCAGCCCCGCTTCAGTGACCAGTGATCCGGAGACACCAGTACTCCACCCTTTCGATGCAACAGCCCAATTACCTATCAACCTGAAGGCTCGAACCACATCACTGCCTGTCGTAATTGAGACATCCAAGGATCAAAGTTAATCCGGATGCCTTTGTCATTCTCACCTTCTTTTGGCTGCAGGCTGTATCATTGACAATCAGGGGAGTTTGCTCCTGAACTCCTAGGGCTCGCCGTGTAGACACAGTTTTCCATAGCAAACAGAGCCTCTCTGCCATCAAGGTCCTTGCCAACGGTGATCTCCTGGTTAATCGGATAATTGAGTCCGAGAAACAGAGAGTGTGAACCAAGGCTGTTTACCCGCCTCCAACTAAAAAATCCTAAAGGCCCCAACAAGATGGTATCCTACTCATAGATGTAACAGCCATTGTCCGGATACTCACGTATTACACGATGCTTGTATACAATGGGGTTTTTGCAATATAACTTTTCCGGCTCATGTGTTCGAATGATCATCAATCTTTTGCCGTTGTCTGATCGAGCGAGGAACCAGTTGTGCTTCCCTGTTTTTGGCAAAGGTGGTGTGATTACAAAGGGCAGTAACTGTAGGGACACTGCATCATATCAAAAAGGACATGCATTGTTAATGTAAGATCATCATTGTTCAGAGTATGAGTAGGATAATGTAAGAAACAACATTGATATGTCCCTGTTGGAACTGGGAGGAAAATATAGGGAAATGTATACTGGGTTCGAAAATATAGAAGTACCATGCATGGTTATACTCATGTTATCTCGCAATCGATTCTTCACAGGAAACTACCATGTCATGCATGTTATGTAATCATGTTCTGTCCTCATAAACAAATTCTTCAAGGTAACTATCAGACCATGCATTGTTATATACTCGTGTTCTATGGGCAAAATTTTTGTGAGGATATTATTCTAGCCATTGATTGCTGAAGGGAGAATATAGGCATGTACACATGGTAAGCATTGCAGGATTTCACTACTTCCAAATATAGAGTTCTCCATATGCACATTTACTTCACTAATGTATGGTTAGATGAAACCAACAGTGTGGTGCATGTTTCTACACCATGAAAATGAGGAAACTAACATGGCCATTGATACACACTCATATTTAGTAGTGGTATATAGATTACTGTAAAATAAGGATAATATCCATATATTCCTAACCGTTTGATTATTCAGGGTACAAATTGGCTGTAATGACATGGTCACAATCGCATGAATTAACTCATTCCAAATATAGCTGATTTACGTCATCTCTAATACATTGCCATAGTTCTACTCAAATTCTGCTCAAACAGAGATATGCCAATCATCACAAAAAGTTCAAACAGTGTCATGGCGTCATCATTAACATGAGAGGAAACAACTTACACGCGCTGTCCCAGCAATACGTGGTGCCATCTGCTTTGTCGATAGCATCACAGAAGTGTGTATCAGCTTTGACGATGATCCACTGCGAGCCGAGTTGTCTCCGGCTAAAGAAGGCACCAGCGTAAAGATAGGCGAGTCCGCAGTCGAACAAGGCAATTAGCTTGAAGCCTGCGTAATTCGCATGTCGTGTGGGCACTTGGCAGATTACAATCTTCTGCAAAACAAGGTCCGTCCAACTGACGTAGTAATCTAGATGACTTGGACCGCGATGGTAATACTCTATATAATCCAACGGAGGAAGGATAATCTCATGGGAGGTCTGGAAGTTCACGAGCACCAACTTTTTACCGTCTTCTCTAAAGGCAGCCATCCGGTGGGAGTTCATGCCAACCCAGTACATACCTGCCAAGAAGTTTCAGGCGATGGTGATCGGATCGATGTCGAGGGAAATGATGTACGGCGACCCACTACATACCTGCAAAGAAGTTTCGGCTAATGGAGATCGGATTGAAGTCGAGGGCATCATGCACGCCTCCGTATCATGGTGAGCCAATCTCGCAAGACCAGATAGCAGCAAGCAGGGTGTTTTGAAAAGCTTAGTCCTCGCTTCGACGATGGCCGTGTGCATGTCCCTCGAGCATGCAGCCAGCCGCAGGGCGCTCAACATATCCATACACAAACAACAGAGGTCGAGGATGTCACTGGGGAGATTGCTCCAATCGCGGCTCATATGGATGCTGCACGGTTCGTGTTCGGCCATGGTGGAGTTTGGAAGGGGGCTTGATTTACGGGGGAGAAGGATGTCGGTGTTG
Organism: Triticum aestivum; assembly: GCF_018294505.1. Classification (NCBI taxonomy): domain Eukaryota; kingdom Viridiplantae; phylum Streptophyta; class Magnoliopsida; order Poales; family Poaceae; genus Triticum; species Triticum aestivum. The sequence goes on from NC_057809.1 coordinate 501,370,153, forward strand.
GTGCGGCTAGCGAGGGAATAGTGGTACTTGAGGAGGCGAGTGAGGCGACGGTACACGGGGGCACAGTGAGATGGAGACGGAGAAGGAGATGGAGATGGAGTGGTGCTATGGGAGCGGAGAGGGAGACGAGGCAAGGCGCCAATGTGCTGTACAACGGCGGTGACAGACTGCACTGTGCACAGGGTGAGGCTGACTTTGGTAACCCGAACACACCGCCTGGACTAGTGTCAGGCGCAGGGTGCACTTCACTGTGAGGACCGGATGAATAGTATTTTGACCATCAAGTGTACCACAGTTGTACTACTACTACTACTAGTAGTAGTAGGTACACGAGTACTCTAGTATTGTATATCGTAAATAGGTCTCCCGTGCTAGCATGCCTGTTCACTTCATCATTCAGGTATCATCCATATTGCGAGCAGAACCAAATTCTCGTGCATGCCCAATCAACGCTCTGCCGCGATGCATGCAGTGGTCATTCTGGTGCATCAAGGACGGCATGCAGATCGTTCCACACTTGAGAAGAGGAAAAATGGAAAGGTAGAACGTGGCAGTAGAGGAAGAGAACGCTGGCTAACGAGGCTAGGAGGGGATCGAGCAGGAAGTTAATGCTCCACGCCTAAAGGTTTTGGGAAAACCTGATTTTCATAAGGTGACTTATACTCACCTAAACGGAGGGAGTATTCCTTAGCCAGAGAATGTTGTGTCTCCCACTCACACGCTCAAAAAAAAACTACGACACATTTTTTTATCTGTTTGCATAGGTCCCACCTATCAGGAAGGATGGGCACGTACACGAACAGGTACAACTCATTAGTCTACCTGCATGGCCTTTTCGTTTAGTCTACCTAGCCGTCTAATCAACTGCCTGCACGCCACTTTTCCCATTTACTTCTCCATCGGGAATCGATTCTCCTCGGCTTCTTCACCTCCCCTTCGTCTTCATTTGCATCCAAACCCCACTGCGTTCACATTGTTTTAACCTCTTTAAATAATCATCTACTACTTCAGTTAGACTAGCCATCTAATCCTAATTCTCCAAACCATAGCCCTCCGTTCCAGCGGTTCCAAATGGCGATAGAGATCGAGATGCAGGTTTTTAGTGTCCAACATGTCCTCGTCGAAGGCTCGATGCGCATAGTTGCCACCGTCACCGTCCACCCAAGGGTTTTTCGGCAGTGGATCAACAATGTATCCAACTCCCTCGAAAAGGTAGAGACGAGGGTCATCGGTCTCGACGCAGAGTACACAGAGCGTGCCCCTGGGAAGATCCAGCGCACCGCCGTCCTTCAGCTGTGCTTCGAAGATGATGTTTTGGTGTACCACATCATACACTCGCCCTCCATACCAGGTGACCTTCACGGTTTCTTGTCTCGGGAGGACGTATACTTCTGTGGGGCAGCCATCGAAGGGGACAAACAGAAGCTGGAGCCATACAACCTTGATTTGAATAACATCGCTGACCTACAAACCAGAATCAAAATTCCTGTAGAAGTTTGTGATAAACAGACACCATCCCTATTCGACGTAGCAAAGTTTGTGGTCGGTACAAATCTTCAGAAGGGTGATGAGACGGTGGCATTAAGGTTGTCTGGATGGGAGAATTATCCCTTGATGTACGAGCGGATAAAATATGCTGCCCTCGATGCCCGTGTGAGTTTCGAGATAGCTGCAAGGTCCAAAGAGCTTGTTGCGAAGCCGTCTCCCACAGAGAATGAGAACAAGAAGAAGAAGAAGAAGAAGAAGAAGAAGAAGAAGAATAAGAAGAAGAAGAAGAAGAAGAAGAAGAAGAAGAAAAGGCTGCACCAGCAGGAGGGCATTATGGATGGATGAACTATTTCCTCTCTTGTAAAAAAAATTATTCCCTCTCGGTGTATATTGATATAGATGGACTATTTCGATGGTGTGCATGTCTTTGGAACAGAGTAGTAGCATGGGTCCACTTGACTATAAGGAACTATTTATCCGCATATATAGCTTTCTCTGCTACTCCTTCCAGTGATCGGTATGCAGTGCATGTGTCCGTAGACATGACAGCTTGTCCATGGAAGTTCAACTACGGCGGCCATCACATTTCATCTTGCGATTCCCACGACACCTCTCCAACCCACGGCACCACGCCCCCCGACGTGCGCCTCACCCATCTCGGCCGCACCGCCCCTCTGCCTTCGTGTGCATGACATGTGGGCCACCTAAAATGCGGCGAGCATCAAGTTTCTACCACAGCCACCCGCGATTCCCACGACGCCGCTCGAACCCATGAAACCACACGTCCCCCGACCTGCGGCTCACCCCTCTTGGCCCCACTGCCCCTCTGCCTACGGGAGCATTACATGTGGACTAGTCACCTATCGGGTCCACATGTTATTGACTAAAAGGTGGGTGTAGTAAGGCATTGAAGCTCAGTCCCGACGGCCCTGAGAGGGAAATGTAACTCCTGTGCCAGGGCTTGTGGTGCTCCCGCAACACGAACTCGTGCCAAACTTGAGATTTGTTTCTTTACTATACATGCACGCAACGATTTAATGGACATTGTAATCTCAACATGTGATGGGGAGCTCTAAATTTGAATTTGAAACTTATAAAACGAAAAGATTCAAAAAGAAATAAACTGGGAGAGAGGGAGTAAATCGTAGGATGTGTCCCATACAAAATAAGTCCCCTGGTTTATCACCGCAAAGATGCAGTTAGAAAGGAGCACAACGTCTTCCTACTCGTACGGCAACAAATCGGCCGCAGACAGCATGGTCCGCCTTTGACCACCATGTGCAAGGTTCGTGCTATCTTGTTCAATCTCACCGTGGTTCCATCGTACCAATTCATGCGGTGGCCCGTTGCATGGCTGATCCCAATGTTGGACAAAGGTTCTACGGGAACGGTTTCACCGTTGTAAATGTTGTGAAAATTGATGTTGGTACCCTCCCGTACATATGCAAGCCAATCTCCACTCGCACCGAGCCTAACGTGTGAAACAGTGGGCAGGGGGAGAATTAGGAAATGGACACGGAAGTAGTCTTTAGAATGCATTTACTACGTGATCAAACTCATCTTACCTGCTCATCGGAGGAAAACCGAGTGCCCCTCAACATCGGCATCTCAAGGGGCGTCAATTTGCAACTACGGCCACGCCGCGCTGGAGAGACCCCCAAGGAAACATCCTCGTGCGTTCCACGGAACATCAAGATGCATTTGTATGAGTAGTTTATCTTGTGAGAGAAAAGGATGAACGAGGGAAGGCCTCTAGAGATAGAGATGGACACTACTACTACCAATGTGCTGGCCCGTGCATTGCAATGGATCTAAAGTAGTAGAATAATACTTGTTCACGTGCTTGAAATATAAACACTCTAGTTTTGATATACATGTGTCAGCAGACATGACAGCTTGTCCATGGAAGTTGAACCATGGCGACCATCACATTTCTTGTTTCTACCACTAAGCCACTGAAGTTCGGTCCCGTGGGCCCTGAGAGGGAAATGTAACTCCTGCGGCAGGCCTTGTGGTGCTCCCGCAATACGAGCTCATGCCAAAACTAGAATTTGTTTCTTACTACTACCAACTAGTACTAGTAAGGTACACGTGCATTGCACGCATGAGATTCTGGTGGTTTGTGCATTATGCTTCTACATGTGGAGCTTTCTGGATTCTAACATGTGGCAAAATCTGGTGGAATGTAAGGTTAGGCAAGTTTGATTAACTTAGGCGAGTGTTTGATTCAAGCCACACCTTAGGCAAGCCACACTAAGGCCCCACATGACATACACACAAAAAATGTGGCAAGATTCCCTTAGGCTTGCCAACTTGTTTCTCTCGTTTTGAAGAACTAATAACTAGCCTAAGCTTAGTTGTGGCAAAGTTAGGGTTTGTTTGATTCAAAGGATTTTCATAGGATCTTTGAAGGATTAGAATCCTTAGGAATTTTTCCTACGTTGGTCGTTTGATTCGTAGGATTGAATCATGTAGAATATTTTCCTAAGGATTCATTTGTACTACGTTTCCCAGGAATTCTAACATGCACTCCAACCTCTTGAAAGAAATCCTTTGTTTTTCATGTGACACAATCAAACAAACTCAAATCCTATAGGGATCCAATGAACATGCCATTCCAATCCTACTTTTTTCCTATTCCTGTGTTTCTGCAATCCTATGAATCAAAGAGGCCTTTAGTCATGAATTAAGTTCAACCATGGAGTCTTCTAGATTATACATGTGGCAGAATCTGGTGGATGATATCCAACGACCAGTAGTGCTCAGATTTTCCATCTTTGTACCGTTGGATTGGCTTCATCCAACGACCAACTTTCGAAGTTTTTCACACACTATATAGGGGGTATACATATAGATGTGCCGGTCCATTGCAATGGATGCAAAGTATATATATCTATTTAGTGGAGTGCACTCTAAACACATTGTCTATTTATTTTTCTCTAACCTTCCGTAGCCATGCAACCAAGCCACATAAGCTTCATGGGTGCCCCCCACATCATATTATTCATACTACGTTGATTGAAAAAAAGATAAATCACCCAAAACAAGATCTTCCCGTTTTTTGTTCCTTGTTGTGCCGTGCACGTACCTAGTAGTTGTATAGTGGTAGTACTAGTAATATAGTATTAGGAGTACAAACTTGGTACTAGTAGGAGTAGTACTAGTACAGAATGCTCCTACTCTATCAACGAGCCCCGTTTGACACCAAATTTCTTGGCTTCCATGCTACAGCTAGATCTTCCCCTCGTTTCTTTTTTCCAACCCGGCGGCGGGCGGGGTGTCGGTTTGCTCAATGGCGGCCCCACATGAAAGTGAAAATGCTAGGCAACACGCCATCCCTAAGCCATGTGTCGTGCCGGACGGGCCGTGTTGTACTCCCGATTCCCAGGCATGTGGGGGTGCGACGCGAACGCGGCAGGCCTTTTCCTTTTACCAACAATGTGCTCGTGCGTTGCGACGAATACAAAGTAGTAGAATAGTAGTATTTGTTCACAAACTTGAAAGAAATCACTATTGTTTTGATATACTCCTAATATATTACTCCCTCCGTACTTAAATATTTGTCTTTTTTGAGATTTCAAATGGACTATCACATACGAATTATATAGACATATTCTAGTGTTTCTAGCAAGATGCCCATGCGTTGCACGAAGTTGATGGAAAAGGTAAGCACACCTTATAAATTGACGGATGGAGTACTAGTTACGGTGATGCATATAATTAAGCAAAGGGATCGCACATGTCGGTATTGACTGGAACGAGAATGCAACAACACAATAAGAATTAAGGCCACGATGATGCGATCGCAGTGGTAGTAATAGAAGGCAAGAAGAGAGATGGATCCACGAACGTACGACCTCCTCCTCCTCAACTTAGTGCGCCGGGCCACCGACCGGCGGCTAAGGAGCGGTGGCTTTTGTGGCGAGGTCGAGGTGCTTCTCAGCAAAGGCATCCAAGGCTTCCAGCCGGTTGAGGAAGGCCAACGTCGTAGCATCCTCACTGGCCTTGTAGTTACCTATGTACACGATTTCCTCATACATGTGGATGTGTAGGTCGACGAATTCTTGCAGGGCGAGGCGCCTCGCGGCGAGCGCGACCTCCAGGTGGACATTCTTCATGGCATCGGCGGGCAGTCGCAGGGCCGCCAGTGCTTGAAAGAGGTTCCGGCCATGGAGGTCGATTAGGGTGGCAGGCAATGAGGAGCTCGGGCGCGCGGGCTGGAGGAGTACGACGATGTCGTCCGCGAGCTTCTTGAGGACAGTGAGCTTGTTGCTGGTGGCAACGATCATGTGGTCCAACTGAGAGTCGTAGTTGGCGTCGAAGGCGGCCATCCACCAGCCGGTCTCCAACACCGTCTGGAGACGATCCTCGGCGCCATGCCGCAGGCCGGCATCGTGGACCATCTAGCACAGCCGCTGGCCGCTCACGAGCATCGCCGCCATGGGTCTGGAGTGAGCTCTTTTGCGCTTAGTGTAGGTGCTTAGGCAAATGCTTAGGTGCGTACGATGTGGTAGATGCATTGGAATGGAGGGGCGCGTTTATATGAGGGCAATGAGGGCAAACTGCGTTCATTCACATCGTGCAGCCTCTTTTTCCGGACCTCCTCCCATTACTTCCCTCATGCATTAATTGAAGAAGGATGCATTGGCCGTTCAACATATCGGGAACCGCTACTCCCTCCCTCATCTGCATTAAAGTCGTATCGAGAACTGCGCCGCCTGCTATCAAATCGAATACTCCCTCCGTCTAGGTGAGTATTAAGTCATCTTACGAAAACCAAATAGTAAACACATAGGCGTGGTGCATTAACTCTCATGTTGTTTCTTATTTTTTGACATAAATAGAGGAATCAACCAAGAAGAGATGTGGGGCTTGTATGCTTTTAATGACTTGAGACTATGAAACATGACATGCAGTGGTCAGTTCGTTGCACAAGAACAAATACAACCCACGTCAGCACACACACATCTTATATAGCATCACATCCAATGGCTATAAAAGATGAATGAGACCAAATTATATCTCATCTAGATGAGTTCTAGCAAAACTGTATTAATAATACTTAGTACTCCTGCGCCATGTATCATATATTAGTATCATGTAGTACTTTATTTATTTATGAGGTATCCAGATGGCACTGCACCGCCAAGAAAAGAGGGTAACATCAAAATTATGGACTACTTTTTTGAGTATGTTGGTAAGGTCCGGTCATAGTCACTTGTTGAAATCTCTAAAAAGAAAAATACTCCCTCTGCCCGGAAATACTTGTCATCAAAATGGATAAAAGGAAATGTATCTAGACGTATTTTAGTTTTAGATACATCTCTTTTTATCCATTTTGATGACAAGTATTTTTAGACAGAGGGAGTAGAAAACAGAGTTGGTGATGATGGTGTGCGTGCCATCCTGCAATATAGGCCGTCGGATTTATATCTAACGGATAGGAAAGAAACTATGATAATTTTGCAAAAATATACCCACACGTCTCTCCACGTTCGCAAATAAGGCCTTCCCTCGTTCAACCTTTTCTGTCACAAGATAAACTACTCATACAAATGCATCTTGATGTTCCGTGCAACGCACGGGCAACTAGCTTATTTCTTTTAAAATAGTTGCTGCGATAATTGGGTTGAAGTGATATATTTTATGTCTGCCCCGAATGATTTCAGATTCACTAGTAGTAACAAAGAAAAGGTTGCCTTGTTAATTAACAGAAAACAGGATGAAAACTATCACATGAGGCCGGTAAAAACAAGGCACACTGGGTTCAGCGTCATCGTCACTACAGTTGTGCGCGCGTGAGAAGTCTACATATCGAGGGGGCTACCGAGGGAGGCACCGAGACACAATGTTTGAGAGAGAAACCAATTGACAAATTATGATCAGATCGAGTTGTCACCCTTCTGCTGTCATTGTTGGGGGGGTAGGGAGAGAAAGACGTATCGAGAGTCTGCACGGTAGGCACAGAGGCACAACTAGCGAGTGTGTGTGTGTGTGTGTTTGAAAGAGGAGTAGATAGATTATTATCAAGATCGATGTGCCACCCTACTAGCTCCTTCGGTGCCGGGTAGTGTGTGTGTGTATGTTTGAGAGAGAAGCCAGTCGATAGATTAGTATCAAGATCGAGGTGTCACCCTACTCCTTCGGTGTTGGGAAGTGTGGGTGTGTGTGTGGGGTGGGGGGGCAGTGACACTCACATATCTCTACTCTTATAAAAAACAGAGTTGGTGATGATGGTGTTCCTGCCATCCTGCAATATAGGCCATCCAATTTATATCCGACGGACAGGAAGGAAATTATGGCAATTTTGCAAAAAGATACCCACACCCCTCTCCGCATTTGCAAATAAGGCATTCCCTCGTTCATCCTTTTCTCCCACAAGATAAACTTCTCATACAAATGCATCTTGATGTTCCGTGCAACGCATGGGCATCTTGCTAGTAGGAAGAAGAAGTTTGTGTGACACATATCTAGCTATATTAAGGGATAGGTAGATAACATATGTGTGAGAGACATTAGTGGTTGTGGGTGGGCGGAATTAAAGGGGTGGGCGTGTTAGACATAGAGAGCATGTGTGTTTATGTGTGAGAGACTCGTAGGACGGGGTAGAAAGACGAATTTAACCCTGACGGAGGGAGAGAAATACACGAAGTGCGCATGTGTGATTCCGATGCCCATAGGGAAATGAGATATGTATGCGTGTGAGAGAGATTGCACAATTCATTCACGTATCACTCTCTAGGATCGTGGACATGCATCGCTTGAACATAAGTCAATATCTACTTCATATCATGGCCAAAGGTACAATATCGATTCAATGCTATAAAGATTGGACACTCACATATCACATTTTTTTCTATTTAAATAAGCCTTTTTAGTTGTGCATGCCAAAGTTACAGTGATGTTTCTTCAAACTACCAATGTAGCTATCATGAACATGCACCATTGTTACTCTTGCATTCAAATTCATTAGTCTTGGATGATTTAAGTTTCTATTTTGAAGTAATATATGTAATATTCATATATGAATTCAACGGGTACGCAATTTATGAAATGGAGGCTATGTAATCATATGAGGTAACACTTTTAAGTAGCTGATTACAATATCCATTTCTTTTTGTGCGCCTCTACACTAACACGTCAATGCATTATGTTTAAAGTAAATGACCAATGGCACTAAATTATCTATTTACACGAGAAATACATAGGCTGAGCGTTTGATCCCTTTTTTGTGAACGCGCCACTACACCCGTACGATTGGCCGCGCCCATGTGAACGTCCAAGTTATCGACGCATCATCCCGAGTTATTGTCTTTTTTCTGGGGTGGACTTCACACCAGTTATTAACTGCTGACGCGTGCCCCGTGTACACAGTCTAGCATGACCTTCCCGCTAGCACGGTCCAAAATTAGTTGAAACTGGATACGAATGATCCCGCGGGCGGCAAAATCTCCCGCCTCCTTCTAAAATTTCCGCCACCTTAGTCTTTAGCATGCGAAATCCCCCTTTTGTCCTTGGTGCACGGAGACCAACAGTTACAATACCGCCCTCATCTACATGATAGGTCGGGGCTGCTTTGGTAACTTCCGGTTCCCCCACTACATGGCACCCCCATTTCCTCTCCCCCTCCCGCAAAAACGACTAACTCCACAGCACCAGAGCATCTTACATCACGCCGTCCGTACTTCATCGCCCTTTCTCCCCTCCCCTCTCGAAACCCTAGACTGCTCATCCACCAGCGTACCATAGCCCATTCACTGCTAGCGGCGTCCACCTCGTCGGATATGCTTCTGCGGCCGCATCTACCCCTCCCACCTCCCCTAGAAACAAGTAGACTGCTTATCCACCATTGTACCATAGCCCATTCAGTGCCGGCCTTGTCCATGGCGCCGGATCTGCTTCGCTGGTACTCTCGTCAGCCACCGCGCATCTGCAGCGGCTCATCCGTACTCCCCACCAGAGACGCTTCGTCCACACCCCCCGGAGCCGCCCCACCGACGCCCCCGTTGACAGCCTCTGATCCTCTTCGCCGACACCTTCCTCAACCCTACCGGAGCCTCTTCGCCGACACCTTCCTCAACCCTACCGGAGTAGCTTCGCCTATATCATTCTCAACCCTACCGGGGCCGCTTTGCCAACTCACAAGTCCACGGCCTCAGATCCGCTTCCTCGCACCCTCATCCAACCTACCGGAGCAGCTTCTGACGCCCCATCCATGGTCGCAGATCCGCATCGTCGACACCACCCTTAACCCAACCACCGGAGCAGCTTCTGACGCCCCGTCCACGGCCGCAGATCCGCATCGTCGACACCATCCTTAACCCAACCACCGGAGTAGCTTCACCTATGCCCTCGTCCACGGCCATAGATCCGCTTCACCCACACCGTAGTCCACCCTACCGGAGCTGCTCCACAAACACCCTACTCGACGGTTCTAGATCTCCTTACCGGACCCCGACAGCCAGCGCAACATCATCACCCTCGACGTTTCTAACCTGATTCCCACAGTCTAGAGAGATGCCAAGCACCCGCCACGACCTAGGTACTTGTCACCTTTAAACCCGTCCAGCATCACCTGCCCGATGTACTTCAAATATACTAACCGGTCGCTGTTACCTGTTATGCAGCTGGAAAAAACTACAAGGACGATGTTTCTTCTGGATCTAACAGCTTGGCTAACCAAGATCCTGGACTGAGGCATTGCTATGATCTTGTAAGTGCGTCTCTCTCTCTTTTATTGTTCTGTGCCTGCCAGCATGCTTTGCTAGGATTTTCGACCAGTAATCCCTTTGTGCAGACAATGATTTCTACTACTGGCTACTAAATTAGATATGTAGATGTCATACATGATACTACCTCATACCTCCGTTCCTAAATATAAGTCTTTCTATAGATTCCACTATAGGCTACATACGGAGCAAAATGAGTGAATCTACACTCGAAAATGCATCTATATACATCTGTATGTGGTCCATACTGGAATTTCTACAAAGACATATATTTAGGAACAGGGGCAGTACATTACACAAAATCGTAGGTGGCATGTAAGAATTCTAGTGCACTACATTAGGCTCCCTTAGAGTGCCTGCTAGTCCAACATACAGAGTCATGGCTAGTTTATGGTACGCACACAATCGTTAATTGGTGGTTTAAATATGCGCAAGGGATATGCAATGTAGTATCTTGTAGAGATGTCTGAAATTAGCCGTGTCAACTTGCAGATAGGGTTACACAATGAAAAAGTACAAGATGTATGTGGCAATTTCATGGAACATCGCAAAAAAGGAGAGGCAGTGGTGAGCCTATACAGTGTGCCATGGTACGTCACTCCTCCATTGCAATCATCGTGACATGTTATTTGTATGCCAGTTCTATTAGCCAAGTTTCTTAGGGACAGTTATTACGAGTTATCCTAAGAAAATAAGCACCTGTGAATATAAGCTCCATGTAATAAGCCAACCAGTTCTTTTCATTACGTTTTCAGCTTATCTTTGGTATGATCAGTGGAAAGTCTAGATTGCATTATATTTTTTTCATTTTGCTGCCCATATGGAAATTAATTTGACTTGCAAACATCACAAATTGAACCTAGTGCAGTAATTAATATGATAGGAAAACAGACCATCACTATTTGCTCAAAATGCAAATACAAAGATACCATCTACTTGGCACAATCTACTTTGGTCAATGGTTTCCATAGAGATCCCATTACCTAATTTAAACGAAGAACGCATGACCCACATTTAAATGAAGAACAATTATTTATTGAAATTCGATGGTCCAAGTGGCTGGTTATTATCGTATAGCAGCACCACCTGAAAGCATCATATAGCAGCAGTAGCAGCTCATAGCAACTCATCATACAACAACAGCAGCAATCTGCAATTCATCATATACCAGCAGCAGCTCATAGCAATTCATCATATAGCAGCAGCAGGAGCAGCTTGTAGCAACTCATCATATAACAGCAATAGGAGCAGCTTGTAGCAACTCATCATATAGCAGCAGCAACATCTCATAGCAATTCATCATATAGCAGCAGCAGCAGCTCATAGCAACTCATCATACAGCAGCAGAAGCTCATAGCAATTCATCATATAGCAGCAGCAGGAGCAGCTCATAGCAATGCATCATATAGCAGCAACAGAAGCAGCTCATAGCAATTCATCCTATAGTGGAAAGGGGGGAGGAGATGCAAGCGGGCAGGGCAATGAATGCTTGCGTGTTTGTTTTTACTTGAGGGTCAGGTGTGACACAGGCGTCAGCAGTTGCATTTTGAGTGTAATATAGGCAGACAAAAGAGAGTCATTTCACTATTCCCCTTCCCTTTAATTTTTAGTGAGGTTCTACCCGAAACACCCCCCTCCAAAGCGAAATTAGTTAAGCCCAAGCCCATAACTCAAAAATGACTTCTTTACATCTTTTATGGCTTATTTTGACAATATGCCCTGAAAAGGCGGAATCGAACTGGCCCTTAACCTGCAATTCAATTGTGCGTGCAATGATGAATCACTCCTGCCAGCTATCTGTACATTTAGGCATCATCATACATGGCATAACCTAATACATGTGCATTCCATTGTAGAATCTGGAATATGCAATGTTTATGTTAGTTCATATGTTGCACATGATGTTTAAATGCCCCTTAAATCTGGTCAGTCAAGTGATGGTCTTTAAGCCTCCTTCTTTGCTTCTTTTTTTTGATATGTAAGATTTTCTCACACATCTGTTCAATTGCTTGTTTGCATCAGCCAGCCATACTAGGACTGTTTGCTTTAATTACTTGCTATTCTTGACATAACACTCTAACAGAGCTTGTTAACGATTTAAACACTAAGGGCTGCTGTAGTGGGGCCTTGTCTAACTCATAGGTGACACAAAGGTTTGGTTGTACACTACAGTAGGCTCTCCAAGAGTACCTGGAGATCCAGTTCGAAGGTATGCCTAGTTTTTACATAGTGTAGACATAGTAAATGCTCATTTCATTGTGTGCAAGTGCAAGAGATGCGGCATGTTTCATTATGTGGTGTTCTTTTGTTATAATCTCATTCTTTTGTGTTCACAGACTGGAAAGTATGCATATTTATCTTCCAAGGAGACGAGTAACTAGCTTGTGTCACCTTGCAGAGGGGGTGCAATGAAGATAAGATTGAGGATTTCCAAGTACAAGATGTTAGGAAGGAGCCTTGCAAGAGAAGTAGGAGCTGCACTGAGCCTCTTCAACCTGCTAAGGTAAGTCACTGTATGCAACTCAACAGTTCAATTCATTGTTTGTTTCAGGCATAGTTAATTTTCTCTTTTCAATTGCTTTATGTGTCCTCAGTTAATGAGATGCCCGAATAATCATGCCTGATGTTCGGTACTTGTATCACTATTAGTTGACATAATTAAAGGCCTTACCATTTAATTACTCCGCCGAAGTGTGCCTGAAGCTTTGAAGTCTATTAACCAACTATTATTGCATGAGGCTCACAATCTAGTTTATACTATGCTAATGATTGCATAGTTTTGCCTGCTGTAGTATGTTTGTATGAAACCCTCTGCTGTTCATTATGCTCCCTAAGACTTTAACTGAGGCACAGAATGGCCAACTCCTTGCTTACTTATATGCAACGTGTTGTCTAAATTTGTAACTTATCTGTGTTTTCGATTGGGCCCCAACATCATGCTCCTCTGGTGAGCTAATAGGGATTTATGTATGCAGGATGCACAACCTATCTTTTTTTATAATTTTTAAAATATCACCTGATTATGCTTCATGACGTGTATCATTTTTTTTGAAAGTGACGTGTAACATTATTGTTAGTCCTGTTTTGCCATGTAGTACAAAATAGTGTCTTGTTCGCTTCACTTTTGTAACTATATTTTTGCCCTAGTCATGTGTACTTACAGAAACATTTTAGGATGAAGTGACATCAACACAAAGATCTGCGAGCAGTGTGGCATGGCCATTACCGAATGATTATGGATTGGAATTGGAATGTGTTGATGTTCTCGAGCATCAACTAGAGGTGGCAAGACAACGTGTACATGATTGTCAACGTATAATCAACAAGTTGAGACTGGACATGCATGTATTAGATGCAGGAGTCAAAAAAATGAAACAAGACACTGAGGTAACCATGAAGGAATTGGAGATTTTGCAGACTAAAATTTGTGCTATCTGAATCCAGCCAATCCTATTTTCTGAAGAGATTATAGTTCAAATGGAGTTAAGTTGATGCGCGTCCATGATGTATGAGCTGTATTTGCCTAGTGTATGTAATTTGCTATTTGTGTATGCTTTATTATCACCTATGCCGAACCATAATGCCCAGTGGGTATAATCGGCTGTAATTTCTTTATTGTATAGTGTAGGATTATTCTACCTTTCTATGCCTTGATCTCTTTGTTGTAATAGTGTAGGCTTTTTAGAGGTGATAGTATTGAGTAGGATAATTCTTTGAATATGCTATATCGTTCAAACGGGGGCCAATTCGCCCGACCATGGCCCTTCACGGGCCGTTGGATCCATGGGCCTTCTACGTCTCGTAGGATCCATGGGCCTTCTACGTCTCGTAGGATCCATGGGCCTTCTACGTCTCGTAGGATCCATGGGCCTTGTCGTGGAATTGTCATGGCAAATGTCCTTAGTGTCAGGACTTAGTCGCGAGGCCAACGCATCTATGTGGTTGCTTGAGAGGGGTTGAGTGGGACGAGAGACGCGATGTTTTTACCCAGGTTCGGCCCCTCACGGTGGAGGTAAAAGCCTACATCCTGCTTCATTGATATTGATGATGATGACCACGGTTACAAGATTGCTCTATCTCGCGAGCTATTGTCTAAACCTAACTTGTCCAACTCATGGAACTTGTGAATCTTGTCCCTTTTGGGGAGCCCTGCCCCTCCTTATATATGTTGGAGGGGCGGGTTACATGTAGAGTCCTATTCGGATTAGGACTAGTCTATCTCTAATAGAAACCGGATACAAGTCCAGGTCTTAACTCCTTGTAAGATAAATGTTCCTCATGCCTTTCCTCTTAAACCGGCCCACCATTATCATAAACCGGCATGTTGGGCCTTGGGCCTTGTCATCCATCTGGAACACGCGCCGGGTCACCAATGAGTCTTCAGGCTCATGAATCGTCATACTAGTGAACCGCCAGACACGTAAACCGTCAATCCTCTGGCAGTTTACCAATGAAACGCCTAGTCCGGCCGGGTTATACTTCCGACCGGTTTACGCCGTGGGGTATATCCCCGACAGGCCTTGTACGTCTCGTAGGATCCATGGGTCGCCGGCTCATTTATGGGTCCTGTACGGGCCTTTAATGGGCCGTAGATGGGCCTTTAATGGAAATCGTATGTTTTATGGGCTGACCATAACGGGCCATTAATAGGCCGTATTTGGTGATGCTATGAAAATGGCCCAACAGAGTAACGGTCCGCAAACGGGCCGATTGTAACGACGGGCTGAATTTGGCCCACAAATAGAAAATGACAGTAACGGGCCGTAAGTAACCGAATGCTGCAAATGAGCCCAAGAATAAATGGGCCCTCAGAAGGCTGAAAGTTAACTTGGGCTGGAAACGGCCCAACGGAATAACGGGCCGTTAATGGGTATAAAGTGATACACTGTTCATTATGGGCCAGTTTCACCACGGGCCGTTAATGGGTGTAAAGTAATACACTGTTCATTATGGGCCACTTTCAGCACGGGCCGCTAATGGGCCAAGAGTTACAAAGGGCCTAATATGGGCTGAAAGACGTCATGGGCTATACATGGGCCAGGAGTGAAAACGGGTTCGAATCATATTGGACGGCCCAGATAACGCTACTGGGCCTAATTCAGATAGGGCGTAACGGGCCTTGGATTAGCGGGCTGTAAATGGGCTATATGCGAACAGGCCGTTAACAGGCTTTCCATGGGCCGGCCTGCCAGCTTTTGACCAAGTCAAATGGGCCGGCCTTTTCACAGGAATGGGCCACTGTTGGGCTGTGCCACATGTCGACGTATCATAGGCACCTTCTGTCCAGTGAGTGGATGACATCTGTCCCAACGATGAGCCGACACGTGTTTCCTCTAGCCAATGATGATTTTACACGTGGAAAATCCCCATTGGTCGGGGCTGTTAACGGGTTATCGGATCCAAAACCCGACCCGATAGCTTAACGGCGTTCCGTTACGGTGGATGCCACGTGTCGGTCACCCTTGACGAAAGCACTTCTATGACGCGCGCTTTATTGTCATGGAAGTGGACACTTCCATGATGATAATTTTGGTAATGTCATGGAACACTTCTACGACAACACATGTATGACTATATTGATTCTGTCATAAATTTGTCATGGATGTACATGCATGACAAAAAAAGCGACCTACTATGACAAACACGTATCATCACGGAAGTGTATTTTTTTGTAGTGTTGTACTTCTTCTTCTTTGATTCCTTTTCCCACTGAGGACAATCTTGAATGTAGTGACCGGGTTTCTTGCATTTGTGACAGAGTCTCTTCTTGTAATCATGGGATGAGGAATCTGATCTTAAGTCACGACTTCTTGAGGATTTTCCAAAATGACCACGTCTTGAGAACTTCTGGAATTTCCTTACGAGCATTGCTAGCTCCTAGCTCAGTTCTTCAGGGTCACCAAGGCTACTACCAGAATCTTCACCTTCAGATTCAGACACTACCTTGGCCTTCAGAGGTCGTGATCTACCATAGCTTGGTCCATAGAGATCTCTCTTCTCAGCAAGCTGGAACTCATGAGTGTTTAGTCTCTCAAGGATATCAGCGGGATCAAGTGACTTCTAGTCTCCACGTTCTTGTATCATCAATGCCAAAGTATCAAATGAGGAATCAAGCAATCTCAGCAATTTCTTCACCACCTCATGGTCGGTGATGTCAGTGGCACCAAGTGCTTGAAGCTCATTTGAGATGTCAGTGAGGCGATCGAAGGTTTGCTGAACATTTTTATTGTTAAATCTTTTGAAGCGCTTGAAGATATTGTGAAGAATGTCAACTCGAGAGTCACGTTGTGTTGAGACTCCTTCATTGACCTTGGACAGCCTGTCTCGGATAAGCTTTGCTGTCTCCAAAGCACTCACTCTGCCATACTGCCCTTTGCTCAGATGGCCACATATGATGTTCTTCGCTTGAGAGTCGAGTTGCTTGAATCTCTTCACATCAGCAGCATTGATGGTAGGAGTGACAGAGGGAACGCCATTTTCCACAACGTACCAGAGATCATTGTCAATTGCCTCAAGATGCATGCGCATCTTATTCTTCCAGTAGGGGTAGTCCATCCCATCAAAGATAGGACACCCAGCCAAAACCTTGATCATACCTGCAGTCGACATAACTAAAACTCCAGGTGGTTAAACCAAAATCACATAGAACAAGGGAGTACCTTGCTCCGATACCAATTGAAAGTGCGTTAAGTCGACTAGAGGGGGGTGAATAGGCAATTTTATGAATTCTTCACTGAGGAATTTCAGGGTGATGAAATTCCTAAGAGAAGAACAACTTGCAACGGAAAAGGTACTCAGATGTAAACATAACAGAGCATAAGCATGGTCTTCATGATGAAATGAAAATAAGCACAAAGTACAGAAAGCATAAACACAAGATAAAACAAGATGAAGAAAAACAGACTAAAGAAATTGAACTGAGAAAGTTGAGAAAGTCTTCAGTCAAAGTCTTCAAATAAATATGAACAAGCACACAACACATAAATGAGGAAATGGAAGGGTTGAGGAAATAGAACCATTAGGCTTGGTGAAGATAATGATTTGGTAGGCCAGTTCCAACTAATGTGATAGTTGTACGTCTGGTTAGGGCGGCTAGGTATTCAAACTTGAGGACACACAGTCCCGGACACCAGTCCTGAACACGCAACTCAGGACACTTAGTCCTCACCGTATTCTCCTTGAGCTAAGGTCACACAGACCTCGCCCAATCACTCATGGTAAGTCTTCAGGTGACTTCCAAACCTTCACAGACTCGGTCACTCAGCGATCCACAATTTCCTCTTGGATGCTCTAGACCATGACGCCTAACCATCTGGAAGATGCACAATCTTCAAAGGTAACAAGCGTCTGATCCATGCATGATCAATCTCTTCGGTGATGCTCAATCACTTTGGGTTTGTAGGTGTTTGGGTTTGGGTTTTCCTCACTTGATGATTTTCGCTCAAAGTCCTTGGAGGATGGGATGCTCTCAATTGACAAGTGCCAGTTTCTCTCGGAGCAGCCAACCAGCTAGTGGTTGTAGGGGGCAGCTATTTATAGCCTAGGGAGCAGCCCGACATGATAAGACATAAATGCCCTTCAATGATATGACCGTTAGGTGGAAGGATATTTTGGGACAGCTGGCGCATAGCACAACAACGGTCGAAAATTAGACTATCAAATTCATCAGGGCTATCATGTTCCTCACTTATAGGCAATCCGCACTGGTGAATTCCTAACTTCTCAGTCAGAACAAATTCCTAAGAGACCAGAAGAACTTCGTTTCTGTCACTGAAGAAGTTGACTGAACTGCATGAGATTTCCAATGGCTTCACTCGAAGGGATTGGTAGGTGTAGGATTTTGAGTTGAGCATCACTTGGAACCTTTTCCTTAGTATTTCCTCGACCCCATTTAACAATACGGTGTTTCCTATGACTCAAGAAAGAGAAAATGAAACTACGAAAACAAAAGTCTTCACGCTTCATGTTCCTCGAATGAATAGCAAGTCTTCATGGTCACACCAATTTCTTCACTTTCAAAGTCTTCAGAAATCCAAAGTCTTCAGTCAAAGAACTTCATTTTTAGGGGTCGACTTTCTCTATAAATATCAAACCTCATAGACTTATAGAACTGTGTACACTTACAAACACATCAGTCCCTTAACCTATAAGTCTTCAATACACCAAAATCACTAAGGGGCACTAGATGCACTTATAGAGATAAAAACATCTTTGCACTTATTCCGTGAATCAATACTATTTTTAGGCAAAGAGGAA
This sequence comes from Triticum aestivum, assembly GCF_018294505.1. Classification (NCBI taxonomy): domain Eukaryota; kingdom Viridiplantae; phylum Streptophyta; class Magnoliopsida; order Poales; family Poaceae; genus Triticum; species Triticum aestivum. The sequence continues at coordinate 501,388,626 of NC_057809.1, forward strand.
AACCAAGTTTTAGCACGATCTCTAAGTGAAAACGGGAATAGCTTCAATTTAACAATATCATTATCCACATCTTTCTTCTTTTGCATATCACACAAATCAACAAAAGTTGTTTAGATGGGTAGCGGCATCTTCATTAGAACGACCAGAAAACGGATCTTTCATTACAAGATTCAACAAAGCAGTATTAATTTCACAAGATTCAGCATCGGTAAGAGGAGAAATCAGAGTGCTAATAAAATCATTATTGTTGGTATTGGAAAAGTCACACAATTTAGTATTATCTTGAGCCATCGTGACAATCAATCCAACACACAAGCAAGCAAGAGGCAAGCAAAAAGGGGCGAACAAAAAAGAGGCGAGCAGAAAAGAGGGCAAATAAAATGACAAGGGTGAAGTGGGGAAGAGGAAAACGAGAGGCAAATGGAAAATAATGTAATGCGAGGGATAAGAGTTTGTGATGGGTACTTGGTATGTCTTAACTTGATGCAGCCTCCCCGGCAACAGCGCCAGAAATCCTTCTTGCTACCTCTTGAGCATGCGTTGGTTTTCCCTTGAAGAGGAAAGGGTGATGCAGCACAGTATCGTAAGTATTTCCCTTAGTTTTTGAGAACCAAGGTATCAATCCTGTAGGAGGTAACACACAAGTCACCTAGTACCTGCACAAACAAACAAGAACCTCACAACCAACGCGATAAAGGGGTTGTCAATCCCTTCGTGGTCACTTACGAAAGTGAGATCTGATAGGGATAATAAGATAAATATTTTCGGTATTTTTATGATATAGATTGGAAAATAAAGATTGCAAAATAAATGGTAATAGAAATAGCAAATTGATATGAAAATAATATGATGGAATATAGAACCGGGGCCATAGGTTTCACTAGTGGCTTATCTCAAGATAGCAAATTCTACGGTGGGTGAACAAATTACTTTCGAGAAATTGATAGAAAAGCGAATACTTATGAGAATACCTAGGCATGATCATGTATATAGGCATCACGTCCGTGTAAAGTAGACCCAAACGATTCTGCTCTACCACTATTACTCCACACATCGACCGCTATCCAGCATGCATCTAGAGTATTAAGTTCATAAGAACAGAGTAACGCATTAGGCAAGATGACATGATGTAGAGGGATAAACTCAAGCAATATGATATAAACCCAATCTTTTTATCCATGATGGCAACAATACAATACGTGCCTTGCTGCCCCTGCTGTCACTGGGAAAGGACACCGCACGATTGAACCCAAAGCTAAGCACTTCTCCCATTGCAAGAACGATCAATCTAGTAGGCCAAACCAAACCGATAATTCAAAGAGACTTGCAAAGATATTTAAATCATGCATAAAAGATTTCAGAGAAGAATCAAATATTGTTCATAGATAATCTTGATCACAAATCCACAATTCATCGAATCTCGACAAACACACCGCAAAAAGAATCACATCGAATAGATCTCCAAGAGAATCAAGGACAACTTTGTATTGAGATCCAAAGAGAGCTAAGAAGCCATCTAGCTAATAACTATGGACCCGAAGGTCTGTGGTAAACTACTCACACATCATCGGAGAGGCTATGGTGTTGATGTAGAAACCCTCCATGATCGATTCCCCCTCCGACAGAGCGTCGAAAAAGGCCCCAAGATGGGATCTCACGGGTACAGAAGGTTGCGGCGGTGGAAATAGGGTTTCGTGGTGCTCCTGGATATTTTCTGGGTATATGGGTATATATAGGAGGAAGAAGTACGCCGGTGGAGCTGCAAGGGGCCCACGAGGGTGGGGGCGCGCCTACCCCCCTAGGTGCGCCCTCCTGCCTCGTGGCCTCCTTGCTTCTTTCTTGATGTCCACTCCAAGTCTCCTGGATCACGTTTGTTCCAAAAATAACTCCCTCGAAGGTTTAATTCCGTTTGGTTTCCGTTTGATATTCCTTTCTTATGAAACATTGAAATAGGCAAAAAAACAACAATTTGCACTGGGCCTTTGGTTAGTAGGTTAGTCCCAAAAATAATATAAAAGGTAAATTAAAGCCAATTAAACATCCAAAACAGATAATATAATAGCATGGAATAATAAAAAATTATAGATACATTGGAGACGTATCAGTAGGCGGCGGCTGGGGCTTCCCGCGCATCCGCGTCGACCTCTGGAGTCCCCCACCCCGCATCGGGCGCTGCCGCCCGCTTCTCCTACTCCCTGGTGGCCGCCGAGGCCGGCCCTCTATGGCGGTTGCCGCTGATGTTGTCACTCCGCGCCTGGTCGCCGGGGACGGCTTCGCCCGCCAGATCCGGCCGCCTTAGCCCTGGGATCGGGACCATACTCCGATCTGGCAACTGGTAGGCTGGGGTTCGTCGGATCCGCCCGGATCTGGCCGGCGTGGCCTTGCCTTGTTCTGCCCGGCTTGGGTGTTCGTGGTGTGGTTCTCCCTGTTGGTGGCGGTGTGGGTCATCTCCATGTTTTGACAGGATGTGTGTGGTGGGTGGATGCCGGGGCGGCGGCCCCGGGCTGTGTGGACGGTGTTGCCTCTTCGGCGGGCGACGGCCGTGGGTGCTGGTGGTCCACGACTTCGGCCATGCGGGCGGCGAGGTCTCGGTGGATGTCTACTACAGTGGGTCGGGGTGTAACGCCCCGTATGTAACTTGCCATATTTGTATTCCTACTCTTGCCATTTTCGACACTAAGTTATGATATTCCCTCGTGGTTGGGTTTTGTCTTCGTGTTGTTTTTGTCCTTGTCATGCATCTCATTTCATGTCATCATGTGCATCACATTTGCATACGTGTTCGTTTCATGCATCCGAGCATTTTCCCCGTTGTCCGTTTGGAAGATCAGATTCGTGAGGCACAACTTCTTGATGCTATGGTGAAGAAGGTGAAGATTGGGATTGCCAAGAGCCAACCCAAGTACAAGTGCTATCGCCTTGATGACAAGGATACTCTTTTCTTCGAGGATGGCATTGTTGTTCCTAAGGGTGACCTTCATAAAGTCATTATGAACGAGGCTCACAATTCATTCCTGTCTATTCACCCTGGAAGTACAAAGATGTACCATGACCTCAAGCAGTCGTATTGGTGGAATCGAATGAAGCGCGAGATTTCTCAGTTCGTGAATGAATGTGATGTCTGCAGAAGAGTGAAAGCAGAACACCAACGACCAGCTGGTCACCTCCAACCTCTTGCCGTTCCAGAATGGAAGTTTGACCATATTGAGATGGACTTCATGACTGGATTTCCAAGTCCAAGCGTGGCAATGATGCTATCTTCATTGTCATCGACAAGCTCACTAAAGTGGCTCATTTTCTTCCTATCAAAGAATCCATCACAACAGCTCAATTGGCAGAGCTATATACCTCCAGGATTGTCTCTCTGCACGACATTCCATAGTTGATATCTTCAGATCGTGGAAGCATCTTTACCTCTAAGTTCTGGGATTCTTTTCAGAAGGCTATGGGCACCAACATTCGCTTGAACACAGCCTTTCATCCCCAAACTAGTGGCCAAGTCGAGCGAGTCAATCAAATTCTTGAAGATATGCTCAAGGCTTGTGTCATTTCTTTCAGTATGAAGTGGGAAGATTGTCTTCCATATGCCGAGTTCTCCTACAACAACAGCTTCCAAGCGAGTTCGGGCAAGGCCCCATTCGAGATTCTCTATGGCAGAAAGTGTCATACTCCTCTTAATTGGTCAGAGACTGGTGAACGCCAACTTCTTGGCAATGACTTGATCACAGAGGCTGAAGAAATGTGCAAAGTCATTCGTGAAAATCTCAAAGCTGCGCAATCACGCCAGAGGAGTTACTATGATAGCAAGCATCGTGACTTGGTTTTCAAGATCGGAGACCATGTCTACCTCCGCGTCTCTCCAATGAAAGGTACTCATCGTTTCGGTATCAAAGGGAAGCTTGCCCCTAGATACGTGGATCCTTTCAAGATCATTAGAAAAAGAGGCGATCTCGCCTATCAACTTGAGCTTCCATCCAACTTTGCAAATGTGCACGACGTGTTTCACGTGTCTCAGCTCCGCAAGTGTTTCAAGACTCCTGACCGCACCTTCAACTTTGAAGAGATTGATCTCCAAGAAGACATGTCTTATCATGAGCATCCCATTGCTGTCCTTGAAGAAACTGAGTGCAAGACTCACAACAAGTCTATCAAATTCCTGAAAGTGAAGTGGTTACATCATTCCAATCGTGAAGCCACCTGGGAATGCGAGGACCACCTACGTTCCGAATATCTGGAGTTTTTCTAGTCCTAGATCTCGGGACGAGATCCTTTCATAGTGGTGGAGTGTTGTAACACCCCGTATGTAACTTATCATATTTGTATTCCTACTCTTGCCATTTTCGACACTAAGTTATGATATTCCCTCGTGGTTGGGTTTTGTCTTTGTGTTGTTTTTGTCCTTGTCATGCATCTCATTTCATGTCATCATGTGCATCGCATTTGCATACGTGTTCGTTTCATGCATCCGAGCATTTTCCTCGTTGTCCGTTTTGCATTCCGGCACTCCTATGTCCTCCGACGTCCCCTTTTGCCTCTTTTCGTGTGCGGGTGCTAAATGTTCTCGGATTGGACCGAGACTTGTCAAGCGGCCTTGGTATACTACCGGTAGACCGCGTGTCAAGTTTCGTGCCATTTGGACTTCGTTTGATACTCCAACGGTTAACCGAGGACCCGTAAAGGCCTCGTGTGTGTTGCAGCCCAACACCTCTCCATAGTGGCCCAAAGCCCACCAAAACCCCCTCCATCATCTCAGTCATTCGATCACGATCACGTGGCCAAAAACCGCACTCCATTTGGAGCCTCCTAGCTCTTTCTATGTATAAATAGGTGCATCCCCCCTAGAAATTTGCGAATGAAAACCTAACCTACTTCCCCTCGCCGCCGCCGGACGAGATCTCCACCGCCGGACACGTCCGCCCCGCTTCAGCCGGACCAACCGTGAGCCGCCACGTGGGCAAGCCGTGCCCACATCGCTGCCGGCCCACCCGAGCCCAGGTCGCCCCCAGGCCCGGCGCGCGCCGCCCGCTCCCCGCCGCCCACGCGCTGCCCCGCCGCCATCACTGGCTCCGCCCCGCTGCAGCATTGCTCGCCGCTGATCTACAGTCCGCCGCCGCCTCGTTCCGGTCGTCGCCGTTCTACCCCGTTGCCGCCGCCCTCAGATCCGGTCACCCCCGCCGGTCTCCGCCTCCCCCGTGCCTCCCGGGGCCAGATCCGGTCACCCCGCCGGAGTCCGGCCGGTTCCTGGCCTCCTTGCCGTGTTCGGGCCTCACCGTCGCTGGAGACAACGGATCCAACCTCGACTCGCCGCCATTGACCTTTTCCGCAGAGAGGTTGTTTTTCTTCTCTAAGTCCTTTTTCCCTCATAACATATGCCCCTGTTCATTGTATCATATCTCATCACCCGCAGCTTCATTTTGGGCGTGTAGCATATCAAATTGTTCGTCTGGATGTGCACCTCATTTCATTCCATTGCACCATGTTCATTTGAGTTCATCTTGATGCCCTAAATGCTGTTGCAAGAGTGCTATGTAATGTTAGTTTCTGATTCTTAACAGATTATGGACATTTGTCATTTTTGCCATGTTTAATGTGTGCCTCCTATGAACTTGAGCCCTACATGTGTTTTGGGCTATGCCATGTCATATTTACAGGGGTGTATGCCATGTATTTTTGTGATCATTGTGGTGACTAGCACAAGCATGCAAAGTAGCTCTCGGGATGTTGCTAATTTTAGGGACTTAGAATTCTTCTAAGTCATTTCCCGGATGTTATTTTTATGCCATGTATTCATGTTGTTACAGAGTGATCCATGCCTCTTTTGAGCATGATCAGTAAGGATGATTTTGAGTTATTTTTATGTGCTATCCATCCATGTCTTTGTTTGCAATTATGGAGCACCCTAGCATGACTCAATCTTGCTCTACTTTTGCTATAAAATGTTCCTGGCAGATTGTTTACATGTTAATCAATTTTGCCGAGGTTGTTGTAGTTTATCCATGCATGCTATGAGGTTGTTCTTGCCATGGTTAGCTTATTTATCATGTCTTCTTGCTGTGCGTATGCTTAGTTTGTCATGCAATGCCTTGTGGTGAGTGCATCGAGCTCGCAAACATGCCTACGTAAGTCTGTTTTTGCCATGTTCCAGTTTTCTGCTGTCTGAATCTGTTAACAAAACTTGCTATGTTTACATGGGTGCCATTGTATTTTCTGATCCCTTTTGGCTTATGGCCAGTAAGGGACTTTTGTATATGCTTTGAGTAGTTTCATGCCATGCCTTGCTTTGCCATGATATGTTCCTGTAGTATGTTGTTATCTTGCTCTAAACTTTGCTTCCTGATGTTAAATCCTGACATCATGTTATTTTCACTAAGTCTGTGAACCTGTTATCTTTTGCACTTTTGCCATGCTTGTTTGAGCCTGCTATTGCTTGATTTAGCCGTAGATCAGTGGTCATCTTTTGTCAAGCATCTTGAGTGGGTCACTGCCATGTGCTTTGTTGCTATGTTAGAGTGCAGTTGCTTATTTTTCTTGATGCATTTAGACGGCATCATGCTGTTAATCGCAGCTTTGTGCCATTATTGTTTTGCTTGCCATTTGCAAACCGTGCATCCTATTCCGATGATCCTTATATCAATTTCGACCGAAATCAACTCATCTTTCCAGCGGCACTCTTGGTTTGCCAAGTTGAGGGCTGGTTCAATCTTTCCTTTCCAAAGCACGCATATGCATTGCATATTACATCCCGCATATCATGCTATGTTTTGCATCATGTTGCTTGCGCATTGCACCGTGGTTGATCGTGGTTCCCTTTGCTTGTGTTCTTGCTTTGGGTAGAGCCAGGAGATGAGTACGTGATCGAGGAACCCATTGAGAACGCTTACGAGGATCAAGCTTACGTCAACTCAGAGAATTTTGCAGGCAAGATGACCATACCCTCGAAATCAGTTCTATCTTTGCTTGCTAGTTGCTCGCTCTTTTGCTATGCCTATGCCGTGATACCTACCACTTGCTTATCATGCCTCCCATATTGTCATGTCAAACCTCTAACCCACCTTGTCCTAGCAAACCTTGTCTGGCTATGTTACCGCTTTGCTCAGCCCCCTTATAGCGTTGCTAGTTGCAGGTGAATATTGGAGTTTGTTCCTTGTTGGAACATGTTTATTGTTGGAATATCACTATTATATCTTATTTAATTTAATGCACCTATATACTTGGTAAAGGGTGGAAGGCTCGGCCTTATGCCTGGTGTTTTGTTCCACTCTTGCCGCCCTAGTTTTCGTCATACCGGTGTTATGTTCCTTGATTTTGCGTTCCTTACGCGGTTGGGTTATAATGGGAACCCCTTGACAGTTCGCCTTGAATAAAACTCCTCCAGCAAGGCCCAACCTTGGTTTTACCATTTTCCACCTAGCCTTTTTCCCTTGGGTTCCGCAGATTCAAGGGTCATCTTTATTTTAAACCCCCGGGCCAGTGCTCCTCTGAGTGTTGGTCCAAAACAGAGCCACTTGCAGCGCCACCTCGGGGAAACTTGAGGGTTGGTTTTAGTTCTACATAGTGTTCATCCGGTGTGCCCTGAGAACGAGATATGTGCAGCTCCTATCGGGATTTGTCGGCACATCGGGTGGCTTTGCTGGTTTAGTTTTACCATTGTCGAGATGTCTTGTAACCGGGATTCCGAGTCTGATCGGGTTGTCCTGGGAGAAGGAATATCCTTCGTTTACCGTGAGAGCTTGTGATGGGCTAAGTTGGGACACCTATGCAGGGATTTGAACTTTCGAAAGCCGTGCCCGCGGTTATGGGCAGATGGGAATTTGTTAATGTCCGGTTGTAGAAAACTTGAAACTTAACTTAATTAAAATGGATCAACAGCGTGTGTAGCCGTGGTGGTCTCTTTTCGGCGGAGTCTGGGAAGAGAACACGGTCTCATGTTATGCTTGAACGTAAGTAGTCTAGGATCACTTCTTGATCATAGATTCTCGAACGTGCTTTGCCTTCTCTTCTCGCTCTCATTTGTGTATGTTAGCCACCATATATTCTAGTGCTTGCTGCAGCTCCACCTCATACCTTTTACCTACCCATAAGCTTAAATAGTCTTGATCGCGAGGGTCTGAGATTGCTGAGTCCCCATGACTCACAGATTACTTCCAAAAACCAGATGCAGGTGCCGATGATACCGTTCCAGGAGATACGAATGAGCTTAAGTGGGAGTTCAATGAGGACTCAGGACGATACTATGTTTCTTTTCCAGATGATCAGTAGTGGAGCCTAGTTGGGGCGATCGGGGATCTTATGCATTTGGGGTTGTCTTTATTTTGGTTCCGTAGTCGGACCTTGATTGTATCTGGATGATTGTAATGTTATTATTTATGTATTGTGTGAAGTGGTGATTGGAAGCCAACTATGTACCTCTTTCTTATTCAGTACATGGGATGTGTAAAGATTACCCCTCTTGCGACATTGCCTACAATGCGGTTATGCCTCTAAGTCGTGCTCCGACACGTGGGAGATATAGCCGCATCGTGGGTGTTACACGGGGTGCCCCATCACCCAGCATGCCTGCTTCGATGAAGTCCAACGCCTTCTCCGGCTGCGTGCGCTCCCCTGGCCAGGTCTTTGGCTTGGTGAATGGGATGGGGGCGGGACTGGGGGGAACCCTTGGCCGTCGGCGGACACCACGACAATGGTGACGCCTTTGCTAGGACATCGGTCCCCTTCTTGGAGGCCTTGTCAAGGTCATCTCCCGTCTTTCACTGTGATCTTCCTTTGGGGAGAAAGCTCTAGTTCCCCTTACGGGCGATGGCGTCGTACCCTCCTCGCGCTCCTTCTTGAAGGCGTCGCCTGGGGTTCCCAGAAGCATGGTGAGCGCTTTGCAGTGCGTGTGAGGTGTTTGGCGGCCGCAATGTGTGTGGCGTTTCACCTATTATTTGCCGGCCTTTGTCCTGTGGTAGCGCTCCTTCTGCTTGGAGATGGACTAGCGTAGATGGTGGTCGTCATTTGGCGTCATGGTGGCGTCGATGGCGAAGGAACCTGCCAAGGTTGGCACCTCAATCTGCTCTGAAGATGGACTAGTGGGAGATGGCGACGACGACACATGTGAGTGCGTTGGACCGAATTGTGCCCCGGACCCGGTATGTGGCTCGGTCGGGGCCTCTGGCTTTAGATGTTAGGCTTAGGTGAGAGGACTGGGTATTTGGCCCAGCTTGCACCCCCTTCATCATATAGATAGGAGTAGCGGCAGATGTTGCCAAGATGGCGGATTCAGGCATATTGTCGTACTATTTTGTAAGGTCTTCAAGAATAATCAATAAAATGGCCGCATGCATCTTCCAGATGCAGAGGCCGGGGGTCATCCTCCTTTTCTAAAAAAAGAAACCTACCTCTCACAAAACTTATTTATGAATCTGCCTCATTATAATACTCCATGACAAACCACTTTATTACAATCATACCCATGGTGTAACCAGAGCATTTGGCTATATCAACTGTATGAGCGGAGTCGAAGGGTTTGGTGCGACTACAAGTAATTCATTGTCTGAGCACGTGAGCATAGTCAAGTCGTTTGGAGCAATTCGTACACTTATTATAGTCAAACGATTTGGTTATGCTACGTGTATGAGTGTAGTCAAATGATTTAGCGTATATACTGGAGGATTATATATAAAAATAAGTTTTCAAGAGGTCAATGGACAGATTAAGCTTTCTGAAGGGTCATTTAGTACAAATAATACGAAAAAAAGATGATGTGAGGAAGCATGAGGCAGATAGGTCGATGGGCAAGGACGTAGAGTTTCTGTGCCCGAGCTCAAATGAGCTTGGGTGAATAGTAAAATAAAAAAAATAAACTTTTTGGAGGAAACATTGAAAATGGACGGCGGAGGACTGCGGTTTGACCCGCAATGTTGTATGGGGATGAGTGTTGGCCGACTAAAAGGCGACATGTTCAACAGTTAGATGTGGCGGAGATGCGTATGTTGAGATGGATGTGTGGCCACACGAAGAAGGATCGAGTCCGGAATGATGATATACGAGATAGAGTTGGGGTAGCACCAATTGAAGAGAAGCTTGTCCAACATCATCTGAGATGATTTGGACATATTCAGCACAGGCCTCCATAAGCTCCAGTGCATAGCGGACAGCCAAAGCGTGCGGAGAATGTCAAGAGAGGGCGGGGTAGACCGAATTTTACATGTGAGGAGTCCGTTAAGAGAGACCTGAAGGATTGGAGTATCACCAAAGAGCTAGCTATGGACAGGGGTGCATGGAAGCTTGCTATCCATGTGCCAGAGCCATGAGTTGGTTGCGAGATCTTATGGATTTCACCTCTAGCCTACCGCAACTTATTTGGGACTAAAGACTTTGTTGTTGTTGTTGGAAGAAACATTGAAAAAAGTTTTAAGTGCTTGCAAAAATTTGTCATGAAATCATATTCCTAGAAGGCGTGGAAAAAAATTTGGTACTATGAAAATGCTGCTTTCAAAAGTATTTTGGAGTACTGGATTTATTTCTTTTTTTGCCATGTCTTACAAGAATGTGATTCCAGACGAATTTTTGCAAGCATTTAGAACTTTTGTCAATGTTTCTAATGTTGTCTGATTTTACGGTTCACTAAGCTCATTTGTGCTCGGGAGCAGAAAGGCACTTCCGGATGGGCAAGGTCAAGTTTTTCCTTTTGACAACGAGCCTTCTCGTCGATTTCTATTAACAAAATTACCATTTTTGCTTTACAAAACCAAACAAAACAAAACTAAGAAAGTAAACTGTATCACCACCAGCACCAGGCTGGAGGGTTACTACCTCATGTGACTCACATGTTTCAGGCAGAGCTAGCCAAAAGGGGTATTTTTCGTGGGCTAACCCACAAGCACGCATGCCCGACACGTGACTAAATGAGTCATGCTTGGCCTATGGCACGCCGCATGTCGTGCTGCTCCGCCAAGGACAGACTCGCGTGCCCACACAACACGACCCATTTATCTTTAATTTTTTTATCTGATTTAACTTATTACTTCAAAAGGCCAAAAATGGTGCAAAAACAACCCAAAAGGCCTAAAAGCATTGGGGAGGCCCAACACACGAGCTGTGTCGTGTCGGTCCATGTGCCAACATGACACAACATGCTTATAAATGTGTTGGGTAACGTTGCATGGAAAACAAAAAAAATTATGCACATGCAAGATCTATCCATGGAGATGCATAGCTACGAGAGGGGGAGAGCATCTTCATACCCTTGAAGATCGTGAAGCAGAAGCATTTATCAACGCGGCTGATGTAGTCGTACACCTTCACGATCTGTCCCGATCAAGTACCGAACATACGGCGCCTCCGCGTTCAGCACACGTTTAGCTTGATGACGTCCTCGCCTTCTTGATCCAGTAAGAGGGGCGAAGTAGTAGATGAGTTTCGGCAGCATGACAGCGTGGTGACGGTGTTGGTGAAGAACAATCTCCACAGGGCTTCGCCAAGCACAACGGAGACTATGACGGAGGATAAACTAGAGGGGCGGGGTTGCCGGCACACGGCTTGGTGTATCTTCGTGTGTTCCAGGTGCTAGCCCTGCCCCTCTATTTATATGTTGAGTCTTGGGGTCGAAACTTGGAGTAAAAGACTCCTCAAAGTCGGCTTTGCCCGCTAGGAAGAGTCCTTCTCGGACTTCCACGGCCAGACGCCATAGTTATTGGGCCTCGGTGTCTGGCCCAAGGCTAGACGCCAAGGTCTCCGATGTTTAGCCTCCTGGCCTCCGTAAAACTCCTTTTGCACCGACCTAAAGCCCTGTGGGATTTACCCCTTGGCCTAATCATATCATCCTATATATCAATATTTACCTCCAGACCATTCCGGAACTCCTCGTCATGTCCGTGATCTCATCCGGGACTCCGAAAACATTCGGTCACCAACATACATAACTCATATAAAACTATATCATCAACGAACGTTAAGCGTGCGGACCCTACGGGTTCAAGAACAATGTAGACATGACCGAGACACCTCTCCGGTCAATAACCAATAGCGGAACCTGGATGCCCATATTGGCTCCTACATATTCTACAAAGATCTTTATCGGTCAAACCTTATGATAACATACGTAATTCCCTTTGTCCATCGGTATGTTACTTTCCCGAGATTCGATCGTCGGTATCTTCATACCTAGTTCAATCTCATTACCGGCAAGTCTCTTTACTCGTTCTGTAATACATCACCTTGTGACTAACTCCTTAGTCATTTGCTTGCAAGCTTATGATGTGTATTACCGAGAGGGCCAGAGATACCTCTCCGAAACTCAGAGTGACAAATCCCAATCTCGATCCATGCCAACTCAACAAACACCTTCGGAGATGCCTGTAGAGCATCTTTATAATCACCCAGTTACTTTGTGACATTTGATAGCACAAAAGGTATTCCTTCGGTATCCGGGAGTTGCATGATCTCATGGTCGAAGGAACATGTATTTGACATTCAAGAAAGCAGTAGCAATAAACTGAACGGTCATATGCTATGCTAACAGATGGGTCTTGTCCATCACATCATTCTCCTAATGATGTGATCCCGTTATCAAATGACAACACATGTCTATGGTTAGGAAACCTTAACCATCTTTGATCAACGAGCTAGTCTAGTAGAGGCTCACTAGGGACACGGTATTTGTTTATGTATCCACACATGTATTTAGGTTTCCTATCAATACAATTCTAGCATGAATAATAAACCTTTATCATGAATAAGGAAATATAGAATAACAACTTTATTATTGCCTCTAGGGCATATTTCCTTCAAAATGGGCCTCTGCATCCTGTGCCAGCCTATGCCATGCCCGGCCCGGCCTGTTGGCCACCTATGGCTACAGGTGACCACGTAAGGATCATGAACATAGATAAACAACACACAAACTATTAAACATAACACTAGAATATCAAACTCACAAGTATAGTTATGCTAGAAAGGTTCATACAGTCTAGACAAGGAAAGGGGAAACCATTAAATGGTAATAGAGAGGAATGGAAGCAACATGGTTATCATAAGAACATCGATCACTCATGATTCTAGGGACGGTAGGATCCCACCGGTGTGTTCTGTTGTAGATCTCTCACACCACCATTTTTTATCTTCTCCAGTCCAAGCTCAACGGTTCCTGCCCGTAGCTTGTCTATAAGATTTTCCATTTGATGGGATGATGACATAAACTGAAGATGACTGTTGCGGGATCATGAGGCATTTTCTTTTCAAAACAAGCAACATTTCTAGTCATCCAAATTGTCTAGCACAAACCAGTCACTCCCATGATAGCCAACTTGTGTTGGCTAGGAGGGAACTGATCTAGCCAGTCATCAATAAGATCATGAACACCATCAGGTGGCCTATCTAGGTCAAAGGTAGGACGAATAACTCTCCATATGAACTTCCTCAGGCTGTAGTCGAATAGCAAGTGCTTCACAGTCTCAGGTTGATCACAAAAGTAGCACTGCTCAATGCCATTCCAATCCCTTTTCAACAGGTTGTGTTTGGTGAGTATATTGTTCCTAATCATTAGCCATAAATTTTTTATTTTCTAAAGCATTTTGATTTTCCAAATCTTTCTATATCCAAACAGCCCAACAACTTTGACTTGGAGGTACAACCCTTTCACACTAAATGTTTTATTGGCTCCAATCTTCCATTTGACTCCGTCCTTATCATTTGTAAGCCAGATTTTATCCACAAGCTCCTTCATCTCTCCCCACTACAAAGAAGTTTCTCCCCAAAGAGTTCTTTTGAATTCCAGACAATCACATACCCTATCATTCACAATGTGAAGAATAACTTTCTTGGTAAAGTAAATTGAGTACAATCTTGGAAATTTATTTGCCAACCCAGATGCCCTCCCAAAATAAAGTTGTCGAACCAGTCTCTTAGCATTCTTCTGGAAAAAAGTGGATTAACCTTCATCAAGCCTTGCGAAAAATGGGAACCACTAATCCCATCAGTCAGGCTTGACAGGGTTTTATCCTGCTAAGCAAAGATTGCCACATCCCCTCATAATTTTCCAATTTCCATAACCACTTAACTATCATACTCTGGCCATAGCTCGAAGACCGAACACTCACAAGCCTCCACAATCTTTGATAGCAGGCCAATTGACTAAGTGATATTTCATTTTGTCTTTACTCTCTTGCCATACCATTCTAGCTCTACTCGTGTTCATCTTTTTAGAGAACCTTTAGGAGCTTCTAGGAAAGAGAGTATGTATAGAGGGATGTTGCTCAAGCATGCATTTATGAAGGCCGCTCTCCATTAGACAGTATATTCCATATCCAGCCTGCCATCTTTTTTGCAATCTTCCCTTCAACAAAGTCCCACTGAGAATTTACTGAACCTTTTTTGTCACTAACTGGGAGCCCTAAATATTTTAATGGAAAAGTGTCAACATTACAGGTGAAGGTATCTTTGTAATTTTTTCATTGGCAATTGCATTTCCCAAGAAAGAAAATTTCACTCTTGTGAAAGTTTATCTCGAGCTCAGAGATTTGCTAAAAATTATGTAGAATGTATTTTAGCTTTCTAGCCTCAAAAAGGTCATTCTTCATCAACAAGATGGTGTCATTTGCATATTGCAGTAGGGTTAATCCACCATCAACAAGATGTGGGGCAAGTCCAGGTATCAACCCTTATTGTTGAGCTTGCTTGATCATCATAGCAAGTCCATCAACTACTGTGTCAAATAACAAAGGGGCAAGAGGGTCACCCTGTCTGACTCCTTTGTGAGTGGGGAAATATGGTCCAACTTGGTCATTGACCTTTATGCCCGCCCTACTACCCCTCGTAGTTTTCATCACCCAAATATCTCCAAAACCCTTCTTCTGCATTATTTAGCATAGAAAAAGCCACTTCACCATGTCACAAGCTTTTTCAAAATCAATTTTCAACAGCAGCCCAGACTGCTTGGTGTGGTGTAATTCATGAACAATTTCATGAAGCACCAACAGCCCCTTCCATTAATACTTTCCTCATATGAATGCAGGATGTGTATCACTGACAACATAACTGATGATCAAACCCAACCCATCGGCTAGAACTTTAGTTAGTATTTTATAACTGAGATTGAGCAATTATACGGGTTTAATATTTGAATTCTATCAGCATCATGTACTTTAGGGATTAAAGTAATGATTCCATGGTTTAGTCTTTCTAATCAAGGTTTCCAACATTAAAAGTATCAAATAATCTTAAGATTATCCATGATGGTATCAGAGAAAACCTAATAGAATTCTATCGGTAAACCATTAGGTCCTACCAATTTATTATGCTTCGTATCAAACACATCTATTTGATAGGTTCAGTTAACATTTTTCCATCTCTTCCTTTCAGTTGAGAACAACAGATACCATCAAGTCTAACAGATGTAACTTGTGCATGCCCAAACAATTGCTTGTAAAACTCATTAATATGAGATACTAGTTTAACCTCCTCAGAAATTACATGCCCTCATTTATCAAGGATGACATGATTTTTTTCTTCCACTAGATTTGAACTGGAAGTATATGGTATTCCCACCCCCTTCTTTCAAACCTTTCTCCTTTGATATCTATCTCCATTTCATCTCCTCATCTATGAACAATTTTGAGAGATGGATTCATAAGTCATTTTAAGTTGTCTCCCTTCAATAGTAAGAGAACAAATCTCACTCTTCTTATCCAATTCATCTAGTTCAATTAACAACATTTCTCTGATGTCTATATACACCTTCCAAGTTAAAATGCCAGCCTTTTAAATTCTCTCCCAACCCTCTAGTTTTTTTCTGCCAGAGATCAATGTCATGTTTGCAGAAGGTGCCAACATACCAACTTTTCATAACCACTTCATGGAAACTTTCTCTCTCTACCCAAAAATTCTCATATCTAAATAAGTTGTTATGAGCAGGAGAGGTCCTAGTTGAAAGATGCAATGGAACATGATCAAAGAGGTCTTTGTTTAGTCCCACTATAGTTGCAAGAGGAAAAGAAGAATCCCAATTTGAGGAAACTAAAATTCTATCTAGTTTCTCAAAGGTGGGCTCCTCCAATTTATTAGGCTAGGTATACAACCTGTTGCACAAAGCTTATTCTTTCAAACCGTTAGCCTCAATAATGGAATTGAAAGTATATCTCCATCTAGATAAAAATAGGGGTTGTTCTTCTCACTACATATCTTGACGATATTAAAATCGCCACCTAGCAAGAAGGATCCTTTGCTTTTATTACACAATTGTGCAAATTCAACTAGGAAATGGCCCTTCCCTGCAGGTTGTGCTAGACCATAAACTGTTGCTAGTAGCATCTCATTGGTTTTTGTCCCTGATATGCATACTAACATGATCAATGATCGCCACGCTCTCTACCAACTACATAAAAATATCTTAATCAACACCCTGTAAATTTCCTCATGATCTACCAGTAGGAGCCAGGTGTTGCCGATGAAATTTTTTACGGTCTTAGATTCTCCTCTGCCATTGTATATTAAAATATTTTATCATTGTCGCAGTGAGACAAATGAATTGGACACCTTGTTCAGAAATAAAAATCTTTCAAGAACTTTCGTTTTTCAGGGGATCCCAGACCCTGCAATTCCAGAAAAGACCTGGTATAATTAACCATTCTTTTTTGGGGCCTATCCTTTTTAGCCCCCTAAACCCTAAAAACAGGGGAGCACAACTTGTACATTTTCCCATATGATTTAATTAGCTTAGTCTTTTCCAATATAGCATATAAACGAGTGGCACTATCATCCCACTATCACTATCACACTCAGCAAGTACACTTTCTTCATTATTACATTCATGTTTAATAATGCTTTTATCATGTAACGCCCCGTGACCGATGTGCCAGGTGTCGTCCAGTTATTCACTGTTGTTGCCTTGTCATTGCTTGCTGTCATGCATTGCATATCATGTCATCATGTGCATTTCATTTGCATACATGTTCATCTCATGCATCCGAGCATTTTCCCCGTTGTCCGTTTTGCAATCCAGTGCTCCGTTCTCCTCCGGTCGTCACTTCTACCTTTCTTTCGTGTGCGGGTGTTAAACATTTCCGGATTGGACTGAGACTTGCCAAGCGGCCTTGGTTTACTACCGGTAGACCGCTTGTCAAGTTTCGTACTATTTGGACTTCGTTTGATACTCCAACGGTTAACCGAGGGACTGAGAAGGCCTCATGAGTGTTGCAGCCCAACACCCCTCCAAGTTGGCCCAAAACCCACCTAAACCTCCTCCATCATCTCGGTCATTCGATCACGATCGCGTGGCCGAAAACCGCACCTCATTTGGACTCTCCTAGCTCCCTCTATCTATAAATATGTGATCCCCTCCGAAATTCACGGTGCAAACCCTAAACTTCGTCCTCCTCCCGCCGACGGACATGTCCACCCTGCCGCCGGACATGTACGCACCGCCCCTCAGCGAATCAGGAGCCGCCACGTCACCGCTGCCAGCGCCCCACATCACCGCCGCCGCCCGGGGCCCAGATCCGGCCCGCCCCGGGGCCGAACCAGGCCTCGCCGGGCCCGTTCTCTGCCACCACTCTGCCCTAGCGCCGCCGCCGTCATGCGCCTCGCCGTCGCCGCTTCGCCGCCGGCCGCCGCCGCTGCGCCTCCCTCGCTGCTCCTGGCCCGCACCGGCCGCCGCGCTCGCTGCCGCACTTCGCGCCCGACCGCCGCCTCCAACCTCGCCTCCTCGCCGACCTTCACGTCTGCGCCGCCCGCGCCATCTCCGGCGGCCGGAACCCCGTCGGACTTCCGCTGCTCGACCCCGGCTTCCGCGCAACCACCCCGCCTCCGAGCTCCCTCGCCGAGCTCCGCCGCTGGCCGGACCTCCCCGCAGGAGCTGCGCCTCCCCGCTGCCTCCTCCTCGTCGCGTCGCCGCTTCCCTCGTCGCCGGCGATCACCGGAGAGCGCCACATCTCGCCGGAGCCCGTCCCGGCTAGATCCACCCCGCCTGGATGAGATCCACCGGGAGTCCAATTAAACGGCGCCATCCAGAACCGGAGCCACCCCGTCCCGGATCTCCTCGTCCCCGAGATTTCCATGTTTCATACGCCCATGTTCATCATGTCGTAACTTTGCATCCGTAGCTCCGATTCATGCGTGTAGCATATCAAAATGTTCGCCTCAGAGAGCACATCATTTCATTCCATTGCATCATTTTTATTTGAGTTCATCTTGATGCCCGAAATGCTGTTAGAAGAGTGCTATTTGAGTTAATTGTCAGATCTGCTGCTCCATTTAGATATTTGTCATTTTTGCCATGATTTATGTGTGCATGATATGCCCATGAGCTCTACATATGTTTTGTTAAGGGTTTTGCCATCTTTCCAGAGGTGCAACCCATGTATTTATGTGATGTGTGTGGTGACTAGCACAATCTTGCCAAGTGAGGCACTTGGTAATGCTGATTTCTGGGACTTAGCATTTCCACTAAGTCCTTGATCTGTTTGTCTCATATGGCCGTATGTTCATGTTGTTTCCTAGTGATCCGTGCCTCTTTTGAGGATGATCAGTAAGGATGATTTGTTAATATTGTAGTGCTCTATCCATCCATGTCTTTATTTTCAATTATGGAACACCCTAGCTTGAGTCAATCGAGCTCTACTTTTGTCATTTTGTGAATCTGGACAGATTGTCTACTTGTTAGCGATTTTGCCGAGGATGTTGTAGTTGATCCGTGCATGCTATGCTATTGTTCTTGCCATGTCTAGCTTGTATAATGTGTATTCTTGATGGGTGTATGCTTAGCTTTTCATGACTTTCTCTGGAGTGAGTACATCTATGCTTATATTTCAGCATGTGTCAGTTTTCACTAAGTCTGAGAACTGATTATGTTTTTGCCATGTTCACATGCTTGCAATTATATTTTCTGATCCCTTTTGGCTCAAGGTCACTAAGGACTTTTGTTAATCTCTTTGAGTAGCTCCATGCCATGCTTTACTTTGCCATGTTCAGTTCCTGTAGCATCTAGTTTTCATGCTCCGAAGAGTGCTATCTGATCTGAAATTCCAGACATGTGTTAATTTCAGTAAGTCTAAAATCTGTTTACCATATGCATTTTTGCCATGCTTGTTTGAACCTGTTAATGGATGAACTGGCCGTAGCTCAGTGCTAGTCTTTTGTTAAGCATCATGAATGGATCCCTGCCATGTATTTTGTTGCCATTTTTGAGTGATGTAGCATGTTCATCTCGTTGCATTTAGATGGCTACTTACTGTAAATCGCAGAACATGGTCATATTTGAATTGCTTGCCATTTCCAAACCGTAACTCCGATTCCGGTGTTCTTTATATTGTTTTCAAGCGATTTCATCTCATCTTTCCAGTGGCACACTTGGATTCCCAAGTTGAGGCCAGGTTCATGCATTCCTTGTCACATCTTGCATATGCATCCCGCATAGCATATCATTTTTGCATCATATTGTTTGAGCTTTGCACGTGGGTGATTGTGTTCCGTTTGCTTGTTTGTCTTATTTGGGTAGAGCCGGGAGACGAGTTCGCTAACGAGGAGCCCGTTGAGTTTGTTTTCGAGGATCCAGTCAACTCTGACAACTTTGCAGGCAAGATGATCATACCCTCGAAATCACTACTATCTTTGCTTTGCTAGATGCTCGCTCTTTTGCTATGCCAATGCTACGAAGCCTACCACTTGCTTTCAAGCCTCCCAAAATTGCCATGTCAAACCTCTAACCCACCATGTCCTAGCAAACCGTTGATTGGCTATGTTACCGCTTTGCTCAGCCCCTCTTATAGCGTTGTTAGTTGCAGGTGAAGATTGGAGTTTGTTCCTTGTTGGAACACGGAGATGTTGTTCCTTGTTGGAACATGTTTACTTGTTGGGATATCACAATATATCTTATTTAATTAACGCATCTATATACTTGGTAAAGGTTGGAAGGCTCGGCCTTATGCCTGGTGTTTTGTTCCACTCTTGCCGCCCTAGTTTCCGTCATATCGGTGTTATGTTCCCAGATTTTGCGTTCCTTACGCGGTTGGGTGATAATGGGAACCCCTTGATAGTTCGCCTTGATTAAAGATTTTCCAACAATGCCCAACATTGGTTTTACCATTCGCCGCCTAGCCTTTTTCTTTTCCCTTGGGGGTCGCGCGCCCAAGGGTCATCATTATTTTAACCCCCCTGGGCCAGTGCTCCTCTGAGTGTTGGTCCAACCGAGCGATGTCCGGGGCTACCAGGGGCAACTCTGGGCTGGCCTACCCGACGTCTGGCTCATCTGAGTGTGCCCTGAGAACGAGATATGTGCAGCTCCTATCGGGATTTGTCGGCACATTCGGGCGGTGTTGCTGGATTTGTTTTAACCTGTCGAAGTGTCTTGAAGAACCGGGATACCGAGTCTGATCGAAACGTCTCGGGAGGAGGTCTATTCCTTCGTTGACCATGAGAGCTTGTCATGAGCTAAGTTGGGACTCCCCTGCAGGGATTTGATCGAAAGCCGTGCCCGCGGTTATGGGCAGATGGGAATTTGTTAATGTCCGGTTGTAGATAACTTGAACCTTAACTTAATTAAAATGAATCAATCGCGTGTGTAACCGTGATGGTCTCTTTCCGGCGGAGTCCGGGAAGTGAACACGGTGTTGGAGTTATGCTTAACGTAGGTTGTTTTAGGATCACTTCTTGATCATACTTTTATCTACCGTGCTTTGCTTTCTCTTCTCGCTCTCATTTGCGTATGTTAGCCACCATATATGCTAGTCGCTTGCTGCAGCTCCACCTCATACCTTTACCTTACCCATAAGCTTAAATAGTCTTGATCGCGAGGGTGCGAGATTGCTGAGTCCCTGTGGCTCACAGATACTTCCAAAACCAGCTTGCAGGTGCCGTTGAACCGTGCAGGTGATGCAACCAAGCTTAGGAGGAGCTCGATGAAGATCTTGTCCTTTGTGTTGTCCCATTTCTAGTTGATCAGTAGTGGAGCCCAGTTGGGGTCGATCGGGGACCTTTGTCGCATTTGAGGTTCTTCTTTTTTTTGGTTCCGTAGTCATACCTTGATTGTATCTGGATGATGTAATGCTTTATTCATGTAATTGTGTGAAGTGGCGATTGTAAGCCATCTATGTCTCTCTCTCTTTCCCTTATGTATTACATGGGTTGTGTGAATATTTCCTCACTTGCGACATTGCTTTCAATGCGGTTATGCCTCTAAGTCGTGCTTCGACACGTGGGAGATATAGCCGCATCGAGGGCGTTACATATCAGTTTTAGTGACATCTATCAAATAAATCCTAGAAGTTTCAAGAGATTTATCACACATATCAGTTTCTCATGTTCATCATTATTATAATAAGCAACACCTAATTTATGAGTTATTCATAAAGAATGGTGTTATCTAAGTTAAGCATGACAACTACAAGCATGGTGTCGGTGTCAAAACCAGCGGATCTCGAGTAGGGGGTCCCGAACTGTGCGTCTAAGGCGGATGGTAACAGGAGGCAGGGGACACGATGTTTTACCCAGGTTCGGGCCCTCTTGATGGAGGTAAAACCCTACGTGTTGCTTGATTAATATTGATAATATGGGTAGTACAAGAGTAGATCTACCACGAGATCAGAGAGGCTAAACCCTAGAAGCTAGCCTATGGTATGATTGTATGTTGTCCTACGGACTAAAACCCTCCGGTTTATATAGACACCGGAGGGGCTAGGGTTACACAAGGTCGGTTACAAAGGAGGAGATATACATATCCGTATTGCCTAGCTTGCCTTCCATGCCAAGTAGAGTCCCATCCGGACACGAGACGAAGTCTTCAATCTTGTATCTTCATAGTCCAACAGTCCGGCCAAAGGATATAGTCCGGCTGTCCGGAGACCCCCTAATCCAGGACTCCCTCAGTAGCCCCTGAACCAGGCTTTCAATGACGATGAGTCCGGCGCGCAGTGTTGTCTTCGGCATTGCAAGGTGGGTTCCTCCTCCGAACACATCACAGAAGAATTTGAATACAAGGATAGTGTCCGACCCTGCAAAATAAGTTCCACATTCCACCGTAGAGAGAATAATATTTCCACAAATCTAATCTGCTGACTTGTTTTGGCAATATGAAATTATGCCATGGCCCGGTAATTATTCGAACCGTTTCCTTTAACTAGCCCCGCACATAACGTGAGGCAGTTTTTTGACACGTCTTGTCAAAGCAGAGATCGTGTCCGCGGACTGGGATTCCCTCTTCACCCATTCGTCCGGGGGCTCATGTTCTACTACGGCCTGGATTTCCATGATCTGGCCCCGAACTTCATCCTCAACATCTCGACGTTTATCGTCGTGTGCGAGGCCTTCCTCCGCATCAAGCCTCACTTCGGCTTATGGCTGAAGACCTTCAATGTCAAGCCGAAGGTAGTGAGCTACCGCCAGGCGGAGTGCGGAGGCGCCATGGTGGGCAAGATGCCCAACGTCACATGGCTCGAGGGCTCCTTTGTGGAGACCATAAAGGGGTGGCAATCGGGGTGGTTCTACATTACGGAGCCGCGTGACCCTAAATGGGTAGCGGCCCCCCGAGTTCCGATCTGGCATCCCCACGCGGCCCACCTCCTGGCAAGAGAAGGGCCTGTCCCAGGGTAATTCGGGAGAGCTGACCGGACTCCAAACATGTATTCAAAACATGGTGAACAAGAAGCTCAAACTTGTCAACGTAGTCCAGGTCATGCTCATCCGCCGGATCCTCCCGTGCCAACAACGGGCTTTCAACTTGTGGGAGTTCGACTCGGCCCAGCACCGAGCTCTGAACAGGCTCTTTGATACAACACACGAGGATGCCTGGAAGGTGCTATTCAAGGGTGCCGAGGTTCCACCTCCCACTACCGAGGATCGCGGATTCAGCGCGAAGCGCCAAGCCAGCACGGTAAGCTGTTTTACCTCTTACAGGATACTTGTTTTTCATAGTTTGACTCTATGCGGGATCTAAGCTCCCGTACCTTTGACAAGACTGGCAGGAGACGTCCGGACAGATCGACTGTCTGGCTCCTTTGCCCGAAGGCCCAGCAAACGTTCTTCTGACGAAGATGCTGACTCCGACTCCTTACAACATGCCGGAGAAGACCAAGAAGTCCAAGGGAACCCGAAAGAGTTCCCGGCGACCGGGAGTATCAGACTCATCATCCGAAAACTCCGCGACGCACTCCCCCCCGAAGACGAGGAGGAAGATGAAGATGCTCCCCCTCCAGTCGGGGGAGACAAGAAAAGGAAGGCCGCCCCAACTGGGGAGGCCGAAGGGTCCAAGAAGGGAAGGACTCTCCTTCCGGACAGTTCTACCACCGCCGCCGACGACAAAGACGAGTGGCTGCCCAGGGCCAAGCCCCTGGGGAAATCGTAAGTATTCGGATACCAGAGTAACTTATAGCATTCCTTTGTTGCACTGCTTCCCCTAACGTCGAATATGAATATGCAGGCCGCCACGAGCCCGTATCGATGTATCGCCGGACCTAGGCTCGTCGGATATGGATAGCGATCCAATTCCGACTGCCACCTCCCCTGGCTCTATGGACAATGCCGAGGTATTGTCTCAAGAGGCACCTGGTCGAGGGGAGACAATCCCGGAGGTGCCTCAAGGTGACCTTCCGGACTCCGGGAGCAGAAGGAGCAAAGTCCCCGAGGGCTCCGAGTTCGGCCCTCAGCCGAACACCGCGTCGGAACCTCCAGTGGTTCCGGACTCGAGCAGGCGGCCTCCTTCCAAGAGGGGCAAGACGCCTATGCCGGTGACCTCTGTCCATGCAGACGCACCGGACAATCTGCTGGGAGCGCTTCGCAGTGCTACCATCGACGAAGAGCACCACACTATTATGAGTGCAGTGATCCAGAAGGTTCAGTCCGCCAAGAGCGGACTGACTGAAGCCTGTGCCAGCCTTCTAACAGGCTTTGAGGTAAGTTTTTGTAATATAGGAAAAATATGACCGCATAGAGAGTAGCCCCTGATGCTCTGTTCAGTGTTCACAAAGAAAAGCCGAACAGAGGATCAAACAATATCGCAGGAGTCTAATATAAGTACGTCTATATGCGTATGAAGGCTTCGCTACTGGCCTCTGCCGCACTGACTGCGGAGGTTGCCGTACTGAAGTAGGACCTGAAGGGGTCCAAGGAAGAGCTCGGCCTTGCCAAGAGGCAGGTCGAGGAGAACAAAGGTAAGTAGCACCTAGTCTATGGATATGTATAAAGAGAATGCGATTGCAAAATGATAGGATTATCGTAAATTTGCCAGGGGCCACGAACGAGGTGGCGACCCTGAAGCAAGCGCTATCCGAGGCCGAAGACAAAGCGGCCAAGGAGCGCACTGAGCGGGAAAGGCATGAGGCGCGGGTGGGCGAGGTGCAGCAAGAGCTCCAAGCTCTCGTGACAAAGCACGAGGCGTTGGAGCTTGACTCGAAGACTCGAGAGTCTAAGCTTGCCGCGGCCCTTGACAGCGCAAAGAATTCCAAGGCCGAAGCCCAAAAGGCACTCCAGGAGATTGATGCGATGAAGAAGATAGCGGCGGGTAAGGCATTCTATATGCAAAGCAAGCATGTTAAAGTGAATTACCTGTTACTTACCCGGATCCGGAGCTCTCCAGGAGCATTCGTAGATTTGACCCGCAGCGTGTCGAATGCCGCAAAATTTTACTGGGCCGAGGAGGGAAGCTCGACGGAGAAGTTGTTCTGGGCCCAGTATACTGGGACAGAACACCCAGTACCTACGAGCGACCAGCGAAAGCAGCTGGTCGAGCTACACAAGGCGGCCGAACAGGCCATGAAGGGCTTGATAGTTCGGATGTGGCCTGGCGACGCCCTTCCCAATAGCTACTTTGGCCTGGTGAGGCGTCTTGTGGATGCCTGCCCACGGCTGGAAGTTATGAGGCGGTCCGCCTGCATCGAGGGTGCACGCCGGGCTTTCGCCCGTGTGAAGGTGCAATGGTCCAAGCTAGACGCCGTGAAGCTAATCAAGGAAGGGCCGCCGCAGGGCAAGGAGCATCGCACCCCCGAAATTTATTATGAGGGTGTCCTGAAGGGTGCTTGTCTCGTAGCGGACGAGTGTTCGAAGGACATAATATTCGAGTAAATTTTCTCGTGTAATCCTGTATTATGAAAAACTTGTTTCATTTGCGCTATGCAACGCTTGTTTGAATTTAAAATATTACCTTCTGTTTGGCTGTTTATCCAATCTAAGAGATGGCTAGTCCTCGGCTTCTGCCCCCATGCCGCGAGTGCTGGGGTGTTCGGGATAAACCTGAGCACTCTTGTTCCCATTTTTGGGTCCTTCGAGGGAGGTGCTCAGCACAGCGAACAAGGCAACCGGACTAATAATGCTTTATCACTCTCACTTAGCCATAGAATTCTATAATTTTAAATTTCGGTGAAGCCCCTGGTATTCGGAAGGCCGAATTCGGGGCGCGATACACGCCTTTAAGCCAGACAGGACCGGCTCCTCGCTCTAAGCGGCATAAGTCTTTAGGGACTCGAAACCTTGTCGAACAGCGACCAGTCTCTCGCCTATCATGACAATCAGTTTTAGCTTTCTCTACTGAGGTGCTTAGCCCAGCAGAACCGGGGCACAATCGCAGTAGTTCTCCTAGCGCTACCTTAGCCGATAGAGCGGAACATAAGGTACCAAAACATAGGAGCCGGGCAAACCCAACATTTGACCAAAGACATGATTCGGAGCTGATGCATATAATGCTATAAGTTCGG
This sequence comes from Triticum aestivum, assembly GCF_018294505.1. Taxonomy (NCBI): domain Eukaryota; kingdom Viridiplantae; phylum Streptophyta; class Magnoliopsida; order Poales; family Poaceae; genus Triticum; species Triticum aestivum. The sequence continues at coordinate 501,414,281 of NC_057809.1, forward strand.
GGTGCCGCACTTGTGAAAGTGTTCGGACTTCTCACACCATATTGTGGGGTATTTAAGCCCCTGGTGTATTGCCGTACCAAAGTGTACGGTTGCAAGGCGTCATTAATGAACACACACACACACACACATATATATATATATAAAAGAATACAATAATAGTCTTAATGCTATGCATTGTTTATTCAAAAAGGTGCGTTAAAGCAGAATGATATAGATAGTGCGATAAGCAAAAATTAGGACTATGTTCCTTCCAAGGGCAAGCTGAGGAATAGTATTAAAGCAAATATTTCACTCGTTTATCGTAATCCACCTGGGAGTTCTGTGCTGTGACGTAGCTTTCTGCCTCCTTGGTTGCTGCATCATGTGTTCGACAATCATGCTGCCGGACGGGGTTTTCAGAGATTGAAGTCCTGAAAAGAGAAAGATAAAAAAGCGGGAAGCCCCTAGTGCGGTTTGAGCCGCGTCTTGGGGAGTGACGTAGTTGTGCCCCCTCCCCATGGTATTTTTAATGCGTAATTATGTATGCGTGGCACGAATTTTGCCATTTGGCTGGGACTGGGGTGGGGGCCGCATTGCTACGCGAGCACAGATCGTGCCAGGCGGTCTAGTTGCCGATTACTCCGGGCGCGCTTGAAGGTGTCCGGGTCTTGAAACACCGAACTGGTGGATTGCCTTGAGAGGCTGCTTTGTGCTTCTGCTGCGAGGGCCGCAGTGTGCTCCTCCATGCGGAGAGAGCGCTCTGTGTTTCCATTAACTATGATGACCCCCCGAGGTCCTGGCATCTTGAGCTTGAGGTATGCATAATGCGGTACCACGTTGAATCTCGCAAATGCAGTTCGTCCGAGCAATGCATGATAGCCACTGCGGAACGAGACTATATCAAAGATTAATTCTTCGCTTCGGAAGTTATCCGGGGATCCGAAGACCACTTCCAGTGTGATTGAGCCTATGCAATGGGCCTCTACACCTGGAATGACGCCTTTAAAGGTCGTTTTTGTGGGTTTGATCCGTGAGGGGTCTATACCCATTTTGCGCACTGTGTCCTGGTAAAGCAGGTTCAGGCTGCTGCCGCCATCCATAAGGACTCGAGTGAGGTGAAATCCATCAATGATTGGGTCTAGGACCAGTGCGGAAAATCCACCATGATGGATACTAGTGGGGTGGTCCCTGCGATCGAAGGTGATCGGACAGGAGGACCATGGGTTGAACTTCGGGGCGACTGGCTCCAACGCATATACGTCCCTGAGCGAACGCTTCCGCTCCCTCTTGGGGATGTGGGTTGCGTATATCATGTTCACCGTCCGCACTTGTGGGGGAAACCTCTTCTGTCCTCTGGTGTTCGGCTGCCGGGGCTCCCCCTCGGCATCGCTATGTGGCCCCTTATCCTTGTTTTCGGCAATTAACTTGCCGGCCTGCTTGAACACCCAACAATCCCTGTTGGTGTGATTGGCTGGCTTGTCTGGGGTGCCGTGTATTTGACACGAGAGATCGAGTATACGGTCCAAATTGGACGGGCCCGGCGTACTTTGTTTGAATGGCTTTTTTTGCTGACCGGGTTTAGAGCCTTTGAATCCGGCATTGACTGCTGTATCCTCAGTATTATCGCTGTTAATGCGGCGCTTATGTTTGTTGTGACGTGACCTGCTATTGCCATCCTTGGTATCTGAAGTAGCATGGTTCTTTGATATGGTATTACTGCGAGCCAGCCAGCTGTGTTCTCCCGCACAAAAGCGGGTCATGAGTGTCGTGAGGGCTGCCATAGATTTCGGCTTTTCCTGACCCAGGTGCCGGGCTAGCCACTCGTCGTGGATGTTGTGCTTGAAGGCTGCTAGGGCCTGTGCATCCGGACAATCGACGATTTGATTTTTCTTTGTTAGGAACCGTGTCCAGAATTGCCTGGCTGATTCCTCTGGCTGCTGAATTATGTGGCTCAAGTCACCGGCATCTGGTGGTCGCACATAAGTGCCCTGAAAGTTGTCAAGGAATGCGGCTTCCAGATCTTCCCAACAGTCGATGGACTCTACTGGCAAGCTATTGAGCCAATGCCGAGCTGGCCCCTTGGGTTTGAGTGGGAGGTACTTAATGGCGTGTAGATCATCACCGCGTGCCATGTGGATATGCAGGAGGAAATCCTCAATCCATACCGCAGGATCTGTTGTGCTGTCGTATGATTCTATATTTACGGGTTTGAAACCCTCTAGGATTTGATAATCCATTACTTCGTTTGTGAAGCATAAAGGGTGTGCGGCGCCTTTTTACTGGGCTATATCGCGACGCAGCTCCAATGAGTCCTGCCTGCTGTGCTTGGCCAGGCCGGATTTACTTTTACTGTATCCGGTGTGACGATTATCGTCTTGCGTGGTGGCGCGCTCTCGTGATCCGTGGATCGATCTTGCATGTTTTGCTTTGTCCTCCAATACGTCTCGCATGTCTGGCGTATTTCCCCATGCCTTTTTATTTGAATGGCGTCGGGGTGTGGGCTGAGCTTTTGGCTGGAGTGCCTCTCTGTCGCGGCCATGGGGTGGCCGATCAGCCGTATCATACGTTTCTTCCTCCAGTCGGGGTAGCAACCTGCATTTTGGGTAACTCTTGGAGAGGCGTTCGAGTTTATATTCCTCAGCCGCCAGGACTTCAGTCCATCTGTCAGCAAGCAGATCTTGATCAGCTTGAAGCTGCTACTGCTTTTTTAAGGCTATTTGCCGTGGCAATGAGCCGGCGCTTGAAGCGCTCTTGTTCGATAGGATCCTCTGGCATGATGAATTTGTCATCGTCGAGGCTTGCCTTGTCTTCGGAGGGAGGTATGTAATTATCATCCTCCTCATTTGGCGCTCTCTCAAGAGGGCTGGCCTCTCCATCCTCCTGCCCTAAATCGAGTTGGAGGGGATTATTGCAATCTTCGGCACTATCCGGAGTGCTATTATCTCCTGTGCCGGTATCACCACTTTTGCTTTGGCGGGACTTAGAGCGGCGCCGCTGACATCGGCGCTTGGATTGCTTCTTGGAGGGGTCATCCTCCGATGTCTCGTCGCCGTTGCCTTCTTTGGGTGTGTCCACCATGTATATATCGTATGATGAGGTGGCTGTCCAGTGCCCTGTGGGCAGTGGTTCCTCTTCGTCTGTCAGGACCCCGATTCCAAGTCACATCGATCTAGCCGGTAACACCTCATATCACATTGCGGCCTCACGCACGGTATCCCCACGGGTGTCGCCTTACCATGGCCCGGGACCGTTTGCGCCTTTTGGCTCACGTATATGATAGTGTCGCTAGCATCCATATGACAGAGAACCCGGGCCGACATGGCTAGTCATGAACCAAAAGCAGCGCAGACCTATGAAGACAGGCATACATGAATCACATCGAGCATGTCGGTCATCAGCGAGTGAATCCGGGCTGTAGCACTGGGCTAATAGGACTCCGGGAAACCCGGGCTGTAGCAGGCTAGGCAGGACTCCGGATGTCACCATGTGACATTTCCCCGAAGGGACAGACATAGAAACGAAGTGAAACACATGCTGGCCAATCAAGTGTCCTGAGCAGTAGTGTTGGGCTAGAGGGACTCCGGTGAACCGGGCTGTAGCGGACTACTATGGCTCGAGGAACACTATACTACATTTCCCCATAAGAAAGGCTGCCAAGGATAAACAACTAGATTGTCGGATCCCACTCATACCAAGCATTTCAGTCATACACACAATATGCCCGATATGAGTACATACAACATGGCATCACAACAAAACTCTACAAACTCAAGTACTTTATTTAAAAAGGCTCTGAGGAGCCATACATAACATATTCATACAGGTAGGGGTCACATGACCCGACACTCAAGTCATACAATCATACAAGCACATGCGGAAGCAACTAGTCTGAGTACAGACACTAGAAAGAAAGAAGGCTTCTCGAAGCCTGTCTATCTACATAGGGACCTCCATGGCCAGGATCACCACCTGGGTGGCTAGTCACTCGTCGACATCAAGGTCTATGTAGAACCCATCGGAGGGGGCGGTGTTGTCGTCTGAAAATAGTAATTAAGCAAACATGAGTACAAAGGTACTCAACAAGTCTTACATCAGAACCTACTATACATGCTCATTCTCAAGAAGGTGGTGGAGTTATTGCAGCAAGCCAGCTTTGACTCTTGGCTAAGCTACCCTATGAGACTCCACTAGTAAAATAGTTTTCGCACATGAGTCCACTACTCACCAACACAATACTCCACCGAGGATCCTCCCTCGTCATCCTACGAGAGGGCCATCCTCAGTACTCACACTTATCTTGAGTCTTTTAGTAGTATCCACTAACTTGTCTATGAACTATATAGGCAACTAAGTAGTCCTTTACCGTGGACGCGGCTATTCGAATAGATGATGTTAACCCTGCAGGGGTGTACTTCTTCATACATGCTCTCACCACTTACCGCCGTTTACACGACATGTACTCGGCAACCTTCAAGCGGAAGCCCAACGAGGGTATCGGCCACGGCCTACCTAAACACTCAAATATCTAGTCCAGGTTTATTGCCTATCCAGGTTCCATCCGCAGGGAGTCCGGCCGAGGTTTCCACATACGGCCCCGAACGATGTGAACAGGGTTCCCGAGACACCAAACGGGTGACGCGATACACCGTGCCACGGTGTATCTACCGTAACATAGCCCACCCATAGGGTCAGCGCTACGCACGGCCGCCAACACATAACCTACAAACACCGGAAACTAATTGCAACTCCTGGACAGAGTACTAGGGTGATTAAGAAGCCAAGAAGGTCCATTGGTTTTGGGCCCAATGTATGGTAGTAACTGAATCTTAAATCACACATACAGATCTCAGTTCTTAGGGACGGCCTCAATGAAACAACCCACCATGTACTCCTACATGGCCTCTCATCGATACCTTTACCGAAACATGTTCAACACAACCCTCACATTACCAACATAATCATTTCACTCTAGCCCATCACCCAGATGAACCAGACCTGACACAACTCTAAGCGTAGCAGGCATAGCAAGGTAGGAATCACATACATGGCTCAATCAACTCCTACACATGCTAGTGGGTTTCATCTAGTTACTGTGGCAATGACAGGTCATGCAGAGGATAAGGGTTCAACTACCGTAGCACACAGCAGTTTGAATCGCGTTGTCTTAATGCAGTAAACAAGAGCAGAAGCGAGAACATGGGTTTGTATCAGAATGATCAATGGGTTGCTTGCCTGATGTAGTGGTAGTAGGGTACTGCCCTTCAGACGGATACTCGGGGTTATCCTCGGAGGCAGAACCTACCACGAAAGACACACCGAACATAATCAACACATGACAATATGCAAAAATATGATGCATGCTATGACATGGCAAAATGAATGTGTCTTGGCCTAATGCAAGCTAAAACAGAAAGGAGTGAACTCATTTGAATCAAAGATTCAAATGTTAGTTCATTTAACATAGCCTTATTAGTGCATTATCTTATTTTGCTTAAACAGCAAGGTTATCTTGTTTTGTCATGCATGAAACCATTACAGATGGATAGATTGAATTTTTCTGATCATTTTTCATATATAAATTGTTTGATTTGGAGCTATGGTTGATTTTCTATGATTTTTAAAAGTTTTGGCTATTTTCCGGAATTTCCTATTAAAGAATAAATCCAGAAAAGGATTTACTGCGTCAGCATTGCATCAGAGTGACGTCAGGGGTCAACGGGCCGGTCCAGGTCAAACCTGACCAATGGGACCCGCGTGTCAGTAGTTAATTAACTAACTAATTTTTGATTAGTGCTAATCTAACTTAATTAGCTGGGCGGTCCCACGTGTCAGAGACTCAGGGGAGGTCAACCTGGGCCCACACGGGGTCAAACAGGGTCAAACTCCCTGGCGTTTAGCCGCCGGCGAGGCCAGACGCGGCGGAGCAGCGCGGGTTTTGCACTCCGGCGACCAAAAGGACGGCGGAGACCATCTACATGATGCGGGGAGTGAGCCACGTCGAGTGGTGGCAGTGGGTGGACCTGGGGTGGCCGGAAACGCCGGCGGCGACGAGTGTTGCGGCTGCCGGAGTTCGGGCGAGGTCGAACTAGTCGTTAGCAGGCACGGCGAGGGGCGTGCAGGGGTGCTATGGGCTCCTGCGAGTGCGTTGAAGACGATAGCGTGCTCGGTTGCGACCCAACGTGGCTGTGGCCATGACGGCGACGTGCGGTGGTGGCGGTGGGTGCGGCCGAGCTTGGTTAGTAAGGCTAGAGGAGGAAATAGACGGCGGGGAGCGAGGGGTTTGGTAAAGGAGCTCACGGCGGTTGCAGAACGCGTCTCAGCGGGCTCGGGGGAGGTCGGACGACGTCGGGGCGTTGCCGGCGATATCGGTTGCTCGAGGTAGAAGACGACCGTGGTGATGATGTTTGGGGGCGTCCGGGGTGGCGTGGCTCGGCGGAGAGGACGAGGGCGACAAGGCGGGGCTTTTGGACGGGTCAGTGAGGCGAGGGGAGCACGGTGGTCACGGTGGCGGCGAACGGCGGCGACGGCTTTGCCCTGCTGCGGGAGAGAGAGCGAGAGAGGCGAGACAGGGGGAGAGTGGAGCGGTCGAGGGGTCCAGGGGGTCTGCGTGGCACTCGTAGACGACGTCCTGGCGTCGCCAGAAGCAGGAGGTGCCGGCGTGTGGCTGCGGGCGCCGGCCACGCGCCTCTCGTCCTCCTGGCGAGAGGAGGAGGATGACTGGCGCGAGCCAGTGGGCTGGGCCGAGCTGGGCCAGGCCAGGTCGACAGGTAAGTCTCTGTTCTCTTTCTCCTTTTCTGTTTTTCATTTATTCTATTATTTCTGTAACTTCAGGGCTTTATTAAAAATGCCAGGGCATTTCCAAAAATCATAAAATTAATCATGGCTACTGCTTAGAATATATCCAACAGCAAACATTTTAGTTTATGATTATTTGAGCATTTAAAATATTTTATAGCATTTAAATGCCCAAATGCAAATACTATAAGAATTAATCCAATGACCTTAAGATGTCCTAGAAAAATGTGCACCATTTTTGTCAAAGGTTTTAACCCAAAACAAAAAGGGTGGGCTTTTTAGAAGGGCATTTCAGGTTCATTGAAAAAGTTTTTAGTAAACCCTAGTTGTTCCAGGGGGGGTGCTGGGGGTTCTGTCATCCCCATTTCACTTTTTTGGGAATTTAAACAGGATGCACATGTTCAACCAATCCTAATGCATGACTCAAAACAGGGATGTGACAACTCACCCCCACTCAAAAGAATCTCGTCCCGAGATTTAGGATCCTCCGGGAAGAAGGTGGGGTACTCGAGTCGCAGACGATCCTCCCTTTCCCAAGTGGCTTCCTTTTCAGAATGGTGTGACCATTGAACCTTGAGGAACTTGATATTATGGCGTCGAGTGGTACGCTCGGCTTGATCAAGGATACGAACGAGATATTCCCGATATGAGAGGTTATCTTGTAGATCAAGCATTTCATGGTCCACTCCACGGATAGGATCCGCGAAGCAACGCCTGAGTTGAGAAACGTGGAAGACATCATGATCTCTGGAAAGATGCGAAGGTAGTTCCAATTGGTAGGCAACTTCTCCTCGTTTGGCAAGAATGCGAAAAGGTCCAATGTAACGAGGAGCCAATTTGCCTTTGATACCGAAACGATGGGTTCCCTTTAACGGAGTAAACCGAAGGTAAGCCTTCTCGCCGACTTCATAAGTCATGAGCTTATGTTTACGATCATATTGGCTCTTTTGACGAGATTGGGCTGTTTTCAATTTCTCACGAATAACGCGAACCCGCTCCTCTACTTCCTGAATCATATCCGGGCCAACGAGTTGTCTTTCCCCGGTTTCTGACCAGTTAAGAGGCGTTCGACATTTTCTTCCATAGAGAACTTTGAAAGGAGCTTTGCCCAAGCTAGCTTGATAACTATTATTATAAGCAAACTCCGCGAATGGAAGGCATTTCTCCCAACCCATTCCGAATGAGATGACAGAAGCTCGGAGCATATCTTCCAGAATTTGATTGACTCGCTCTACTTGACCACTTGATTGAGGATGGAAGGCGGTGCTAAAAGAGAGACGAGTTCCCATAGCATTTTGGAAACTTTCCCAAAATCGAGAGGTGAAGAGACTCCCACGGTCTGAGTTAATTTCCAATGGAACACCATGAAGAGACACTATTCGGGACATGTATAAGTCAGCTAGCTGGCTAGCGGTGATACTCTCACGAACAGGTAGGAAATGGGCTACTTTGGACAGACGGTCGATCACGACGAAGATGGCATTATTCCCTCTCTTGGTCCTGGGAAACCCAGTAATGAAATCCATATTGATTTTATCCCATTTCCACTCAGGAATAGCCAAAGGTTGAAGGGTGCCAGCAGGCCGTTGATGCTCTGCTTTAACACGATGACAAACGTCGCAATTAGCAATGTATTGAGCGATTTCTCTCTTCATCCTAGTCCACCAAAACCTCTGGCGTAGGTCTTGATACATTTTAGTACTACCGGGATGAATGGTGAGAGGGGATTCATGAGCTTCCTAAAGGATCAGCCGCCTCAGGTTTCGTGCCTTGGGAACCACTAAGCGGTTTCCAAAGTATACGACACCTTGATCATCAACGGAGAAACAATTCGCGACTCCTTTCTTAATGTTTCTCTTAATATGGGAGATTCCCGGATCTACCTTCTGTGCTTTGATGATCTGATCTGTAAGGGTAGGTTTTGCCACCAGGGTGGATAGGAATCCTCGAGGAACAATGTGAAGATTAAGCTTACGAAATTCCTCATGGAGAAGTGGTTGACTTTGTTGTAACATCATGTTGTTACAATAAGATTTATGACTTAGCGCATCAGCCATGACATTGGCTTTGCCCGGGGTGTAAGTTATTCCTAAGTCGTAATCCGAGATCAACTCGACCCAACGTCTTTTCCTGAGATTCAAATCCAGTTGGGTGAAGATATATTTCAAACTTTGGTGATTGGTGAAGATCTCACAACGATTACCGAGGAGGTAATGTCGCCAAGTTTTAAGTGCATGGACTACAGCTGCAAGCTCTAGATCATGTGTGGGATAATTTTCCTCATGTGGGTGAAATTGCCATGAAGCATAGGCAATTACCTGACGATCTTGCATGAGTATGCAACCTAGTCCTTGTCGCGAGGCGTCGCAATAGATAATAAAGTCCTTGGAGAAATCTGGTGGTACCAGTACGAGAGTAGATGTCAGGCGTATTTTCAGTTCCTGAAAGCTGAACTCGCACTGTGGGGTCCACTCGAACTTTTTATCTTTCTTGAGGAGTTTAGTTAGGGGTTTAGCAACCTTGGAGAAATTCTCGACGAAGCGGCGGCAATAGCTCGCTAAGCCAAGGAAGCTTCGAACTTGCTTGACCGTCTCAGGTGGAGTCCAATCAAGGACGGCTTGAACTCGCTCGGGATTGACAGCAATACCCTTACCAGAGATTACATGGCCTAGATAGGTCACTTCTGGCAACCAAAATTCACACTTGGAGAATTTGGCATAAAGGCGATGCTCTTGAAGTTTCGTCAATACCAGCCTTAGATGCTCGGCATGTTCCTCTTCATTCTTGGAGTAGATGAGTATGTCATCGAGATATACTACGACGAATTTATCCAAATACTCCATGAAGACTGAGTTCATTAACCGAGAAAAGGTGGCTGGGGCATTGGTTAAACCGAAGGACATAACGGTGTACTCGTATTGGCCATAACGAGTAACAAAGGCCGTTTTGGGAATGTACCTGTTTCTGATTTTGATTTGATGGTAGCCCAACCTCAAATCCATCTTGGAAAAGATTGAGGATCCAGCGAGCTAATCATACAGATCGTTGATCCTGGGAAGCGGATACTTGTTCTTGATGGTGACCAAGTTGACAGGTCGGTAATCTACAACCATCCGATCCGTTCCATGCTTCTTCTTGACAAAAAGGACGGGGCAAGTCCAAGGAGAGGAACTAGGACGGATGAAACCCTTTTTCAAGGACTCATCGAGTTGGTTCTTAAGCTCGGCTAGTTCTAAGGGTGCCATCTTATAGGGTCTTCTAGAAATTGGAACGGTTCCCGGAACAAGGTCTATCACAAACTCGACATCCCTGTCGGGTGGAACACCTGGCAGTTCTTCTGGAAAGACATCCGGACAGTCTCGGACTATCGGAATATCCTCAAGGTCTGGAAGGGGGTTGGCATTTAGGGAGTAAAGCTGGCGTTTGGTCACTCGAGTTAAGACATTGACTGTCTTGCCCGATGGGTGAGTAAGTTGAACGGTTCTAGTGGCACAATCAATCTTAGCGTAATGAGCTGACATCCAGTGCATACCCAAGATGATGTTTATGTCCGAGGACTTGAGAGCTATTAAGGATGCAAGGAAGACAAGTCTATTGACAAGAATTTCGTTCCCATGGCTTACTCTAGAAGTTTGCCATTTGGAACCCAGAGTTTGAATTACCATGGAAGTGGGCATGTCACAGAATGTCGTGTTATGCAATCGAGCATAGTTCTCGGATATGAATGAATGAGATGCTCCAATATCGAAAAGAACAGACGCCGGATGGCAATTAACAAGGAGCGTACCAAGGACGACGTTAGGATCCCCATGAGCCTCCTCGTTTGAGACATAGTTGACATGGCCACGTGCAGTGGTGACCGGCTTGGCGTAGAACGTCTTTCCCGCTGGCTTACCACGGCCAATGGACTTTCCGGACTGATTGGGGTTGTTGTTCTGAGGACACTCTCGGCTATAATGACCCGGCTCTCCACACTTGAAACATGTCACAACATTGGGGCGTGGAGTAGCATTAGCAGCGGGGCCACCATAGGGCTTGGACGGTGCAAACTGCTGGTTGGGACGAGGCGCCTCAAATGATGGCCTCGGAATGAACCTGGGTGGCAGTGCCGTGCTTGGAATCCACACCCGACGCTTCTGAGATCCAGAGCCGGATTGAGGGAGTCCTGGATTAGGGGGTGTTCGGGTAGCCGGACTATACCTTCAGCCAGACTCCAGGACTATGAAGATACAAGATTGAAGACTTCGTCCCATGTCCGGATGGGACTTTCCTTGGCGTGGAACGCAAGCTTGGCGATGCGGATATTCAAGATCTCCTACCATTGTAACCGACTTTGTGTAACCCTAACCCTCTCTGGTGTCTATATAAACCGGAGGGTTTTAGTCCGTAGGACAACTTCATCATACAACAACCATACCGTAGGCTAGCTTTTAGGGTTTAGCCTCCTTGATCTCGTGGTAGATCTACTCTTGTACTACCCATATCATCAATATTAATCAAGCAGGACGTAGGGTTTTACCTCCATCAAGAGGGCCCGAACCTGGGTAAAACATCATGTTCCTTGCCTCCTGTTACCATCCGGCCTAGACGCACAGTTCGGGACCCCCTACCCGAGATCCGCCGGTTTTGACACCGACATTGGTGCTTTCATTGAGAGTTCCTCTGTGTCGTCGCCTTTAGGCCCGATGGCTCCTTCGATCATCAACAACGATGCAGTCCAGGGTGAGACTTTTCTCCCCGGACAGATCTTCGTCTTCGGCGGCTTCGCACTGCGGGCCAAGTCGCTTGGCCACCTTGAGCAGATCGAAAGCTACGCCCCTGGCCATCAGGTCAGGTTTGGAAGCCTAAACTACACGGCTGACATCCGCGGGGACTTGATCTTCGACGGATTCGAGCCACAGCCAAGCGCGCCGCACTGTCTCGATGGGCATGATATAGCTCTGCCGCCGAACAGCGCCTTGGAGGCCGCACACGCATCGGTTCCGACCATTGATTCGGAGCCTACTGCGCCGATCGAGGATCAGCGGTTGGACGCTGCCTCAGGGGCTGCGATCTCAGAGGCGATCGAGCCGAACTCCAGCCCCGCACTCCGCATGGCCCGTGACTCCGAGGAGCCGGATTCCTTTCCGAACTCCGAGCCCCCCGCGCCCCTGCCGATCGAATCCGATTGGGCGCCGATAATGGAGTTCACCGCCGCAGACATCTTTCAGCACTCGCCCTTCGGCGACATCCTGAATTCGCTAAAGTCTCTCTCTTTATCAGGAGAGCCCTGGCCGGACTACGGTCAGCAAGGATGGGATTCGGATGATGAAGAAATTCAAAACCCACCCACCACCCACTTCGTAGCCACTGTCGACGACTTAACCGACATGCTCGACTTCGACTCCGAAGACATCGACGGTATGGACGACGATGCAGGAGACAACCAAGAACCAACGCCTATAGGGCATTGGACAGCCACCTCATCTCATGATGTGTACATGGTGGATACCCCTAAAGGAAGCAACAACGAGGAAAACGGGGATGGAAAGAGGGATCGATCTCTCGAAAAACAATCAAAGCGTCGGCGTAAACGCCGACCCAAGCCCCGCCTCGATAAAGACCCAGCCATAGAGCAGGATGAGCCGGTAGACGACGAGCATGCCTTAGAGCAACCGTCCCAACAGGACAACCCGGATAGAGAAACCGAACATCCCTCCCCCGGCGAAAATGGCATTCCGGACGACCCTACGCCGGACAAGCCCACGAAGCAGAAGAACCTCCACAAACGGCTCGTTGCAACCGCACGCAGCCTGAAAAAGCAGAAGCGGAAGCTAAAAACTGCGGAAGATGCACTCAGGATCAGATGGAGTAAAGTAATCAATACCGCAGACAAATACGGCGACAGTCGCCGCACTAAAAGCTATCCGAAGAGAAAGCTACTGCCTGAATTCGACGAGGAGGCCTTAGAGCCCTCGCATTCCAAAAGTGAGAAAGCCACACGGTCGGATAGACGACCCCATGGCCAGCATAAAGCGGCAAGCAGCGCCGCACTTAAGCCGGCATGCGACCCACTTAAGGATTCGCATCATGGCCCAGCCAGGTCCATTTACGGGCCAAGAAAGCAAGCTCTCGTAAGCAATGCAATAAAGCCATTATCAGAATCCGGCACACCCAAATACAGGGGTGCCGCACACCCCCTATGTTTCACCGATGAGGTCCTGGATTATGAATTTCCAGCGGGATTCAAACCCGTAAACATAGAGGCATATGATGGAACAACAGACCCTGGAGTCTGGATCGAGGATTATATCCTCCACATACATATGGCTAGAGGAGATGACCTCCACGCCATAAAATACTTACCCCTCAAGCTTAAAGGGCCAGCCCGGCATTGGCTCAAAAGCCTTCCTGAAAACACAATCGGAAGTTGGGAAGAGCTCGAGGACGCTTTCCGAGCAAATTTTCAAGGGACCTATGTCCGCCCTCCGGATGCAGACGATCTTAGTCACATAACTCAACAGCCCGGAGAGTCAGCTCGGCAATTCTGGAATAGATTTCTTACTAAAAAGAATCAGATAGTCGACTGTCCGGACGCTGAAGCCTTAGCGGCTTTCAGGCATAATGTCCGAGACGAATGGCTCGCCAGACACCTCGGCCAAGAAAAGCCAAGAACAATGGCCGCACTAACAAGCCTCATGACCCGCTTTTGCGCAGGAGAGGACAGCTGGTTGGCAAGATGCAGCACCAGTGACCCAAGTACATCCGAAACTAGGGATGGAAACGGAAAACCGCGACGCAATAAGGACCGTCGCCGGACTAAGGAAAAAAGTCCGAAGAGCACGGCAGTCAACGCCGGATTCAAAAGCTCACGACAGAATCAGAAAAAGCCGCCCCTCCAAGATAACAGGGACGACCTATCCAACCTAAACAAAATCTTGGATAGGATATGTCAAATACACAGCACTCCCGGAAAGCCTGCTAACCATACCCACAGAGATTGTTGGGTTTTCAAACAATCCGGCAGACTCAACGCCGAACACAAGGGGCTCGACACACCAAGCGAAGACGAGGACGAACCCCAAAAGCAGAGTACCAGGAAACAAAAGAATTTCCCACAAGAAGTAAAAACAGTAAACTTACTCCACATAACAAAACGTGCGGCGCCCATAAAGGTACGCGCCCCACGGCCTATCCCAAAGGAATCCCGCCACTGGTTGTCAAAACCAATCATCTTCGATCATCTGGATTATTCTAGAAGTGTCAGGAACCCAGGCTGGACTGCCCTGGTACTCGATCCAATAATTGGCGGACTCCAGTTTTCAAATGTCCTTATGGACGGTGGCAGCGGACTCAACCTGATATATCAGGACTCAATCCGCCACATGGGGATCGACCCAAAAAGAATTCGCCACAGCAAAACCTCCTTTCAAGGAGTAACGCCAGGTCCGGACACCCATTGCATGGGTTTTCTCCGGCTCGAGGTTATTTTCGGCTCTGCCGATAACTTCCGTCGCGAAAAGCTGACTTTCCACATCGTCCCATTCTCAAGTCGCTATCAAGCACTACTGGGACGCGAAGCTTTCGCCCGCTTTAACGCAATACCGCATTATGCATCTCTTACGCTTAAGATGCCCGGTCCACGCGGCATCATCTCCTTAAAGGGGAAGCAGTGAGAACACCTCCCCCAAGCGGAGGATTGTGCGGCCGCTTTAACAGCCCCACAATACAATGGCTTCACCAGCCAGAACATCGGAACAGGTCATTAAGACCACGGACACGGATAGACGAGTCCGGCACAAAAGTATCATTGATAAAGGCTTAGTGGCCATATACCCCTGCACTAGGGGCTTCACACGTATAAAATAAGAGACAATAAAGCTCAATTTTCATATTTTACTTTACACTTTGTTTATTTCATATAACTTTTGTTCGGCACGCCCCTTTTTCAACTTAGTTGCTCTCTTTTTACAGATGAACGTCGTGCTGCGCCCGTCCAGGATACGGCACAACGGAGACACAGGCGCAGACGTGCAGTAGGGACCCGTTCCAAGGATTCTTTTCAGATTAAGACCCTGCGTAAACCTTTTTTACTGTCTCTTGTTGATACACATCCCCTGGTTCTATGACCAAGGAGGAGGCTGGCGTCTTGGCATGTGGCCACGTCAGAATTCTTGCGCGTACCTGGACACTAGGGGCTTATACCTCAGAGCGTTACCTCGCCCGCTCTCATAAAGACCGAATACCTTAGGGAGTGTTCGGCGTCGCGAGTTTGGCCTTATATGCATCAGCTCCGAGTCATGATTTTGGTCAAATGTTGGGTTGCCCGGCTCCTGTGTTCGGCCGCCTTACGTTCCGCTCTATCGGCTAAGGCGGCACCAGGAGAACTACTGCGATTGTGCCCTGGTTCGGCCAGGCGAGCACCTCAGTAGAGAAAGCCGAAAACCGACTGTCATGATATGGCGTGAGACTGGTCAACCACTCGATGACTCTCCGGAATCTGTAGGATTCCTCCGCATTAACGAAGGGCCGTTTCCCGGCCAGGCACATACGCGCCCCGAATTCGGGCGAGCGCAGTCGCCACCAGGGGCTACCTAAATAGTCCCATTGTCAAGCTCCTATGGCTAAGTGAAAGTGTTAAAGCATTATAGTCCGGTTGCCTAGCTCGCTGCGCTATCACCTCCTTTGTAGGACCAAGACGTTGGATTAAGTGTGAAAATGCGCCTTCTGCGAGCACCCCCGCACTATGTGCGTGGGGGCTGAAGCCAACGACTGCAATCTTTCAGATTTTGTATATATATCTTAAAACGGCCGCACAGGAGGTGTTCCAAATACTTGAAGGCACAAGTATAAAAGGCTACTACAATTCATCAAAATATTGCTTTATAATTACATATGCTATCAGAACATAGCATCCTTCGAGCACTGCGTCTCTATTACACGAGCGCCTTCAAGGACTTCCTGAAAATAGTGCTCGGAGGGTACTCGGCTTTTGTCCGAATCTCGGGATGCAACAACGGTGGTCTCCATCTCTGCCCAGTATGTCTTGACACGGGCAAGAGCCATCCGTGCGCCCTCTATGCATGCTGACCTCTTCATCGCATTGATACGTGGCACCGCGTCAAGGAATTGCTGCACCAAGCTGAAATAACTCTTCGGCTCCGATCTCCCCGGCCACAGATGACCCATGACGTACTTCATGGCGAGTCCGGACAATCTATTCAGTTCGGCCCATTGAGCCAGACGATCGTCCACTGCCAGTGGACGCTCTGGATTCTGGAACTGCGACCAGAAAAGCCTTTCCACTTCGCGATCTTCTTGATCTCGAAAGTATTCGGTCGCATCAGCAGCACTCGCTGCCAAATCCAGATAGGTGTCCTCCGCACTCCACATCCGGTCCAACGGAGCAAACTTCGGATCGCAAAACTTCCTCCGCAGCATAAAGGGCTTTCCAGCCGCAATCTGTCCGGCCTGACGCAGCTCCTCCTTCGCAGCTCTC
Source organism: Triticum aestivum (assembly GCF_018294505.1). NCBI lineage: Eukaryota > Viridiplantae > Streptophyta > Magnoliopsida > Poales > Poaceae > Triticum > Triticum aestivum. The sequence continues at coordinate 501,430,533 of NC_057809.1, forward strand.
ATCGCAGAGCGAGCGTCCTTGGCATCAGCAACGGCCTTCTCTAAGTCCGTCTGTCTCGCCCGGTCTTCTTTCTCAAGAAACTTGCAACGGTCAGCAGCACTTTTTAACTTCACGGCCATCACGGCCATCTCCTTCTTGCTTCGGCAGTGAGCAGCCTGTTCGGCTCTCAGCTCTTCAAGGGCCTTCTCGGCAGCCGCATCACTTTTCCTGGCTTGTTCCTTAGCTCGGGCAAGTTCCGCCCGAAGACTCTCCACGGCGGCCGCACCATCTGCGTCAAGCACACACATTGTAAGATACTGGCATAAAGCTCCTCTTACCAGATGCCGCCCGAGGAATTGCATACCTTGAGCCTCATCAAGCCGCTCGTTGACGAGCGCGATGTCGGCATCTGCCACGTCAAGTTGCCGCTTTAGTTCGGCAAAATCATCAGTTCGGCTCGATTCCGGACACTTCGCCACCTGTATACAAAGGCGACATTTTAGACCTGGGATTATGATCCTCTGCGCGCCGTCAATTTTGACAACGCACAGAGTCTCAGGGGCTACTATCTACACAGGGCGCATCTTGTTTATGCGCAACTGACAAAGAAGTACATTATCAAACGTACCTCAAAACCCGTCAGCAAACTTCTGACGGCCTCATGCAATCCGCTTTCCGCGGACGAAATCCTTCCAATCACCGTACCCATCAATGCACGGTGCTCCTCTGAGATAGAAGCTCGCCCCAGCAGAATCATCAGCTCCTCCGACCGCGCATCGGACGGTGCCGGACTCGTCCTATGACCTCCATCGAAGGCCGGACGCGGAGAACCTTGGGGGACATATGGCTACCTTCCACCCCTGCCGGATTCGGAGAAACCCTCCGCGACGACACCTCAGGGTCGCCCGCCTCGCCAGGCGGTACGGCAGGGGGAGGCGTTCCACTCTCCATCATCTCCGGAAGAAGATCCCCCGAAGACGAGCTCTGCTGAGAAGGGCTGAGGTCCGAGCTACAAAGTAAAATTTCGGTTAATCTTCTCAGATAAAAAGCAAGGATTTCTCTCATCCCTCTAAAGGAAAATCTTTCTCTACTTACGGCTCGCTGGAGGGCTGATCCCTTTGAGGGCGTAGTTCGGCCGAGGATCTCCCCGGCGTCGGACCCTCTGACGAGGACTTTTCCCCCGCTTTGAGGCCATGGTCTCCGGGTCGTCAGAGGCGGCCCTCTTCTTCCCCTTAGGAGAGGAATTGTCGGTTCTTCCCTTCGGAGCAGCCTCCTTCGAGGAGGCCATAGTTTCCTTGTCCTCCCCCTCACTTCCCTCCAAAGGCACGATCTTCAACATCCTGACTAGCACGGGATCCGGCCTGGTCTCAGGAAGGGGAGCCGGACACCTGATCAGCTTTGCCTTCGCTATCCACTCCTGTTTAAAAGGACAGCTCTTTTAGGGGCGAATTTATGACAATTTTACGGATAGCGAGTCCGGGCACAAGGTTACTTACTTGAGTATCCGGGCGATTGCAGCTTAAACCTGCGTCCTCGGTCAAATCCGGACACATTGCTTGTGATCCGAAGAACATTTTATACATCTCCACGGGCGTTGCGCCCATAAAATGCTGGAGAGCTCGTGGTCCCTCCGGATTAAACTCCCACAGACGAAGGGAGCGACGTTTGCCGGGCAGTGTTCGGCGAATCAGCATGACCTGCGTCACCTTGACCAGGTTGAGGTCTCTTTCTAAGAGATCCCTAATGCGGCCCTGCAACAAGGGCACGTCTTTGGATAACCCCCAATCTAATCCTTTGTTGACCCATGACGCTAGCCGTGGTGGGGGACCCGAGCGAAAGGCAGGAGGCGCCACCCACTTGGTGCTCCTGGGAGCGGTGATATAGAACCACTCTCGTTGCCACAAGCCGAGCTCCTCTTGAAAGGAGCCCTCGGGCCATGGAGCATCAGCATTCTTACTTATGACAGCGCCTCCGCACTCTGCGTGCCGTCCCTCGATCATCTTCGGCTCCACTCCAAAAGTCTTGAGCCATAATCCGAAGTGAGGAGTAACACGGAGGAACGCTTCGCACACAACGATGAATGAGGAAATGTGGAGGATGGACTCCGGAGCTAAGTCATGAAATTCCAGCCCATAATAGAACATCAGCCCCCTCACGAAGGGATCCATCGGGAAGCCTAACCCCCGAAGGAAGTGAGACATGAACACTACGCTCTCACCGGGCTGGGGACTGGGAATAGCCTGCCTTTGAGCAGGCAACCTATGCAAAATTTCGGCGGTCAAGAACTTAGCCTCTCTCAACTTTAGCATGTCCTCCTCCGTGACGGAGGAGGGCATCCATCGGCCTTGAAGGTCGGAACCGGACATTGTCGAAGGTCCGAAGCGCCTGGAATCTGGAGCCTAGGGTGTTGGAACTCGAGGCGACGGGCGAACTTGTTTTGAGATTGGAGAAAAGGAGTAAGGCCTTGGTCTCTTTATAAGAGGTTGAATACCAGGAGCCCTCCCCGTAACCGTTTGGGACTCGCCTTTAATCGAGAAGACATGCTAACGGGCACGATTGGGTTACCCACGTCCGTATTGATGAGAATCCCGTAAATAAAGGGGACACGATCTCTGCTTTGACAAGACGTACCAAGGAAACCGCCTCGCAAAACACGCTGAGGTGGAAAAGTGAAAACGATTCGAATAAAGGCTTGGCCGTAGTGTGATGTCACGCTGCAGAATACGTCAGCGGATTAGATTTGTGTTAATATTATTCTCTCTATGGCAATACGTGGAAACTTATTTTGCAGAGCCGGACACTACTCTTGGTGTTTACAAACTTTTATGAAGAATTTGGAGGAGGAACCCGCCTTGCAATGCCGAAGGCAATCTACGCGCCGGACTCGTCGTCATTGAAGCCTGGTTCAGAGGCTACTGAGGGAGTCCTGCATTAGAGGGTGTTCGGGTAGCCGGACTATACCTTCAGCCGGACTCTAGGACTATGAAGATACAAGATTGAAGACTCCATCCCGTGTCCGGATGGGACTTTCCTTGGCGTGGAAGGCAAGCTTGGCGATGCGGATATGCAAGATCTCCTACCATTGTAACCGACTTTGTGTAACCCTAACCCTCTCCGGTGTCTATATAAACCGGAGGGTTTTAGTCCGTATGACAACTTCATCATACAACAACCATACCATAGGCTAGCTTTTAGGGTTTAGCCTCCTTGATCTCGTGGTAGATCTACTCTTGTACTACCCATATCATCAATATTAATCAAGCAGTACGTAGGGTTTTACCTCCATCAAGAGGGCCCGAACCTGGGTAAAACATTGTGTTCCTTGCCTCCTGTTACCATCCGGCCTAGACGGATAGTTCGGGACCCCCTACCCGAGATCCGCCGGTTTTGACACCGACATGGATGAAGAGCCAAAATCACGGGAGTGCTTGAATGAAGCGTCATAATCAGACTGGCCTGTCTCAGCACTGATGGCTTTGTTGACTAACTTCTGAAAGGAGGTGCACTCGTGCAGACGAAGATCGCGGCGAAGCTTAGGGCTAAGTCCCTTGCGAAACCTTGCCTACTTCTTAGCGTCAGTAGATACTTCTTCAGGAGCATAACGTGCCAGATTCCCAAATTCACGACTATATGCATCCACAGTCAGTCTTCCTTGGGTGAAATTGCAGAACTCTTCCCTCTTGCGATCTATGAGACCTTCCGGAATGTGATGCTCACGGAAAGCCTCACTGAATTCAGCCCAAGTAGTGATTTGGCCGACCGGGCGCATAGCTTCAAAATTTTCCCACCAAAGGCTAGCAGGGCCTTCGAGGTGATAGGCAGCATAAGTAACCTTATCAGCTTCGGCTACGTTGGCAGAACGTAGCTTGTGGGTGATGCTGCGAAGCCAGTCATCCGCGTCGAGGGGCTCGATGGAATGGTTAAACTTTGGTGGGTATAGCTTGATAAAGTCATTGATTGACACCAAGTCATTTCGATGATGACGTGCAGTGTTCTGCTCAATCCGCTCCAGCAAGCGGTTAGTCTCACGCTTGTTTCTTTCCGCCTCCAACATCACTTCGGCCAGAGAAGGCGGGTGAGGCAGATTTTCACCCCTAGCTGCACTGGCTTCCCCCTGCTCCAGGGCAGTAGGGTTGCTGCGGGTGTTGACCATCCTAGGAGAAAACAAGACAATGGTTTAGATAAGGATGGCACAAACTTAGCAAGGAAGTGCAGAATGTAATGGATAACACGGAATGCAGAGATGTTCATCCGTATGTCATGGTAATATAGAACTGCCATATATATACCAACGGTCATACACACCATACATAGTTTAGTACAAGCCCAGGCTATAGTACAACTATGATGAAAGACGTTACATCTCATCAGAGGCATTCCAAGCTCCTATACATTATTTGTCTACACCTCCGGAATTGATTACACACAAAGTCATATTCCACAAGTCACGCAGGACAGTGGAGATACAACTATTACAATACTAGTGATACTACTACTAACTCAGACAGCTCCATAGTAGTCCTCATAGAAGTCACCTCCATAGCCTGGAAGTTCAACGTGATCATCCGGGAACAGACGGTCCTGAGGAGCTTGTGGACCAAAGGGGCTAGGATGAGGTCTTGGACCAACAAACGGTGGCCTGCGGGGACCACGGGGTGGGGTGATGCCTCCCACATCACGCCAATCCACCATGTCTGGCAGAGCAGATCTCACAGGATACAGATCCCTCGTATCCATACATCCAGCTTGCACAGCCAGTGCAAACCGAGTCAAAGTGGCCCAATGATCAGCACGGGTGTTGAAAAGCTCCAGTCTCAAGGCCCGATTCTCTCGGTCCTTATCCTCGAGCATCTCGGCAGTGGTACGAGTTAGTGAGTCCTCCTGAGTGGGGTCAGCATAGACAGCCTGGAGATACCCTTGCGCTCCCGGGAGTGAAGCTGGCATATAACGAAAGTCGGTGTTCCAAAGCAGGCCAGTCCGGACTCGCATGATGGTCATCATGGAATAGGCAGCATCCTGCACAACCATCTCAACAGTAACCCCGAGTCCATAGGAACAGTGGAGGGGCTCGGTAGATCCAGGATAAGAAGGAAATATCCCGACGGTGCAGAAATATTGGCTTTGATTAAAGTCTCGAAATTGCTCTTCGACAATGTATTCGGGATACCAACGGTAACCCGTCTCGATCATTACCCGGACTAACATAGAAGTATGACCGGGCACATCGAGGCACCGGGTCAGGCGAACCACTTGGTTTTGAGCATGAGTGGCCATCTGAAAGCACAACCACAATGCAAAGACATTAGAATTTCTAGGGAAAATTGGACAACATAACAGGTGTAAATGCTCAGAAAAAGATTTGAGACATCCACAACAGTTGCAATACCACTCAACAACATCATATCAAGGTTATGATTCAACTGGCAACATACTAAAAGTAGTAGAAATTGTACTGAGGCTTGTAACAACAATCCTATAAGCTACTACGGATTAGTAACACGTGAACCTGACAGAAGAAGAGAGCCTAGTCCTTAACCCATGTTGAATGAGAAGAGAACGACTCAGATCAGAGGGCATAAGGTACAGGAGTAAAAGAGCCTTACGTTCCCTCCCACAATCAATTCCCCTACATATAACTAAAGCATTTCTAGACTCGACATCGACCAGTTTGGCTCAACGGATCTACAGGCAGTCTGGCTCTGATGCCAACACTATCAGGACCCCGATTCCAAGTCACATCGATCTAGCCAGTAACACCTCATATCACATTGCGGCCTCACGCACGGTATCCCCACGGGTGTCGCCTTACCATGGCCCGGGACCGTTTGCGCCTTTTGGCTCACGTATATGATAGTGTCGCTAGCATCCATATGATAGAGAACCCGGGCCGACATGGCTAGTCGTAAACCCAAAGCGGCGCAGACCTATGGAGACATGCATACATGAATCACATCGAGCATGTCGGTCATCAGCGAGTGAATCCAGGATGTAGCACTGGGTTAACAGGACTCCGGGAAACCCGGGCTATAGCAGGCTAGGCAGGACTCCGGATGTCACCGCGTGACATTTCCCCGAAGGGACAGACATAGGAACGAAGTGAAACACATGCCGACCAGTCAAGTGTCCTGAGCAGTAGTGCTGGGCTAGCAGGACTCCGGTGAACCGGGCTGTAGCGGACTACTATGGCTTGAGGAACACTAGACTACATTTCCCCATAAGAAAGGCTGCCAAGGATAAACAACTAGATTGTCAGATCCCACTCATACCAAGCATTTCAATCATACACACAATATGCCCAAAATGAGTACATACAACATGGCATCACAACAAAACTCTACAACTCAAGTACTTTATTTAAAAAGGCTCCGAGGAGCCATACATAACATATTCATACAGGTAGGGGTCACACGACCCGACACTCAAGTCATACAATCATACAAGCACATGCAGAAGCAACTAGTCTGAGTACAGACACTAGAAAGAAAGAAGGCTTCTCGAAGCCTGTCTATCTACATAGGGACCTCCATGGCAAGGATCACCACCTGGGTGGCTAGTCACTCGTCGACATCAAGGTCTATGTAGAACCCATCGGAGGGGGCGGTGTTGTCGTCTGAAAACAGTAATTAAGCAAACATGAGTACAAAGGTACTCAGCAAGTCTTACATCAGAACCTACTATACATTCTCATTCTTAAGAAGGTGGTGGAATTATTGCAGCAAGCCAGCTTTGACTCTTGGCTAAGCTACCCTACGAGACTCCACTAGTAAAATAGTTTTCGCACACGAGTCCACTACTCACCAACACAATACTCCACCGGGGATCCTCCCTCGTCATCCTACGAGAGGGCCATCCTCGGTACTCACACTTATCTTGAGTCTTTTAGTAGTATCCATTAACTTGTCTATGAACTGTATAGGCAACTAAGTAGTCCTTTAGCGCGGACGCGGCTATTCGAATAGATGATGTTAACCCTGCAGGGGTGTACTTCTTCATACATGCTCTCACCACTTACCGCCGTTTACACGACATGTACTCGGCAACCTTCAAGCGGAAGCCCAACGAGGGTATCGGCCACGGCCTACCTAAACACTCAAATCTCTAGTCCAGGTTTATTGCCTATCCAGGTTCCATCCACAGGGAGTCCGGCCGAGGTTTCCACATACGGCCCCGAACGATGTGAACAGGGTTCCCGAGACACCAAACGGGTGACGCGATACACCGTGCCACGGTGTATCTACCGCAACATAGCCCACCCATAGGGTCAGCGCTACGCACGGCCGCCAACACATAACCTACAAACACCGGAAACTAATTGCAACTCCTGGACAGAGTACTAGGGTGATTAAGAAGCCAAGAGGGTCCATTGGTTTCGGGCCCAATGTATGGTAGTAACTGAATCTTAAATCACACATACAGATCTCAGTTCTTAGGGACGGCCTCAATGAAACAACCCACCATGTACTCCTACATGGCCTCTCATCGATACCTTTACCGAAACATGTTCAACACATCCCTCACATTACCGACATAATCATTTCACTCTAGCCCATCACCCAGATGAACCAGACCTGACACAACTCTAAGCATAGCAAGCATAGCAAGGTAGGAATCACATACATGGCTCAATCAACTCCTACACATGCTAGTGGGTTTCATCTAGTTACTATGGCAATGACAGGTCATGCAGAGGATAAGGGTTCAACTACCGTAGCACACATCAGTTTGAATCGCGTTGTCTTAATGCAGTAAACAAGAGCAGAAGCGAGAACATGGGTTTGTATCGGAATGATCAATGGGTTGCTTGCCTGATGTAGTGGTAGTAGGGTACTGCCCTTCAGACGGATACTCGGGGTTATCCTCGGAGGCAGAACCTACCACGAAAGACACACCGAACATAATCAACACATGACAATATGCAACAATATGATGCATGCTATGACATGGCAAAATGAATGTGTCTTGGCCTAATGCAAGCTAAAACAGAAAGGAATGAACTCATTTGAATCAAAGATTCAAATGTTAGTTCATTTAACATAGCCTTATTAGTGCATTATCTTATTTTGCTTAAACAGCAAGGTTATCTTGTTTTGTCATGCATGAAACCATTACAGATGCATAGATTGAATTTTTCTGATCATTTTTCATATATAAATTGTTTGATTTGGAGCTATGGTTGATTTTCTATGATTTTTAGAAGTTTTGGCTATTTTCCGGAATTTCCTATTAAAGAATAAATCCAGAAAAGGATTTACTACGTCAGCATTGCGTTAGAGTGACGTCAGGGGTCAACGGGCCGGTCTAGGTCAAACCTGACCAGTGGGACCCGCGTGTCAGTAATTAATTAACTAACTAATTTTTGATTAGTGCTAATCTAACTTAATTAGCTGGGCGGTCCCACGTGTCAGAGACTCAGGGGAGGTCAACCTGGGCCCACACGGGGTCAAACAGGGTCAAACTCCCTAGCGTTTAGCCGCCGGCGAGGCCAGACGCGGCGGAGCAGCGCGGGTTTTGCACTCCGGCGACCAAAAGGACGGCGGAGACCATCTACATGATGCGGGGAGTGAGCCACGTCGAGTGGTGGCAGTGGGTGGAGCTGGGGTGGCCGGAAACGCCGGCGGCAACGAGTGTTGCGGCTGCCGGAGTTCGGGCGAGGTCGAACTAGTCGTTAGCAGGCACAGCGAGGGGCGTGCGGGGGTGCTACGGGCTCCTGCGAGTGCGTTGAAGACGATAGCGTGCTCGGTTGCGACCCAACGTGGCTGTGGCCATGACGGCGACGTGCGGTGGCGGCGGTGGGTGCGGCCGAGCTTGGTTAGTAAGGCTAGAGGAGGAAATAGACGGCAGGGAGCGAGGGGTTTGGTAAAGGAGCTCACGGCAGTTGCAGAACGCATCTCAGCGGGCTCGGGGGAGGTTGGACAACGTCGGGGCGTTGCCGGCGATCTCGGTTGCTCTAGGTAGAAGACGGCCGCGGTGATGACGTTTGGGGGCGTCCGGGGCGGCGTGGCTCGGCGGAGAGGACGAGGGCGACAAGGCGGGGCTTTTGGACAGGTCAGTGAGGCGAGGGGAGCACGGTGGTCACGGTGGCGGCGAACGGCGGCGACGGCTTCGCCCTGCTTCGGGAGAGAGAGCGAGAGAGGCGAGACTGGGGGAGAGTGGAGCGGTCGAGGGGTCCAGGGGGTCTGCGTGGCACTCGTAGACGATGTCCTGGCGTCGCCAGAAGCAGGAGGTGCCGGCGTGTGGCTGCGGGCGCCGGCCACGCGCCTCTCGTCCTCCTGGCGAGAGGAGGAGGATGACTGGCGCGAGCCAGTGGGCAGGGCCGAGCTGGGCCAGGCCAGGGCGACAGGTAAGTCTCTGTTCTCTCTCTCCTTTTCTGTTTTTCATTTATTCTATTATTTTTGTAACTTCAGGGCTTTATTAAAAATGCGAGGGCATTTCCAAAAATCATAAAATTAATCATGGCTACTGCTTAGAATATATCCAACAGCAAACATTTTAGTTTATGATTATTTGAGCATTTAAAATATTTTATAGCATTAAATGCCCAAATGCAAATACTATAAGAATTAATCCAATGACCTTAAGATGTCCTAGAAAAATGTGCACCAATTTTGTCAAAGGTTTTAACCCAAAACAAAAAGGGTGGGCTTTTTAGATGGGCATTTCAGGTTCATTGAAAACGTTTTTAGTAAACCCTAGTTGTTCCAGGGGGGTGCTGGGGGTTCTGTCATCCCCATTTTAGTTTTTTGGGAATTTAAACATGATGCACATGTTCAACCAATCCTAATGCATGACTCAAAACAGGGATGTGACATCGTCTCCTGCATCGTCGTCCATACCGTCGATGTCTTCGGAGTCGAAGTCGAGCATGTCGGTTAAGTCGTCGACAGTGGCTACAAAGTGGGTGGTGGGTGGGCGTCGAATTTCTTCATCGCCCCCAATCCTGCCGATCATAGTCCGGCCAGGATCCTCCTGACAAGGAGAGAGACCTTAATGAGTTCAGTATGTCGCCAAAGGGCGAGTGCTGAAAAATATCCGCGGAGGTAAACTCCATGATCGGCGCCCAATCGGATTCGCTAGGCATGGGCGCAGGCGGTTCGGAGTCCGTGGCCGAAGAAGGATCCGGCAGTTTGACAACATGGCTCTCGTGCAGGGTAAGGTCGATGTTCGGCTCGATCGCCGCTGAGGATAAGGCCTCCGTGGCGGGGTCTATCCACCCGTCCATGGATGGCGCAACTGGCTCCGAATAGAGGGTCGGAGTGGCTGCCGGTGCAACCTCCTGAACACTGTCCGATGGTAGAGCTAAATCGTACTCATCGTGACCGTGTGACGCATAAGGTAGGGGCTCGAATCCGTCGAAGATCAAGTCTCTGCGGATATCGGCCGTGTAGTTTAAGCTTCCAAACCTGACCTGGTGGCCAGGGGCGTAACTTTCGATCTTCTCCAGATGGCCAAGCGAATTGGCCCGCAGTGCAAAGCCGCCAGATACAAAAATCTGTCCGGGGAGAAAAGTCTCACCCTGGACTGCATCGCTATCGATGATCGTAGGAGCCATCAAGCCTAAAGGCGACGACACAGAGGAACTCTCAATGAAAGCACCAATGTCGGTGTCAAAACCGGCGGATCTTGGGTAGGGGGTCCCGAACTGTGTGTCTAAGGCGGATGGTAACAGGAGGCAGGGGACACGATGTTTTACCCAGGTTCGGGCCCTCTTGATGGAGGTAAAACCATACGTCCTACTTGATTAGTATTGATAATATGGGTAGTACAAGAGTAGATCTACCACGAGATCAGAGAGGCTAAACCCTAGAAGCTAGCCTATGGTATGATTGTATGTTGTCCTACGGACTAAAACCCTTCGGTTTATATAGACACCGGAGGGGGCTAGGGTTACACAAGGTCGGTTACAAAGGAGGAGATATACATATCCGTATTGCCTAGCTTGCCTTTCACGCCAAGTAGAGTCCCATCCGGACACGAGACAAAGTCTTCAATCTTGTATCTTCATAGTCCAACAGTTCGGCTGTCCGGAGACCCCCTAATCTAGGACTCCCTCACATGGTATCAATACCTTGGATAGTGTTTTTATCTGCCACGCTCTTCATAGCTAATTTAGTTCTGTTATCATCTTACCGACCAACCAGTCTGTCACTCCTACTAATTTCTCCAGCAGGGATGGAAGCACTGACCCCAACTTTGCCTACTACAATAACATGTTTAACTTGTGTTCCAAAAGAATATCAGAATCAGAATTTCCGCCAGGCCACAAAATTAACGATCCACCTTATCTAAACAAAAAGTAGAAGTAAAAAGCATATCAACCATGTTTGAGCATCTCGGAGAACAAAAATCTTTGAATCTCCCCATAATCCGAGCGGACTATCTGCACCACTCTAAACCCAATCCATATGTGCAGCGAAAATGAGGTTATCTGAACATGTCCGCCAGGGTACAACAATCCGGCTCTTGCCCCCCTCCTTGCCTCCGGCCCGCTCTCTTTCTCCTCTCCTCTATTATGCCATCGTCCATGCCATACCCTCCTTGTCCTGCCCCCACCTAGAGCACTGCCGATGTCCTCTTTTCGATCCCCACCCGAAGCACTGTCTTTCGAAATTGTCGCAATCCCAGACATGGTCACCACCTTGGATGCCACCCCAGTACATCCTAGTCCTCCCAACTGCCGATGCCATACACCTCATTCACCACATGCTCGACGAAGCTCTATTTTGACCTTTTTTGCACATTTATGGGGACACATGATGGAGTCATTGTGAGTTTGTTTCCCTAAATAATGAGTTTATTACAAGAGTTCTTCAATTATTTGCCATCACCTCATAGTGTCATCATCATCATCCAATGATGACATACTACAAGGTCATGATGATGATGAGCACCCTTGAAGCAATGGAGAAGGAAAAGGAGCATGTTCCTAGGTTCAACGACTATGTAGGATCGGAAGTATGTCTAGAGGGGGTGATTAGACTACTTGACCAAATAAAAATCTAGCCTTTTCCCAATTTTAATTCTTGGCAGATTTTGGCAACTTAGCACAAGTCAAGCAGTCAACCTACACGTGCAATTCTAAGAGTATAGCATCGGAAAGTAAAACATTGCATATGAAGGTAAAGGGAGGAGTTTGGAGGGAGCAAACTCAATGTAGACATGGAGATTTTTGGCGTGGTTCCGATAGGTGGTGCTATCGTACATCCACGTTGATGGAGACTTCAACCCACGAAGGGTAACGGTTACGCGAGTCCATGGAGGGATCCACCCACGAAGGGTCCACGAAGAAGCAACCTTGTCTATCCCACCATGGCCGTCGCCCACGAAGGACTTGCCTCACTAGGGTAGATCTTCACGAAGTAGGCGATCTCCTTGCCCGTACAAACTCCTTGGTTCAACTCCACAATCTTGACGGAGGCTCCCAAGTGACACCTAACCAATCTAGGAGACACCACTCTCCAAGAGGTAACAAATGGTGTGTTGGTGATGAACTCCTTGCTCTTGTGCTTCAAATGATAGTCTCCCCAACACTTAGCTCTCTCTCATAGGATTGGATTTGGTAGAAAGATGATTTGAGTGGAAAGCAACTTGTGGAAGCCTAGAGATCAAGATTTATGTGGTTGGAATGGAATATCTTGACCTCAACACGAGTGTAGGTGGTTCTCTCTCAGAAAATGTATGTTGGAAGTGTAGTCATGTTATGATGGCTCTCTCTCTAATGAAGAGTGGGTGGAGGGGTATATATAGCCTCCACACAAAATCTAGTCGTTACACACAAATCACCAAACTCGGTGGGACCGAATCATACAACTCAGTCAGACCGATTTAGTTCATAATGTGACCGTTAAGGTTTTCGATGGGACTGGCATCTCAAATCAATGAGACCGATTTCGTTAGGGTTAGGGCATAACGTAATCTCGGTGAGACCGATTACACAAACTCGGTGGGACCGATTTTGGTAATAGACAAACAAAGAGTTGGTCAGGAAAACTCGGTGGGACCGATTCGCTCATGTCGGTTGTACTGAAATGTTATGAAAGGGAAACAGAGAGTTTGCATTGCAATCTCGGTGGGACTGATCGCTCATCTCGGTTTGACTGAAACATTACGAAGGGAAACAGAGAGATTCCAATCCCATCTCGGTGAGACCGAGATCCCTATCAGTAAGACCGAAAAAACTAGGGATTCTGGCAGTGGCTATGTCAACTGAACTCGGTGGCTCCAGATAGACAGTTTCGATGGGGCCGAATTTGACTTTTGGTTTGGGACATATGTGGATGTGGGAAAGTAGTTGAGGGCTTTTGGAGCATATCACTAAGAACTTTGAGCAAGAAACTCATTAAGCAACACCTCACCCCCTCTTGATAGTATTGGCTTTTCCTATGGACTCAATGTGATCTTGGATCACTTAAAATAAAAAATGTAGAGTTCTGAGCTTTGAGCTTGAGCCAATCCTTTGTCCTTAGCATTTTGAGGGGTCCACATTTCTCATCCATGCCATGCCAATCATTGAGCTTTCCTGAAATGTTTATCTTGAAGTAGCATTAGCTCAAGGAGCTATATGTTGTTAGGAATTACCAAAACCACTCAGGGATAGTTGCACTTTCAATCTCTCCTTTTTGGTAATTGATGACAACATATAGATCAAAGCTTCGACAAAAGATAATAAGATTGAAAAACATAGTTGCTTTGAGAAGTATGTGATAAGCAAGAGCTCCCCCTAAATTTGTGCATTATTTAAAATTTGCTTTTGAATGCAAATGCACAATCGATTAGGATCATGGGTTACTCTTTCATGTCACATACAACTTGGTGGAGCGCTCAAAATGATAGAAGTTAAAGAACATGCACTCATCACCAGCAAGTGAATGATCATATAGGGATATAAGAGATAATATCATCCAACAAGCATTAAGGGTAGCATATGATCAAACACATGATCAAACAAGTATCTCACACAAGGACTCAATAAAGTAGTTCAACCAAAAATAGCAAGAGAGATAAAAAACAACACACTCTCTCGAAGCCTATGATCTATACATTTTTCTCCCCCTTTGGCAACAAGTTACCAAAAAGTTTGAAAATGCATAGTGCTATACGTCTCTCAGGCTTGATCTTCGGGAGGTGGTGTAGAGATGACTCCAAGGACGAAAGCTTCTATTGATGTAGATGGAGCTGGTGGAGTGGCTGCTGGAGCTGGTGGCACTGAGGTTGTAGTTGCTGGAGCTGATGTTGTAGCTCTAGAATCGGTGACTGGCACTGCAGCAGACCTTGGACCTTATGGCACTCGCTTGAAAGCATCAGTAGTTGACTTGCCCTTCTTCTCCTCCACTTCCTCCTGAAGCTTCTCAACTGCAATTTGGATCTCAATTACCTTGACATCAAGATCATAGAATTTCTGCTCAACGATCCTCTCCAAACTCTCCTGATTTTGAGTTAGGGTGGCCAAGCCCTTCTCAATCCTCAAGGTGGATTGGATCAGATATCCAAGCTGATCTTGCTTGGTCTTCAAGAATACTTGAGATGCTTCTTCAACAGTTGGCATCTTTGCAGCTTTCTCTGCATTTTCCTTCTCTCTCTTCTCATGTGCTTGAGCTGATGATGGTTCATTTTCATTCATGACAACAATGTTGTCTTCAAATTCAGGGTAGATGGGCAGGTGCTCCTTATCCAATAGATATTTGCATGTGCCTATCTTGGAGTTGATGAGCTCCTGAAATTGTGGGGCATACCCACAACTTCTCTTCTGATCAGCTGTTGTCCTTTTGTCTGTCTCCACAATCAGACTCATGACTTTGAACTTTTGAGACACATCAAACAAATGGAGCAAATTGATAGCATGTCCTCTGATCATCTTGTGATCACCTGACTTGGGTAGCAATGTGTGCCTTAGGATCCAGTTGATGGTAGGCAGACCAGACAACAAGAAGTGGACAGATCCAAACTTATGAGTATCCAATGCATCATCTAGGATCTCTTTGTACAGGTTGGCCATAGAGTTATGGTCTTTCTTCTTTCAGCATAAACATCCAAGTCATCCTCACTTTCTTCTGGGGCATTGATCAACTGAGCCCATTCTTCAATAGTAGATTGGTACCTTGTACCTTCAGACATCCCAATGATCTTACCATCAGGGTAGAAGTGGGCAGTGGAGTAAAATTGCGTGATTAGCTCATCATTCCACTTGGTGAGCTTCTGGGCAACGAATGTATCAACTCCACATGCTTTGAAGATGTCATATACACCTGGATAGTGATCTTCATTCTCCTCGATGTACTCCCAGTTAACCCATCTCATGTCACACACTATGGGCTTCTTGTCAAGTAGAACTGTCTCATAGAAGTCTTGTTGTTCCTTAGTGTGAAACATGTAATCCACAATAGTTCTCCTCCTGACATTGTATGGATCAGATTGCCTCCATAATCTCAGTCCGAAATCCTTCCTGATTTTCATGTTTTCGGCAACAGGATGTGCATCATTGTGGTCAGGGATCTTGGACTTCAGCTTTCTCAAAACAAGTGAGTCATCTTCCTCTTCTTCAGCAGCTTCAGTGTAACACCCTCGATGCGACTATAGCTCCCACGTGTAGAGGCACGACTTAGAGACATAATCGCATTGAAGGCATATGTCGCAAGTTAGGCAATCTTCACAGCATCCCATGTAATATAAATAATAAAGGGGAGATAACATAGTTGGCTTACACTCGCCACGTCAATCAAGTACATAAATAACATTACATCATCCAAACACTCATGGCCCGACTACGGCGCCAAAATAAAAGAGAACCCAACATGCGACAACGGTCCCGTTCACCCCCAACTGGGCACCACTACTGATCATCGGGAAAGGAAACATAGTAACATTGAGAGTCTTCGTCGAACTCCCACTTGAGCTCATACGCGTCTCCTGGAGTGGAATCATCAGGCCCTGCATCTGGTGTAATAGTAATCTGTGAGCCACAGGGACTCAGCAATCTCGCACCCTCGCGATCAAGACTATTTAAGCTTGTCGGTAAGGCAAGGAAAAATATAGGTGGAGCTGCAGCAAGCGACTAGCAAGTATGGTGGCTAACTTATCCTCAAAAGAGAGCGAGAAGAGGAGGCAAAGCGCGAGCGAGAAACTAGAGAGCAACCTGCGCAAACATTACTCCAACACCGTGTCCACTTCCCGGACTCCACCGAGAAGAGGCCATCACAGTAACACACTCAGTTGATTCATTTTAATTAAGTTAAGGTTCAAGTTATCTACAACCGGACATTAACAAATTTCCATCTGCCCATAACCGCGGGCACGGCTTTCGAAAGTTCAATCCCTGCAGGGGAGTCCCAACTTAGCCCATGACAAGCTCTCACGGTCAACGAAGGAATAGACCTCCTCCCAAGACGTTCTGATCAGACTCGGTATCTCGGTAATTCAAGACACTTCGACAGGTTAAAACAAGACCAGCAACACCGCCCGAATGTGCCGACAAATCCTGATAGGAGCTACACATATCTCTTTCTCAGGGCACACTCAGATGAGCCAGACGTCGGGTAGGCCAGCCCAGAGTTGCCCCTGGTAGCCCCGGACATCGCTCGGTGGGACCAACACTCAGAGGAGCACTGGCCCGGGGGGGTTAAAATAAGATGACCCTTGAGTCTGCAGAACCCAAGGGAAAGAAAAGGCTAGGTGGCGAATGGTAAGACCAATGTTGGGCATTGCTGGAAAAGCTTTAATCAAGGCGAACTATCAAGGGGTTCCCATTATAACCCAACCGCGTAAGGAACGCAAAATCCGGGAACATAACACCGATATGACGGAAACTAGGGCGGCAAGAGTGGAACAAAACACTAGGCGAGAGGCCGAGCCTTCCACCCTTTACCAAGTATATAGATGCATTAAGATAACAAGATAATATAATGATATCCCAACAAGTAAATAAATGTTCCAACAAGGAACGGTCTCCAATCTTCACCTGCAACTAGCAACGCTATAAGAGGGGCTGAGCAAAGCGGTAACATAGCCAATCAACGGTTTGCTAGGACATGGTGGGTTAGAGGTTTGACATGGCAATTTGGAGGCTTGAAAGCAAGTGGTAGGCATCGTAGCAATGGCATAGCAAAAGAGCGAGCAAACTAGCATAGCAAAGATAGTAGTGATTTCGAGGGTATGATCATCTTGCCTGCACAGTTGTCAGAGTTGACTGGATCCTCGAAAGCAAACTCAACGGGCTCCTCGTTAGCGAACTCATCTTCCGGCTCTACCCAAACAAGACAAACAAGCAACAAGGACACAATCAACCACGTGCAAATCAAACAACACAATGCAAAGATGATATGCTATGTGGGATGCGATGCGGGATGCAAAATCCAAGATATGATAGGAAATGCATGAACCTGGACTCAACTTGGAAATCCAAGTGTGCCACTAGAAATATGAGATGAAATCGCTTGAAAACGATATAAAGAATGCCGGAATCGGAGTTACGGTTTGGAAATGGCAAGCGATTCAAAAATGACACCGGTCTGTGATTTACAGCAAGTAGGCATCTAAATGCTAAGAAATGAACATGCTACAGCACTCAAACATGACAACAAAATACATGGCAGGGATGCACACAAGATGCTTAACAAAAGTCTAGCACTGAGATACGGCCAATTCATCCATTAACAGGTTCAAACAAGCATGGAAAAAATGCATATGACAAACATATCTCAGACTTAGTGAAATCAACACTTGACTGGAATTTCAGATCAGGTAGCCCTCTTCGGAGTAACAAAACTACATGCTACAGGACCTGAACATGGCAAAGTAAAGCATGGCATGGAGCTACTCAAAGAGCTTAACAAAAGTCCCTTAGTGACCTTGAGCCAAAAGGGATCAAAAAATACAATTGCAAGCATGTGAACATAGCAAAAACATAATCAGTTTTCAGACTTAGTGAAAACTGACACATGCTGAAATATAACTCAAGTAGGCATGTTTACGAGCTCGATGCACTCACTAAGGTGCAAGTCATGGAATGACAAGAATGCATCCATCAATAAGGCACAAAATGCAAGCTAGACATGGCAAGAACAATAGCATAGCATGCACGGATCAACTACAACATCACCGGCAAAATTGCAAACAAGTTGACAATCTGCCCAGATTCACAAAGTAGCAAAAGTAGAGCTCAATTGACTCAAGCTAGGGTACTCCATAATTTCAAACAAAGAAATGGATAGATATATCACTACAAGATTAACAAAACTCCCTTACTGATCATCCTCAAAAGAGGCACGGATCACTAGGAAACAAGAAGAACATATGGCATCATGAGATAAACAGCTCCAGGACTTAGTGAAATTGCTAAGTCCCTGAAAACAGAATTAGCAAGTGCACCACTTTGCAAGCTTGCACTAGACACCACACACATCGTAAAAATACATGGGTTGTACCTCTGGAAAGATGACAAAACCCTTAACAAAGCGTATGTAGAACTCACGGGCATATCATGCACACAATAATCATGGCAAAAATGACAAAAGTGCTAAACGGAGTAGCAGATCTGACAATTAACTCAAGTAGCCCTCTTCTAATAGCATTTCGGGCATCAAGATGAGCTCAAATGAAAATGATGCAATGGAATGAAATGATGTACTCTCTGAGATGAACACTTTGATATGCTATATACATGAATCGGAGCTATGGGTGCAAAGTTACGGAGCCACGAACATGTGCACATGAACTGAAATTTCAAGGACTTAGGAAAAACCAACCTCCCAGATCTGGATCTAGGGTTTCACGGCACGCAACCCGAGGCGGCCGGATCTCCGCCGGAGTTCGTCGCCGGAGGTGACCGCAGCGGGAGGAGGAGGCCAGGACGGCGGAGAGGAGGCGAGGCCGAGGCGCGACCGGGGCGGCGCGGCGGCCGGCGACCGCGGGCGGCGCGGGCGGCAAGCGGCCGGGCGGCGGGCGGCGGCGGGGAGCGGCCGTGCGGCAGGCGGCAGCGAGCGGCATGGAGGCGGCGGCGAGCTTCAGCCGGGCGGCGACGGGCGGCCGTGGGCGCGCGGAGGCGGGGCGAGGGAGCGGGGAGGCGACGCGGGCCCGGGAGGGCCTCCCGCGGGCCGGGCGGGTCGCGACGGCTGGGGCGCTGGCGGCGCCTCGTGTCGCCCTTCCAGTGGCCGCGGGCGGCGGCTTGGCGTGTCCGGCGCCGGCGGACAATGTCCGGCGCGAGCGATGTGTGGATTTAGGGTTTCGGGGAGAGGGGATCCGGAATTTCGGAGGGGGACTATTTATAGGCATAGAGGGAGCTAGGAGAGTCCAAATGAGGTGCGGTTTTCGGCCACGCGATCGTGATCGAACGCTCTAGATGATGGAGCAGAGTTAGGTGGGTTTTGGGCCAAATTGGAGGGGTGTTGGGCTGCAACACACACGAGGCCTTTTCGGTCCCTCGGTTAACCGTTGGAGTATCAAACGAAGTCCAAATGATACGAAACTTGACAGGCGGTCTACCGGTAGTAAACCAAGGCCGCTTGGCAAGTCTCGGTCCAATCCGGAAATGTTTAATCCCCACACACGAAAGAAAGCTAGAAATGACCACCGGAGGAGAACGAAGCGCCGGAATGCAAAACGGACAACGGGGAAAATGCTCGAATGCATGAGATGAACACGTATGCAAATGCAATGCACATGATGACATGATATGAGATGCATGACAACGACAACAACACACGGAGACAAAAACCCGAACCCGAGGAAATAAATATAACTTAACGCCGGAAACGGCAAGAGTTGGAGTACAAATAGGGAAAGTTACATCCGGGGTGTTACAACACTCCACCACTACGAAAGGATCTCGTCCCGAGATCTAGGACTGAAAGAACGCCGGGTACTCAGAACGGAGGTGATCCTCGCGTTCCCAGGTAGCTTCACGGTCGGAATGGTGTGACCACTTGACTTTGAGAAATTTGATTGACTTGTTGCGAGTCTTGCGTTCAGTCTCTTCAAGAATAGCAACTGGGTGCTCACGATAAGAGAGATCTTCTTGGAGCTCAATGTCCTCGAAGTTGACGGTGCGGTCAGGAGTCTTGAAGCACTT
This sequence comes from Triticum aestivum, assembly GCF_018294505.1. NCBI lineage: Eukaryota > Viridiplantae > Streptophyta > Magnoliopsida > Poales > Poaceae > Triticum > Triticum aestivum. The sequence continues at coordinate 501,450,571 of NC_057809.1, forward strand.
TCGAAGCTGAGAGACATGGAACACGTCATGAACATTTGCAAAGTTTGAAGGAAGCTCGAGTTGATAGGTCGCCTCTCTTGCTGACAATCTTGAAAGGTCCCACGTATCTAGGGGCAAGCTTCCCTTTGATACCGAAGCGACGAGTACCTTTCATAGGAGAGACACGGAGGTAAACATGATCTCCGATCTCGAAAGCCAAATCACGGTGCTTACTATCATAGTAGCTCTTCTGGCGGGATTGGGCTGCTTTGAGGTTATCACGAATGACTTTGCACATTTCTTCTGCCTCTGTGATTAAGTCATTACCCAAAAGCTGACGTTCACCGGTTTCAGACCAGTTGAGAGGGGTATGGCACTTCCTGCCATACAGAATTTCAAATGGGGCCTTGCCCGAACTTGCTTGAAAACTGTTGTTGTAGGAGAATTCAGCATAAGGAAGACAATCCTCCCACTTCATGCCGAAGGAGATCACACAAGCCCTGAGCATATCTTCAAGAATCTGGTTGACACGCTCGACTTGACCGCTAGTTTGAGGATGGAAAGCTGTGCTGAAGCGGATGTTGGTGCCCATGGCCTTCTGAAAAGAATCCCAAAACTTTGACATAAAGATGCTGCCACGGTCTAAAGAGATCACTTGTGGAATACCGTGCAGAGAGACAATACGAGAGGTATAGAGTTCCGCCAATTGAGCTGCAGTGATCGACTCTTTGATAGGCAGAAAGTGAGCCACTTTGGTGAGTTTGTCGATGACAACGAATATAGCATCATTGCCACGCTTGGACTTTGGAAACCCAGTCACGAAGTCCATTTCAATGTGGTCAAACTTCCATTCTGGAATGGCAAGAGGTTGGAGGAGACCTGCTGGCCTTTGGTGTTCTGCCTTCACTCTTCTGCAGACATCACATTCATTCACGAATTGAGCAATCTCGCGCTTCATTCGAGTCCACCAATAAGCTTGCTTGAGGTCCTGATACATCTTCGTGCTCCCAGGGTGGATGGAGAGGAGAGAATTGTGAGCCTCGTTCATGATCACTTTACGGAGGTCACCTTTGGGTACAACAATACGATCCTCGAAGAAGAGAGTGTCCTTGTCATCAAGGCGGTAGCACTTGTACTTGGACTGACTCTTGGCAATCCCAATCTTCACCTTTTTCACCATAGCATCAAGAAGCTGGGCTTGGCGAATCTGGTCTTCCAAGGTAGGAGAGACTTGAAGGTTGGCGAGGAAACCTTGAGGAACAACTTGCAGATTAAGTTTGCGGAAAGCTTCACAAAGCTCGGGTTGATAAGGCTTGAGAATCAGACTGTTGCAGTAAGCTTTCCTGCTCAAAGCGTCAGCAATCACATTGGCCTTGCCTGGAGTATACTCGATACTCGGATTATACTCTTGAATCATTTCGACCCATCGAGTTTGCCTGAGGTTGAGATTAGGCTGAGTGAAGATGTACTTGAGACTCTTGTGATCAGTGAAAATGTCCACTTTTCTTCCCAATAGAAGATGTCTCCAAGTCAAAAGAGCATGCACAACTGCCGCCAACTCGAGATCATGAGTGGGGTAGTTCTTCTCATTAGGCTTCAACTGGCGAGATGTATAAGCAACAACTTTCTTCTCTTGCATCAATACTGCGCCAAGACCTTGGAGAGAGGCATCACAAAAGACCTCGTACGGCTTGGATTCATCAGGCGGAGTCAGAACTGGAGCAGTGATCAATTTCTCTTTCAAAGTGTTGAAAGCAATGTCACACTCCGGAGACCAAACGTACTTGACGTGCTTCTGAAGAAGATTTGAGAGAGGCTTCGCGATCTTAGAAAAGTTTTCAACGAATCTTCGGCAATAGCTTGCGAGACCGAGGAAGCTACGGAGTTGCTTCACGTTCTGAGGAGGTTCCCAATTCACAATTGCAGACACCTTCTCAGGATTCACGGCAATGCCCTTGGCAGAGATGATATGACCAAGATAAAGAACCTCATCGAGCCAAAATTCACACTTGGAGAACTTGGCGTAGAACTGATGTTCCCTGAGCTTATCAAGAACCAAACGCAAGTGCTTGGCATGATCTTCCTTGTTCTTCGAGAAAACCAGAATGTCGTCGAGATAGACCAAAACGAAGTCATTGGTGTAGGCGTTGAAGATGAAGTTCATCATGCGAGAGAACGTCGGAGGAGCGTTGGCGAGACCAAAAGACATGACAGTGTATTCATATGAACCAAAGCTTGTCCTGAAAGCCGTCTTGGGAATATCTTGCTCACGAATGCGAATCTGGTGATAACCCATACGGAGATCAAGCTTGGAGAATACTTGGGCACCTTTGAGTTGTTCGAACAGCTCATTGATGTTGGGAAGTGGATATTTGTTCTTGATGGTCTTCTTGTTCACTGGACGGTAATCAACACAAAGTCGGTCCGTTCCATCCTTCTTCTTCACAAAAAGAACACCACAACCCCACGGAGAAGAACTAGGCCGGATGAGACCCATTTTCTCTTGAATATCGAGTTGCTTCTTCAGCTCCTTCAACTCTTCAGGTCCGAGCTTGTAAGGACGTTTGCACACAGGTTCCGTGCCAGGCTCAAGATCAATAACGAATTCAACTGGCCGGTGCGGAGGCATTCCTGGAAGCTCTTCTGGAAAGACGTCTTGATATTCGCAAACGACTGGAATTTGCGAGATAGCATCCAATTCACCCTTCTCATTGAGAGAAAACAGACGGATGGTATCGTCACGAGCGGCAAAGACAATTACATCCTCAGACGAATGAGTCAATTGAATCTGCCTGGTAGCACAATCAAGATGTGCCTTGTGCTTAGAAAGCCAATCCATTCCGAGAATAAGATCAATATCCGAGTTACCAAGAACCACCGGAGAAGAGAGAAACTTGTAATCGCCCAAAGTGATAGAAACATCTGGGGCAATAGCGCTTGCATTCATGAATTTACCCGGAGAAACAACAGATAACTGTCTAGGAAAATCTTGTAAAGGCAACTCATGCTTAGAAACAAATGGCCTCGAGATGAAACAATGCGATGCACCCATGTCAAAAGAACTTTTGCAGGAATATCATTAACAGGAAGGTTACCCATGATCACATCTGGTGATTCCTCTGCCTGAGCTGCATTCAGCAAGTTGACCTTGGCGGACTTGGGGTTATGCTTGACCACAGCTGTACTTGCCGATCTGACAGGAGGAGGAGGAGGAAGACGCCTCTGGTTGAAACACTTGTTGGCATAGTGACCCTTCAGTTGGCACTTGTTGCACGTGACCTCTGAAAGCGGACGGTGATACGGAGCACTCGATCTTGGAGCTTGAGACGAAGTCTTGTTCTGAAAGCCAGGGTTGTGTGGGTGGGAAGAACCACTGCCACCTTTGCTCTTCTGCTGATACGGCTGACGGAACGGAGGAGGAGGAAGCCAATACTTCTGCTGCTTGGCCACTTGAGTAGAGGAAGAAGGAGTAACATCTCTGACTCGCTTCTTGGAAGCATCACACCTCAACTGAGCAGCCTCTTGCTTCAGTGCCATGTTGTAGAACTCATCGTATCTCAAGGGCTCAAAGAGAACAAGAGCTAGCTGAATTTCTTCTCTGAGACCACCCCTGAACTGATATATCATGCTCTTCTCATCAGGGACGTCCTGCTTGGCAAAGCGGGCGAGCTTCTGGAACAACTTGTTGTAGTCATAGACAGACAAAGAGCCTTGCTTCAGATTGCGGAATTCCTCACGCTTGCTTTCAACCACGCTCTGGGGAATATGATGAGCTCGGAAATCTCGACGGAAATCATCCCAAGTGATAACACGTCCACCTCTGGAGTCCTTGTACTGCTGGAACCATTCTGCAGCTTGATCTTTGAGTTGGAAGGAAGCGAACTTAACAAAGTCCTCAGGCCTGACGTTACTGCACTCGAAATGCTTGCACAGATCCACAAGCCAATCGTCAGCATCGGTTGCCTCAACACAATTGCTGAAAGTCTTTGGCCCGTTAGCAAGGAACTGGTTGAGTGTAGCAAAGTGATTCTGATTGCTGCCTTGATTCCCTTGGTTGCCTTGATTGCGCTCTTGAAGAATTTGCATGATCAACTGTGTGTTTGCATTGGTTGCGGCCATCACAGCTTGCCATGCCTCCGGAGGAGGTGGAGGTGGTGGCGGATCAGGATTCGGAGTCGTGCGCGTTGGAGGAGCCATCCTGAAGAGGTTGACCACCATTAGCACATTGATAGACAAATATTGAAGCTGAATCCAACGGAATGAAAATTGCAACATATAGTCTTCACATCCGAACAAAATGAACGAATGCATTCCTCTTGAAATGGTCACATATCCATAAATTGAGAAGCCACGTAGAATTAAGGTAGAGAAATAAATCAACAAGGTACGGATCAAGAACGAATAATCGGTAAGAAATCCCAATCTCAAACCAATATCCGTGGAAGAAGAACTAGAGCTACTAGAATTCCCACCTATGAAACTCCCGAACCTTTCCGGTTATGCAATCAGGTGTTGGGGATACAGGGGAAGCATAATATCTCACCCAAACTAGCAAATCCTACATCCAGCTGTATCCATCCTTCAACACATAACCAAGAAACCTTCGGAAACCATCTACCTCAACCTTCGAAAAGCATCCGTTATACAAGTTATGGCGATACTCCCGAACTCCCGCCCCAGTACTGGGTGGCGTCGAGGTTATCTCACCAACGAACTGCATAAAAGAGATTTTCGATGTCGGCGTACTAGACTCAGGTATTCCAGAACTGCAACGATAAAATTATGATGACAACACCTCAGAGCTCAACTCCCCGGGACACTTCCACTAAACCCCTGACAGGAGGCACCAAGACAATGTTCTCATCATAAAACCATCGGAACGATTCCAAGATACCCGCGTGATCCTAAAAATTTTTTAGTGAAATTTGAGAAGAGAAGAGTCAAAACTCTACGTCAGGATGCCTTACCAGAGCGATGAGGAGACTGGGAAGTAAAAAGAATTCCTAATCTCTCCGATATATAATTCCTAAAAGACTCAAAACATTTTTCTAGACACAACTCGGCCGCTAAAAACGATCAAGCAATGGGGCTCCTAAGGTCGGGGAAGGCTCTGAATACCAACTTGTAACACCCTCGATGCGACTATAGCTCCCACGTGTCGAGGCACGACTTAGAGACATAATCGCATTGAAGGCATATGTCGCAAGTTAGGCAATCTTCACAACATCCCATGTAATATAAATAATAAAGGGGAGATAACATAGTTGGCTTACACTCGCCACGTCAATCAAGTAATTAAATAACATTACATCATCCAAACACTCATGGCCCGACTACGGCACCAAAATAAAAGAGAACCCAACATGCGACAACGGTCCCGTTCACCCCCAACTGGGCACCACTACTGATCATCGGGAAAGGAAACATAGTAACGTTGAGAGTCTTCGTCGAACTCCCACTTGAGCTCATACGCGTCTCCTGGAGTGGAATCATCAGGCCCTGCATCTGGTGTAATAGTAATCTGTGAGCCACAAGGACTCAGCAATCTCGCACCCTCGCGATCAAGACTATTTAAGCTTGTAGGTAAGGCAAGGTAAAATATAGGTGGAGCTGCAGCAAGCGACTAGCAAGTATGGTGGCTAACTTATCGCAAAAGAGAGCGAGAAGAGGAGGCAAAGCGCGAGCGAGAAACTAGAGAGCAACCTGCGCAAACATTACTCCAACACCGTGTCCACTTCCCGGACTCCACCGAGAAGAGGCCATCACAGTAACACACTCAGTTGATTCACTTTAATTAAGTTAAGGTTCAAGTTATCTACAACCGGACATTAACAAATTCCCATCTGCCCATAACCGCGGGCATGGCTTTCGAAAGTTCAATCCCTGCAGGGGAGTCCCAACTTAGCCCATGACAAGCTCTCACGGTCAACGAAGGAATATACCTCCTCCCAAGACGTTCCGATCAGACTCGGTATCTCGGTAATTCAAGACACTTCGACAAGTTAAAACAAGACCAGCAACACCGCCCGAATGTGCCGACAAATCCTGATAGGAGCTGCACATATCTCTTTCTCAGGGCACACTCAGATGAGCCAGACGTCGGGTAGGCCAGCCCAGAGTTGCCCCTGGTAGCCCCGGACATCACTCGGTTGGACCAACACTCAGAGGAGCACTGGCCCGGGGGGGGGGGGGTTAAAATAAGATGACCCTTGAGTCTGCAGAACCCAAGGGAAAGAAAAGGCTAGGTGGCGAATGGTAAGACCAATGTTGGGCATTGCTGGAAAAGCTTTAATCAAGGCGAACTATCAAGGGGTTCCCATTATAACCCAACCGCGTAAGGAACGCAAAATCCGGGAACATAACACCGATATGACGGAAACTAGGGCGGCAAGAGTGGAACAAAACACTAGGCGAGAGGCCGAGCCTTCCACCCTTTACCAAGTATATAGATGCATTAAGATAACAAGATAATATAATGATATCCCAACAAGTAAATAAAAGTTCCAACAAGGAACGGTCTCCAATCTTCACCTGCAACTAGCAACGCTATAAGAGGGGCTGAACAAAGCGGTAACATAGCCAATCAATGGTTTGCTAGGACATGGTGGGTTAGAGGTTTGACATGGCAATTGGGAGGCTTGAAAGCAAGTGGTAGGCATCGTAGCAATGGCACATGTAGGATCTAGAAGTAGATGTGTCTAGAGGGGGGGTGATTAGACACTTAGTGCTAAAGTTGCAATTTTTAGGCCTTTTTGGTTTGAGTGGAGTTTTAGGCACAATTTCAACATACACAATACATATTAAGCAAGCATGCAAAGAGTATATGAGCAGCGGAATGTAAAGCATGCAACTTGCAAGAATGTAAGGGGAAGGGTTTGGAGAATTCAAATGCAATTGGAGACATGGATGTTTTTCCCGTGGTTCGGATAGGTGGTGCTATCATACATCCACGTTGATGGAGACTTCAACCCACGAAGGGTAACGGTTGCGCGAGTCCACGGAGGGCTCCACCCACGAAGGGTAATGGTTGCGTGAGTCCACGGAGGGCTCCACCCACGAAGGGTCCACGAAGAAGCAACCTTGTCTATCCCACCATGGCCATCGCCCATGAAGGACTTGCCTCACTAGCGGTAGATCTTCACGAAGTAGGCGATCTCCTTGCCCTTACAAACTCCTTGCTTCAACTCCACAATCTTGTCAGAGGCTCCCAAGTAACACCTAGCCAATCTAGGAGACACCACTCTCCAAGAAGTAACAAATGGTGTGTAGGTAATGAACTCCTTGCTCTTGTGCTTCAAATGATAGTCTCCCCAACACCCAACTCTCTCTCATAGGATTTGGATCTGGTGGAAAGAAGGTTTGAGTGGAAAGCAACTTGGGGAAAGCTAGAGATCAAGATTCATATGGTAGGAATGGAATATCTTGGCCTCAACACATGAGTAGGTAGTTCTCTCTCAGAAATTGGATGCTGGAAGTGTAGGCTTAGTCTGATGGCTCTCTCTACGAATGAAGAGGAGGTGGAGGGGTATATATAGCCTCCACACAAAATCCAACCGTTACACACAATTTACCAATCTCGGTGGGACCGAATCAACAAACTCGGTCAGACCGAAATAGGAAACCTAGTGACCGTTAGAGATTTTCGGTGGGACCGACTGGATCAACTCGGTGGGACCAATGTGCTAGGGTTAGGGTAAATCCAAAACTCGGTTTGACCGATTACTCAAACTCGGTGGGACCGATTTGGGTAATAAGTGAAACAGAGAGTTGGCCAAGCAAACTTGGTGGGGACGATTGCATATCTCAGTGGGACCGAAAATATTGCAATAGGTAACAGAGAGTTTGCAAGCCCATCTCGGTGAGACCGAGATCCCATCGGTGAGATCGAACTGATTAGGGTTTCTGGCAGTGGCTATGACAGGTGAAACTCGATGGCGCCGGATAGGAATAATCGGTAGGTCCCAGTTTGGCTTTGGGTTTAGGTCATATGTGGAAGTGGGAAAGTAGCTGAGGATTTTGGAGCATATCATTAAGCACATGAAGCAAGAGGCTCATTAAGCAACACCTCATCCCTCCTTGATAGTATTGGCTTTTCCTATGGACTCAATGTGATCTTGGATCACTAAAATGTAAAATGAAGAGTCTTGAGCTTGAAGCTTTAGCCAATCCTTTGTCCTTAGCATCTTGAAGGAGTTCCCACAACCTTTAGTCCATGCCACTCCATTGTTGAACTTATCTGAAACATGCTAGATAGAAATGTTAGTCCAACAAGAGATATGTTGTCATCAATTATCAAAACCACCTAGGGAGCACTTGTGCTTTCAATCTCCCCCTTTTTGGTAATTGATGGCAACATACATCAAAGCTTTAGATAAAGATATAAAGAACAGCAAGTAAAGCTTTGGAAGGACATGTAACAAGCATAGGCCCCCCCTACATGTATGCACTCATGTAAATATGAAATATAGAGGCATGTGAGAGCATAACCATGACAGAGTAGGCAATGTGTTACATGTATCTTGGCCATATGCATCAGAGCAAAAGATTATCAAGGAAAATACCTTCATGCTCATGAGTCCTTCTTGCAAACAGTATGTACATAAGCAAGAACTCCTCATACTCATGATTTTGATGCATATACTTACCTTGTGGTCTTGAGTTGGCTTAGGATGGAATGAACCTGCACAAACAAAGTTAGATAACACAGGTACATCCACTAGCTAGAGCAAACAAAAGAAACCACAAGAATACCAAGACTAGGATGACATGTAGAGAGTGAGTACAAGGTACCACATTGGATTCAACATGTCCCCAAGAATAAAGATATGCAATGAATTTGACTAATTTCTTTCCCTTAGGTGTCTTGCTCCCCCAGAATCTTACATGGGATATTGGGAGAAGATAAGGAACAGCAAATCAGAGCTGAAAGATACAAATGAACATGTCTTTCCCCCTAAAAAGACATGTGACATCTCTCATCTTGAACATCAAGCATCAAGCATCTGGGACATCTGGGATCCTTGAGTATTCTCTCCCCCTGGAAGTCTCTCTCTCCCCCTTAATACTTTCTCTCTTGTAGGTTTGGTCCTTGAGACTTTTTCTCTCCCTTGATGTGATCTCTCTCTCCTACAAGCTTTGATGTGATCTCTCTCTCCCCCTTTGACATCAATTTCCAAGAAGGGCTTTCTGGAATCCGTCGTATAGGTTTGGTCCTTGAGACTCAGCACAAAGCAATGGATAAAACTGTGATGCTTGTAGAGGACAAGATTCATTGAGTAGAGCTGGATCAGAAGAAATATAGAACAAGTGGCAAACTGTTTTTCCTGTTGCAAAGTCGATGGCACCGAAAAGATTCGGTTGGACCGAAAATTACAAGTCGGTGAAACCGAGTTCACACAGAGAAAAACACTTGTCACCTCAGCTCACTAGACATGTAGGATCTCACAAAGATTTGCAATGAATTACCTGAAGGATTTGCAAGGAATTAAATGCAGAAAATGCAGAACATAAACAGAAAGAAAAGAGAAGAGACTAAAAAATCTATATGGAGTTTTTTTTGTTTTTGAAAAAGAGAAAGAAACTAAACATGCATGAGATACACACAAAAAGAACACAAGAGAACTTCATCTAGAGTTGGGTGGTGACATAGTCACCTATGTTAGAGTATATTGACTTAGGAGTCAAGTGAGAACACTTGATCATAGGTCATACTCATCGTTTAAGCTCAAAATGGGGTTACCATTTTTCGTTTAAGCATCTTGATGTATTCACATCTTGTTGAGTTGCTTTGACTCATGTCTTGGAGTAAAGCTTCTCTAAGATGGAATAACATACCTTGGGTGGTGGTGTGGTTCTTGCTCATGTAGTTGAACTTGTGTGGGTGCTCAAGGTTGATGTAGCTCATCAAGAGTTGAGAGTACCACTTGGAGTTTGAGTTCATCTACCTACATGGGTTAGTTCTTGCAAGGAAGAGCACTTGTGTATCCAAAAATGACAATCATGAAGCTCAACATAGAATTTGTCAAAGGATATGTTTGAATGGTTTTGTGCTTCCTTGTCTTCAACCGCCATTGTGTAAAGACTTGGTGATGTAGAGATTGCTCAAGATGTGAGTGAGTCGCAATCTCATGGAATTAGATTCAACCAAGCACCTACATGGGTTAGACAACATGCAAGGTACAAATATATCCAAGACATAAGATAGTCATCATAAGAGATATATCATGGATTAGTCATAAGCTCATGTCTTGCATGTATCCAATGGAGTTTCTACTCCAAGTTCGAAGCATCAATGATGTTCAATTCACCTCTCAACCTGCAAAATACTTTCTCATCAAGAGGTTTAGTAAATATATCCGCTAATTGCTTATCGGTGCGAACATGCTTAAGATTAATGTCACCCTTAGCAACATGATCTCGAATGAAATGATGACGAACTTCAATATGCTTAGTTCGAGAATGTTGTACAGGATTATGACCAATTTTGATAGCACTTTCATTGTCACAAAGCAGTGGAACATGTTTCACATAAATCCCATAATCTTTAAGAGTTTGGGTCATCCAAAGTAATTGAGCACAACATGAACCAGCGGCAATGTATTCCGCTTCGGCGGTGGATAAGGATACCGAGTTTTGTTTCTTGGAAGACCAAGACACAAGAGATCTACCAAGAAATTGACAAGTACCCGAAGTGGACTTTCTATCAACCTTGTCTCCGGCATAATCCGAGTCGGAATAGCCAACAAGATCAAAAGAAGACCTCTTAGGATACCAAATGCCAAAATTTGGTGTATGGATTAAATATCTCACTATCCTTTTCACAGCCTTAAGATGACATTCTTTAGGAGCAGCTTGATATCGTGCACACATGCACACACTTAGCATAATATCGGGACGTGAAGCACATAGGTATAACAATGAACCAATCATAGAGCGATAAACCTTTTGATCAACCGGTTCACCATCTTTGGTCAAATCATTATGTCCACTAGTAGGCATGGGTGTAGACATACCTTTGCATTCTTGCATATTGAACTTCTTGAATAAGTCCTTGGTGTACTTTGTTTGAGAGACAAATGTACCTTCCTTAGTTTGCTTGATTTGCAAACCGAGAAAGAATTTGAGTTCACTCATCATAGACATCTCAAACTTCTCTGACATTAGCTTTCCAAACTTTTCACTAAAGAGAGGGTTAGTTGAACCAAATATGATATCATCAACATAAATTTGGCATACAAATAGTTCTCCATTAACCCTTTTAGTAAAAAGAGTAGAATCAATTTTACCAATTTCAAAACCACTTGTAATAAGGAACTTGGTCAAGCATTTATACCATGCTCTAGGAGCTTGTTTAAGACCATAAAGGGCTTTGTGAAGTTTGTAAACATGATTTGGTTTCTTAGGATTGATAAAGCCGGGAGGTTGTTTGACATAAACTTCCTCCCTCTATTTCACCATTTAGAAAAGCACTTCTAATGTCCATTTGGTACAAGGTGATATTATGGTGATTTGCATAGGCAAGTAAGATGCGAATGGACTCAAGTCTAGCAACGGGAGCATATGTCTCACCATAGTCCATACCTTCGACTTGTGTGTACCCTTGGGCGACGAGACGTGCTTTGTTGCGAACCACTTGTCCATCTTCATCTTGCTTGTTGCGAAACACCCATTTGGTACCAACGATGTTGTGGTTATTGTCGGGCTTCTCAACCAATGTCCAAACTTGATTTCTCTCAAAATTGTGTAGCTCTTCATGCACAGCGTTTATCCAATCCGGATCTTCCAATGCTTCTTCAACCTTCATAGGTTCAATGCTAGAGATGAATGAATAGTTTTCACAAAAGTTAGCTAAACGAGTTTTTGAGCGAGTGATTCTCCCGGTTTGTATATCATTGAGGATTTGCTCGACGGGATGATCTTTGGGAATTCTTGCTCGAACTCGTGAGAGCTTTTGCTTGGGTCTTCGTTGAACATCCTCATCTTGTTCTTCTTCTTGGCCTTCTTCATTGTTGACGTCGTCGTTCTCTTGTCGTGGTGGAGAAGGAGGTTGTTGATGTTCGTCTTGATGCATTTCCTTGTCTTCTTCATCTTGGTGTGTCCCACTTGTGGATGCTTCCGTGTCGATTCTTGGTTCAGCTTGTCGTGAAGTAGAAGCTTCCACTTGGACGGATGAAGTACTCTCCTTCACCTACGTTGGACGAATTTTGCCAATGGACAAGTCTTGGATTGCTTCTGAAGGGTCTTTGTCTCCTACATCAATTGGCAATTGCTCTACTTGCGAGCCATTAGATTCATCAAACTTCACATCTACCGTCTCTTCAACCTTTCGGGTGAAATTGTTGTAGACACGGTAAGTGTGAGAGTTTGAGCCATAACCAAGTAGAAAACCTTCATGAGATTTAGGAGCAAACTTTGAACGACGATGCTTATCAAGAATGTAGCACTTTGAGCCGAATACTCGAAAGTATCCAACTTGGGGTTTGTTACCGGTGAGAAGCTCGTATGCCGTCTTGCCGAGTAGCTTGTGAAGATATAAGCGATTTGTTGCGTGAAAGCTGTCTCAACCGCTTCTGCCCAAAAGTGCTTCGGCGTCTTGTATTCATCAAGCATCGTTCTTGCCATTTCGATGAGCGTCCGGTTCTTCCTCTCAACAACTCCATTTTGTTGAGGTGTGTACGTAGCCGAGAACTCGTGTGAAATCCCTTCTTCGTCAAGAAAGGTGTCCACATTTGCGTTCTTGAACTCCGTTCCGTTGTCACTCCGAACCTTCTTGATCTTCACGTCAAACTGATTTTGGGCCTTCCTAGCGAAGTTTCTGAAGATCTTCTGGACCTGCGACTTGTCATTAAGAAAGAACACCCACGTAAATCTTGAAAAATCATCAACTATAACTAGACCAAAAGAATTTCCACCGAGACTCTTGTAGGCGTTGGGACCAAAAAGATCCATATGAAGTAGCTCGAGTGGCCTCCTTGTGGTCATGATGTTCTTCACGGGATGCTTCCTCCAACCTGTTTACCTGCTTGACAAGCACTGCAAAGTCTATCCTTATCAAATATGACATCGTTAACTCCAAGGATATGATTTCCTTTAATAAGCTTGTCAAGGTTTCTCATGCCAACGTGACCTAGTCGTCTATGCCACAACCAACCTTTTGAGGATTTAGCAACAAAGCAAGTTTTAGGTTGTGCCTTTTTAGAGAAATCGACAATGTAAAGATCACCTCTACGCATACCGGTAAAGACCATTTTATGATTGTCTCGACGAAATACTTGGCAATCTACCTCAGTAAATAGGACAATCAAACCAAAATCAGCAAGTCTAGAAACTGAAAGTAAGTTGTAGCCGAGAGATTCAACGAGCATGACATTTTGAATGGAACTATCATGTGAGATGGCCACCTTACCAAGGCCAACCACTTTACCCTTTGAATTATCACCAAAGGTGACATATTTTCGAGGGCCGTCATTTTCAGCAAGCTCACGAAACATCTCTTCATATCCGGTCATATGATCAGTACATCCACTATCAAGAACCCATTCCTTTCCTCCTGATTCATATCCCCGAAGATTTGCCATAAGACCAAAATGTCTCATTGCATCATCAAGATCGAAGTCACTATCGTCATCATCATCATAGTATCCATGTTCATCATGATCTTGTGACTCATCATTTCCTAGAGAGGGTAATTCATTAGATAAATGATCATCAAAGTGGTCACTTTTATGAATTCTTATAGCTTCGAATATGATATCACTAATGATTCCAACATCTCCTTTAGCATGCTTAAGATTGGTAAGTTCAAATAGACAATTACCAAAACTAGGATCACTAGAGTTCATCTTACTCAAGGCAATAGATTTATGGAGAACTTCATCCAAATTTTTCAAGGAATGATCGGGAAATCGTTCCTCAAGAAATTTCCATATAGTATAGGCACAATTAAGAGTAGGCAAACTAGCAATCAAATTTTTGGGCAATCCTCTAATGATGAGCTCAATAGTTCTAAGATTGCGAATCATGTCAATATCTTCATCTAGGGTAGGATGCAAAGGATCAATATGAGGTGCACAAGGGCTAGCAATATACTTGTTCAAATGATATTGATTGAAAATTACAAGCATCTCATTTTTCCACTCATGAAAATACTCTCCATCAAGAATAGGCACTCTATGTCTAAGACTCCCTAAGGTAGACACATCCATCTTCCTCCAATGGTGATTAAACCAAGGCAATGGAGACCAAAGCTCTGATACCACTTGTAGGATCTAGAAGTAGATGTGTCTAGAGGGGGGTGATTAGACACTTAGTGCTAAAGTTGCAATTTTTAGGCCTTTTTGGTTTGAGTGGAGTTTTAGGCACAATTTCAACATACACAATACATATCAAGCAAGCATGCAAAGAGTATATGAGCAGCGGAATGTAAAGCATGCAACTTGCAAGAATGTAAGGGGAAGGGTTTGGAGAATTCAAACGCAATTGGAGACACAGATGTTTTTCCCGTGGTTCGGATAGGTGGTGCTATCCTACATCCACGTTGATGGAGACTTCAACGCACGAAGGGTAACGGTTGCGCGAGTCCACGGAGGGCTCCACCCACGAAGGGTAATGGTTGCGCGAGTCCACGGAGGGCTCCACCCACGAAGGGTCCACGAAGAAGCAACCACCCACGAAGGGTCCACGAAGAAGCAACCTTGTCTATCCCACCATGGCCATCGCCCACGAAGGACTTGCCTCACTAGCGGTAGATCTTCACGAAGTAGGCGATCTCCTTGCCCTTACAAACTCCTTGGTTCAACTCCACAATCTTGTCAGAGGCTCCCAAGTAACACCTAGCCAATCTAGGAGACACCACTCTCCAAGAAGTAACAAATGGTGTGTAGGTAATGAACTCCTTGCTCTTGTGCTTCAAATGATAGTCTCCCCAACACTCAACTCTCTCTCATAGGATTTGGATCTGGTGGAAAGAAGGTTTGAGTGGAAAGCAACTTGGGGAAAGCTAGAGATCAAGATTCATATGGTAGGAATGGAATATCTTGGCCTCAACACATGAGTAGGTAGTTCTCTCTTAGAAATAGGATGCTGGAAGTGTAGGCTTAGTCTGATGGCTCTCTCTACGAATGAAGAGGAGGTGGAGGGGTATATATAGCCTCCACACAAAATCCAACCGTTACACACAATTTACCAATCTCGGTGGGACCGAATCAACAAACTCGGTCAGACCGAAATAGGAAACCTAGTGACCGTTAGAGATTTTTGGTGGGACCGACTGGATCAACTCGGTGGGACCGATGTGCTAGGGTTAGGGTAAATCTAAAACTCGGTTTGACCGATTACTCAAACTCGGTGGGACGAATTTAGGTAATAAGTGAAACAGAGAGTTGGCCAAGCAAACTCGGTGGGGCCGATTTCATATCTCCGTGGGACCAAAAATATTGCAATAGGTAACAGAGAGTTTGCAAGCCCATCTCGGTGAGACCGAGATCCCATCGGTGAGACCGAACTGATTAGGGTTTCTGGCAGTGGCTATGACAGGTGAAACTCGGTGGCGCCGGATAGGAATAATCGGTAGGTCCGAGTTTGGCTTTGGGTTTAGGTCATATGTGGAAGTGGGAAAGTAGCTGAGGATTTTGGAGCATATCATTAAGCACATAAAGCAAGAGGCTCATTAAGAAACACCTCATCCCTCCTTGATAGTATTGGCTTTTCCTATGGACTCAATGTGATCTTGGATCACTAAAATGTAAAATGAAGAGTCTTGAGCTTGAAGCTTTAGCCAATCCTTTGTCCTTAGCATCTTGAAGGAGTTCCCACAACCTTTAGTCCATGCCACTCCATTGTTGAACTTATCTGAAACATGCTAGATAGAAATGTTAGTCCAACAAGAGATATGTTGTCATCAATTATCAAAACCACCTAGGGAGCACTTGTGCTTTCAGCATAGCAAAAGAGCGAGCAAACTAGCATAGCAAAGATAGTAGTGATTTCGAGGGTATGATCATCTTGCCTGCACAGTTGTCAGAGTTGACTGGATCCTCGAAAGCAAACTTAACGGGCTCCTCGTTAGCGAACTCGTCTTCCATCTCTACCCAAACAAGACAAAAAAGCAACAAGGACACAATCAACCACGTGCAAACTCAAACAACACAATGCAAAGATGATATGCTATGCGGGATACAAAATGCAAGATATGACAGGAAATGCATGAACCTGGACTCAACTTGGAAATCCAAGTGTGCCACTGGAAATATGAGATGAAATCGCTTGAAAACGATATAAAGAACGCCAGAATCGGAGTTACAGTTTGGAAATGGCAAGCGATTCAAAAATGACACCGGTCTGCGATTTATAGCAAGTAGGCATCTAAATGCAAAGAAATGAACATGCTACAGCACTCAAACATGACAACAAAATACATGGCAGGGATGCACACAAGATGCTTAACAAAAGTCTAGCACTGAGCTACGACCAATTCATCCATTAACAGGTTCAAACAAGCATGGCAAAAATGCATATGACAAACATATCTCAGACTTGACTGGAATTTCAGATCAGGTAGCCCTCTTCGGAGCAACAAAACTACATGCTACAGGACCTGAACATGGCAAAGTAAAGCATGGCATGGAGCTACTCAAAGAGCTTAACAAAAGTCCCTTAGTGACCTTGAGCCAAAAGGGATCAGAAAATACAATTGCAAGCATGTGAACATAGCAAAAACATAATCAGTTTTCAGACTTAGTGAAAACTGACACATGCTGAAATATAACTCAAGTAGGCATGTTTCCGAGCTCCATGCACTCACTACAGTGCAAGTCATGGAAATACAAGTATACATCCATCAAGAAGGCACAAAATGCAAGCTAGACATGGCAAGAACAATAGCATAGCATGCACGGATCAACTACAACATCACCGGCAAAATTGCAAACAAGTTGACAATCTGTCCAGATTCACAAAGTAGCAAAAGTAGAGCTCGATTGACTCAAGCTAGGGTACTCCATAATTGCAAACAAAGATATGGATGGATAGAGAACTACAAGATTAACAAAACTCCCTTACTGATCATCCTAAAAAGAGGCACAGATCACTAGGAAACAAGAAGAACATATGGCATCATGAGATAAACAGCTCCAGGACTTAGTGAAATTGCTAAGTCCCTGAAAACAGAATTAGCAAGTGCACCACTTTGCAAGCTTGCACTAGACACCACACACATCGTAAAAATACATGGGTTGTACCTCTGGAAAGATGATAAAACCCTTAACAAAGCGTATGTAGAACTCACGGGCATATCATGCACACAATAATCATGGCAAAAATGACAAAAGTGCTAAACGGAGTAGCGGATCTGACAATTAACTCAAGTAGCCCTCTTCTAACAGCATTTCGGGCATCAAGATGAGCTCAAATGAAAATGATGCAATGGAATGAAATGATGTACTCTCTGAGAAGAACATTTTGATATGCTATATACATGAATAGGAGCTACGGATGCAAAGTTACGGAGCCGCAAACATGTGCACATGGACTGAAATTTCAAGGACTTAGGAAAAAAACAACCTCCCAGATCTGGATCTAGGGTTTCACGGCACGCAACCCGAGGCGGCTGGATCTCCGCCGGAGTTCGTCGCCGGAGGTGACCGGAGCGGGAGGAGGAGGCTGGGAAGGCGGAGAGGAGGCGAGGCCGAGGCGCGACCGGGGCGGCGCGGCGGCCGGCGACCGCGGGCGGCGCGGGCAGCGAGCGGCCGGGCGGCGGGCGGCGGCGAGCGGCGTGGAGGCCGTGGCGAGCTTCGGCCGGGCGGCGGCAGGCGGACGCGGGCGCGCGGAGGCAGGGCGAGGGAGCGGGGAGGCGGCGCGGGCCTGGGAGGGCCTCCCGCGGGCCGGGCGGGCCGCGGCGGCTGGGGCGCTGGCGGCGCCACGTGTCGCCCTTCCTGTTGCCGCTGGCGGTGGCGCGGCGTGTCCGGCACCGGCAGACAATGTCCGGCGCGCGCGATGTGTGGATTTAGGGTTTCGGGGAGAGGGGATCCGGGATATTTCGAGGGGGGCCTATTTATAGGCATAGAGGGAGCTAGGGGAGTCCAAATGAGGTGCGGTTTTCGGCCACGCGATCGTGATCGAACGCTCTAGACGATGGAGCAGAGTTAGGTGAGTTTTGGGCCAAATTGGAGGGGTGTTGGGCTGCAACACACACGAGGCCTTTTTGGTCCCTCGGTTAACCGTTGGAGTATCAAACGAAGTCCAAATGATACGAAACTTGACAGGCGGTCTACCGGTAGTAAACCAAGGACGCTTGGCAAGTTTTGGTCCAATCCAGAAATGTTTAATCCCCACACACGAAAGAAAGCTAGAAATGGCCACCGGAGGAGAACGAAGCGCCGGAATGCAAAACGGACAACGGGGAAAATGCTCGAATGCATGAGATGAACACGTATGCAAATGCAATGCACATGATGACATGATATGAGATGCATGACAACGACAACAACACACGGAGACAAAAATCCAAACCCGAGGAAATAAATATAACTTAACGCCGGAAATGGTAAGAGTTGGAGTACAAATAGGGAAAGTTACATCCGGGGTGTTACATTCAGGCACTGGGGCCTTGTTCTTTTCCTCGGCTGGTATACTCCTGGTGTTCCTCTTGGGTTTTGGAGGTTTCTGAGCAGCAGCTTTGGGAGCAGGTTTGGGCTTAGATGGAGCAGCCCCTGATTTGATTGCATCTCCCATAAGCTTCTGAGCCTTAGGAGCTGGTGCAGCATCCTCTTCCTCTGCATCTGAACCTCTCATTATGGATGATCTACCAAGCACTCTGGCAGTGGTCTTCTTGACCCTTTCCTTCCTTTTCTTTCCTTCTCCAACTGCCTCTTCAGTTGGCTTGGAGGTTTCAACAGTGGATGCTCTAGCCTTAGACATAGGAACTCTCTTTGCTGGTGCCTTCTTATGCATCCTTGGCTTAACTGTAGCAGCTGTGCCATACTCCTTTTTCAGCACCTTTTTCCTTGAAGTGGCCTCATCCTCAATGGCCACATAATCCTCATCCTCAAATTTTGAGGTTTTCTTATTCCTGAATATGGTTGCTGCCTTAGGTAAGTTGCTTGGAGTGCTCCTGCTTCCATCATCAGAAGAGTTGGAGGGACTAGTGCCCTCGCTCATCTGGACCTGTTCTTCAAATTTGTTCTGGCTATCACTTTGATCAGACATCTTGCAGGAAAACTGTCAGCAGACCCTGTGAATAGGTTGTAGATGAGGTAGACTAGATGAGCATCACAAAGTACAGAGGTTTTGCAAAACAATTGAGTCAAAAAGCTTAGTTTTAGTTCTCTATAGAAGTGATCTCGGAGTTACCGAATTGACAAACTCGGTGATACCGAAGCAACACTTGGAACCTAAACTAGTGAACTTGGTTGGGCCAAGTCACCGTTCGGTGGCACCGAGATTGCTAGGGTTTCACATAATCTTGAACTCGGTCACACCGATTTCCATGTTTCGGTTAGACAGAAAAGGGCATGTGCAATGGCCAAGGCCGAATTGGTGAGACCGATTTCTACAATTCGGTCGGTCTGAGATGAGTTCTGCGGAGAGCTAACCCTAAAATTTTCGAAACAATCTAGACCTAAGGGAGTTTTAGCTCGATGAATCAATCTCAATCATGGCAAGAAACATGGCATTGTCCTTGTGCTAGGAATCAGAGTGAAGAGGATAGCACAAGGGGTCGAACACTTACCCTAGAGCGGCGAGTGTTTGCTACGGCAGCAACGGCAGAGCAGATTGCCGTTGACGGTGGTGGAGACCAGCGACGGGAGGTCGCTGGCGGCGAGAGGACGATCCGGAGACCCGAAGAGGCAGAGCAGGTTACGCGTGGGTGAGGGGTTTCGGAATTTTTTTCCAAAATTTGACCCGTCAGTATATATAACCTGACCCTGTCGGTGTGACCGAGTGGAACAACTCGGTGTGACCGAAACATTCTAATCGGTTGCACCGAGATTGAAAACCTAGATCAACTTAGTGATCTCGGTGTGACCGAAATGGATGACTCGGTCATACCAAAATGCACAAAGAGGTTTTGGAAGTTTAAGTCTATGACGAATCGGGGACTCCGAGTGCTCCTCACACAGAGTGGTTCGAATCTGACTTGATCAAACTTTGTGATGTAGCATGAATAGAGTTTGAGACGAGGAAAGCATAGATAGCTAGAGGGGGTTCTTAGGCATTCTTGTCCATCCATTTGGCAGAAGATAAAAAGCCAAACAATCAAAGCAACAAATGGATGTCCTTGAATGAGTAAAATATGCATCGAACATGCTCACACGATAAGATGGCAAACAAAATATGTGACAAAGCATGCACAATCACTCTAGCATCTATCAAGCAATTTGGCGATGACTAGGTCATCTATATACGAGTATATTGACTTAGGAGTCAAATGAGAACATTTGATCGTAGGTCATACTCATCGTTAAGCACAAGTGGGGTTGCCACTTTTACATAAAGCATTGTTGTGTTCACACCATTAGAGTTGCTTTAGCTCAATTGATTGGAGTAAAGCTCCCCCTAGATGTGATACCCCCCTAAGAGGGATGAACTAACCTTGGGTTTTGTCGATGATGACTTCATGTAGGTGTTGAAGATGTAGATGCTCAATGTCGATGTAGATCTTTTGGAGCAATCCTTTGGAGTGAGTTACACTTTCAATACCTACACGGGTTAGTCGCACAAGGAACAAACAAGGATATCCATAGACATAGAGTGATGTTCACATAGGATGATGTCCATGAAAGCATTAGGTTACCTTGTCCCTTGTCTTACCAACAAGAGGGTTTGTGACTCCTTGAACTAGTGCAAGATGTGTAAGTTGTTTGCACTTGTCCTCGCCAAAGTGATATGAGTGAAGTATGTTGGCGGAGTGACCCTCAAGAACTTTCTAGTTCTTCTTCTTCGGGATCCACACCATCTTGATGGGAATCCTTGGAGTTGTAGTCGTACTTGAGGAACTAGAACTTGATGTATTCTTGGGAACCCACTTGACCAAGGCCTTAAGTGCTTCTTCAAATGCATCAATCTCCTCTTGAAGCATGTCCTTGCCTTTTAGCTTGTGGTCTTGTGGTGGAAGATCATCTTGAGCTTGTGTTCCTTGGAAAGAAGTAGGATCATACTTCTCCTGTTAAGGAACAAACTTTGTCTTGGGGTATTGATCTTTTTCCCACTCAACTCCATTGGCATTGAACTTTCGTTCAAAACCTACACCTTGATTCTTCCAGTGGCTTCCTTGCTTGCGTACAATTTCCTCGAATTGCTTACTCCCGACAAGGCTCTTGTAAACACCTTTCTCCATAATTCCCTTCAATAAGTTGTTTTCTTGCTCAAGTGTAACTTGGCTAAGAGAATCATTAGTGGAATCAAGAGAACTACTAGAAGCAACAATATTGGATTTAGCATGATTGTTGTTACTACTAGAAGAAGAATCTTTCTTACTCTTGTTGCTAGTTTTAACTTGTGGAATGTAAGTAGACAAGAGTAAACGCTTGGCAATGTAAGAAGAACTTTTCTTGTGAAGATCATCATTGATTGCTTTTAAGAACTCATGCTCTTTCTCAAGGTTGAGTTTTTCAAAGCTTCGCTTCTCATGAGTCTTTAAAAGTTCTCGATGATCTTCCAAGGTAGTTTCATGAGCTAACTTAAGAGTGTTTAGTTCTTTAGTTAGACGCTCAATCTTCTTCTTATCATCGTCATTCGTTTTATCTTGATTATTATGATTAATAGCAAGTTCATCATAGTTTTCATAACTAGAGTTGTCAACAAGTAAATCATCATCTCCTAGCAAATCATCTTCATCACTATTGAAATCAACATACTCAGGTTGTGTTACCTTTGGACCTTTAGCCATGAAGCATCTTCCAATTCCTTCATTTGGTGAGTCAAATATGTCGTAGGAGTCGGTTGACACAAGTGCTAGACCGGCAACACCTTCATCTTGAGTATATTCAGAGTCAGAGTGATAGCTTCTTTCGGAGTGATTGTCGGAGTCGGAGCCGGATACCCATTCACCAACATGAGCTTGATGTCTTCTTTTTGTGTAGCTCTTTGATGATTTGTCCTTCCTCTCCGAATCATTGCTTCTCCGAGAGGATCTTCGTTCATAACGATCATCTCTACTCCTTCTCTCTCTTGGGGGTGATTCTTCTCTCCTACTTCTTCTTTTGGGATAATCTTCTCTTCTTTTGTAAGGAGCCGTACACTCATTTGAATAGTGTCCGAGTCTTCCACAATTGTAGCAGTTATGCTCACGACTAGAAGATCTTTTGTCATTGTAGGACCTTGAATTGGAACTTCTTTCCTTGCTTCTACTCTTGTAGAACTTGTTGAAATTCCTCACCATTAGGCTCAATTCTTCATTGAAGGTTTGCTTCTCATTTGATGATGTTGGGGCATCACATGAGGCTTTGTAGGCACCACTTGACTTGTTGTGGAGATCTTCCTTATCCTTGAGTGACATCTCATGAGCAACAATTCTTCCAATGACTTCTGTTGGCTTGAGATCTTTGTAGTTGGGAATCATTTGGATCAATGTGCACACGGTATCATATTTTCCATCCAAGGCTCTTAGGATCTTCTTGATGATGAATCCATCGGTCATCTCTTCAGTTCCTAAGCCGGCAATCTCATTTGTAATAAGAGCAAGCCTAGAGTACATTTCAGCGACACCTTCACCATCCTTCATTTTGAACTTGTCAAGTTGACTTTGAAGCACATCCAATTTGGATTCCTTGACGGAGTCGGTACCTTCGTGCATATCTGTAACATCCCAAAATTCTAAATTTTGGAATGTTATGATAAATAGATAGATTTGATTGATTGTTTGATTGATTGACTGAAAGTGAGTGAAATTCGAAGCTTTTTGAAAGTTAAATGAGAAGGAATAAAAGGACTTTCCCAAACTTTCACATTTGCATTTTATGATCTCCTGAACTCAAATTATTTTCAACTACAAAACCCTAGAGAGAAGATGATATGACTTCTTCCATTTAATTAAATGAAAACGGTTTTTGAAAATATTTGAATTCCATTTGGAAACATTTCCAAATCAGAAACTTTATGCAACTCAATGATTTTCATGAGAGAAGATAAAATGACTTCTTCAAATTATATGAAATATGAGTTGGAAGTTTCAAAGAAATCCAATTTAACGTCCTTTTGAAAATAAATTTCAATTTGGATGTTACCATATGGATTATTCATTTGCATTCTTTATTTTTATGCATTTCGTTTTATTTGATTTGGTGATCTAGAAAACCTAAGCAACTCAAGGACCAACATGAGAGAGTTGGGGTTTTATTTAAAATTCATTTTGAACTTAATTCAAATATGAAACTCGATCTATTTTGACTATATTAAATTCTTTCCCATTATTTCTCAAAATAAAATAAAGAGAGAGGATAATAGGACTTCCTCAAAAATACCTGAGAAATATTGGAAAAGTAATTTAGAGTCAAAATAATTTTATTGGATTTTTATTCGGATTTTATTCAGAGTTTATTTTATTAATTTAGGAAAAAAATGCATTTTTCAAAGTATTTATTTTGGTCCGGAAAAATGTTCACTTAGTCGTAAATATTTCTAGAAGACCATAGAAATTTATTTCATAATTTTTGGACTCTGTTTGATATTTCTTTTCTCTGTTAAAAAAAAGTAAACCGATCTACACAACGTGCCCGGGCCGGACTCCTCCCACCCGAGGCCTTTATAAGCCGCCCCCGGGCGCTAGTTTTGCACCTCGCCCCGCCCTTGCCCTGTAGCAGCACCGCCGCCACCGCCGCCGGCGTTGATAGCCAGAATAGTGAAGGTAAAAAAAAAAATTTTTTGACAGGGACCTATCCGCGATTATTTTTGTCGCTCATTAGTCCCTGATCTTAAAACCTTCGTACTTTTTTGCTCGTTTGTCCAAACGCAGTGAAACCAACGCCTAAATCTTCGCCTCGAGCCCCTCTACAAATTAAACCAACTTGAACAAGATTTTGAAAACTTTTTGAATCTGTTTCAAACAGATTTGATTTGAATCTTCTTTTGATCATATCTTTTTATCCGCAACTCCATTTGAGTTGATTCTTTTTGCAAATTAAAGCTCTTGACCTAAACTTTCTGATAAGGCCAAATTCACATAGTTTTGGTACTGTTAGAAATTGTTTTATGTTGCAAGAGCTATTTTCTTGGTTTTGATGTTTTCCGAATCGACTTCTTCGATCTTTCTGGTCTTTTAAGTGATTGCTCATGTGTGGTTACTATTGCTTGATTACGATAGATTGACCGGAGTGTGACGAGTAGAGCTATCAAGATTTTTGAGTGCGAATCATCTTCATCAACATTGCAGGCAAGTTCACACTTTGATCATACCTCTTTCATACCCAGTGTTTATTGCATTAGATCAAACCTCCAACATTGCATGATTAGGATCTAATTAAATTGTGGGATGGAAAGTAGTTGAGGTAGTACCTATTACCTGTTTATTATCAAACCCTTGGGAGTACTATTACGTTATGCTTAGATTGCCATGCTATGCTCGTAGACGTGGATTGGGTTTTGAGAGTATTCATGACAGATGTGAGATTGTTAATTAATGGTTTACTTAAGGTGGCAACTTAAACACACATCTGGGCGGATTGAGGCACCTAGGTATTCCAGGATTGCCTGTCTAGGCACCTGGGTAGACCAGGATTGCCTGTTTTTTTGGACCGCCACCCAGGCTCAAAGGGATCATGAGATTATTCATACTAGAAACTTCCATGTGCAGCCACAAGCTACTATGGGCTCTAGCATAGTTGACTAAGTCGTGCGAACTCTTACAGTGGTAGACTAGCAGATGTAGGGGATGTAGGTGGTACGTCTACCCGATCGTAAGGTGCTAGCGCTTCTGAAAGACTATGTCTCGGTCATCCGTTTCTCAAACACCATGTAGTGCGAGAAATCCAACGGAGGCGATCGAGTCTTGTGGGGAAAAGTGTGCAACCTCTGCAGAGTGTATAAACTAATCATGATTAGTTGTGTCCCCAGTTATGGATGTCTTGAGTATCTAGTACCTGGATTATCATGTGAATCTCATCACGTTACTTTAAATGAATATTGTTGGGTTTTTAATGATGATGCTTAATTGGGATTGAGAATGCTGTCAACCATTCTCAATGTTTAACAACCACCATGATAGTTAAATAAAATTTATTCCTTTGCAGTAGGGAAAATTGGCTTTTCGCAAAAACCTTATAACCGTAGAGCTTTTCCACCAGCCATATATGCATGTAGTGATAGCCATTATTCATCATTGCTCTATAGTGTGAATTTGCCAGTACATTCAATGTACTGACCCTTTGTGGCTGCAACGTCTCATGTTGCAGGATTATCTTACGACGAGTAAGTGATACATTAGGGTTACGATTTCTACACTCAACTTTGCCGTTGGTGTTGATGGGAATCCACATCCTTGTTACTTCCGCTATTTGGATCGTGGTAATAGTATTTACGTTATTTTATACATGTGATTTACCTCTGCTGTAAATCCTCGAGTACTGTGTGTGTCAGCATACCGATCCAGGGATGACACTTAAGCACAGAGACTTGATCCATTCGGGTCGGTCGCTACAAGATGGTATCAGAGCACATGTTGACTGTAGGACGTGACCCTAGAAACTGGCAAGCCCATAGAAAGGATTTTCTGTAGAACTTTCTTTTTCAAAAGGATCTTTTACCTCTCTTCTCTTCTGAGCTTATTCGAATATTCCCTTTAGTGAGACTATACCCTTTCCCCCTTTTTGACCACACCAAGATTCGACGGATGAGACCACTTCAAGAAGTACAAGATATCGGACAACTAAGACCATTTGGATGAGACCTGTTCTGGACGGGAACCCTTTTCCTCCCTGGCGAGTGCAGCCAGCCAGGCACGCCAGATGGAGTTTGCGCCGGCGCGCTGCGCGGCGTTGAGATCGCCTGCGCAGCCAGCTCCTTGGCCGAGCTTGTCGGCAAGGTTTGCCTCTCCGACGAGCCTGCATCCAACGCAGACGCGGGCGGCTCCGAGAGCCTCCTCGTGGGCCTCCTCGATCAACTCCACGTTTCCGGCGAGCCTGCCGTAGACTTGGAGTCTGTAGGCTCCACCGACCCGATGTTGGTCGACTCCGACACCACGTCGCTCGACGCGTTCCCCACCAATGTGGTGGTCTACGATGAACCTCTCCCTCGCACGGAGAGCGATGGAAGCACCGTCACCGAGGTGCTCGTCATCAGCCATGGCGAGCTCCCCGGCGGAGGAGCGCACGACTCGCTCGGCGCGGTGCTACAAGACCTAACTGCGCCCATTCCGGAAGACGCTGACGCAGAGACGTTGGAGGCGCGCCGCCTTCAGCTCATTGAAGGTGCGAAGAAGCTGGCCAGCATGAGGCGCTTGTCAGAAGCCTACCAGCGGGAGATGGATCGCGCCGTCGGCGGCTCACCGGCCCCGGCAGGGCCCAGCCGCCTTGGCGCGGTCCAGCAGCGCGGCGTAGCCATTGCCAACCTGTTTGGGGCAGGCCGCCCTGTGTACGCTACACCAGCGGAGAACATCCTAGCCGCCCAGGCAGCGGCGGATGAGCTGGACAATTTCGAGGGCGAAGAACGTCGCCTCATGATGGAGCGAGTCCAGGGGCTCCTCGACGCGACCGCCGCACAGAACGAGGCCGACTGCCGCACGGAGGCGCCACAACAGCCGAACGATGACCTTCACCGAGATCAAGGCACGACGTCTCGGACACCGACTGGCGGCGCCCGAGGAAGAAGAGACAAGGAGCCGGCCGTCAGCCACAGTCGGACTCGCATTACCATAGAGCGCGACCGAGAAGGCCGCCCGAGAGCAGTGGAACAACGGGACGACTGTTCACCTCCCCCTCCTCGCAAGGAGAGGCGAGTCTCCCCGCCGCCTGTTGACCATCCGACTCTCGGTGACCGCCTTGGCCGCCGAGAGGGAGTTGGAGAGAATGACGCCCGCCACCGGATCGACCGACTACACCGATCCCTGGCGCTGGAAGAAGAAGATGAGATGGGTCCGCCTTGTTTCGGGCCCCGCATTCGAGACGAGCCCTTTCCCTGAGGGTTCACACTCCCAAGGGACACGCCCAAGTATACCGACTCCGTGAAGCTGGAAGACTGGCTGGTCGACTACTCCACGGCTGTCAACATAGCAAACGGCAACAAGCGACTACCTCACACGTTGGGCTGAGCTGTGGAACTCCTGCGAGGGCGTGCATGAGGTGCAGGCCATCGAGTACTTCACGGCTGGGTGCAGAGAAGGCACCCTCCTCAAGCACAAGCTCCTCTGCGACGAGCCAGAAACCCTCGACGAGCTGCTGATCATAGTGGACAAGTACGCCGCGGCCAACTCCTCCATGAAGACGGAGATTCAAGTCAGCACAACTAGCAAAGTGGCCCCGCAAGCTCCAAGGACTCCGGCGGGAGACGCCAGCCGGCGACAACTGTAGGGCGACCACAAGTGCAAGGCCCCGCAGCCGGCTTCCAGCAGCCGGCAGGTCGCAACCATTGAAGCCCAGCAGCCGGACGGGCAGCCTCCGCTCAAGCGACGGAAAGCCGGCAAGACAAACTGGTTACCGGCCTTCTGCTATGAGCAGACCCTGGATGGACCTTGCAAGTTCCATAGCGGCGCGAAGCCGTCGAATCATACCACCCGGAAGTGCCACTGGCTCACCAGGATCGCCAAGGGAGACGGCCTCCTGCCTTCCCCGCCTGCCGGGCAGCCGCCTCTGCCTCCGCCCCAGCAGCCGGCCGCCAGGCCAGTCGACGCGGTGCAAGACGAATACCCTGAAGAACACGGAGCCTATGTGGTGTTTACCAGTATGGCTGATGATCGATGCAGCAGGCGGTTGCAGCGACAAGAGGTGAATGCAGTAGCCTCGGAGATGCCAGAATTCATGCACTGGTCCGAGAAGCCCATCAGCTGGAGCCGGGCTGACCACCTAGAGGTGATGCCGAGTCCGGGCTCCTATGCCTTGGTCTTGGACGCCACCTTTGCTACGGATAGACGAGCTGCGCGTTTCTCGTGAGTTCTGATAGACGGAGGCAACAACATCAATATCCTATACAAGGACACCATGGAGAAGTTGGGAATCAAGCAAAGACAGCTTCAGAACAGCCGGACAGTGTTCCACGGCATTGTTCCTGGGCTTTCCTGCTCACCGATCGGCAAGATCATGATGGATGTCCTCTTTGGAGACAAAGACCACTTCCGCCGAGAGTCTGTTTGGTTCGAGGTGGTGGACCTCGAGAGCCCATACCATGTGCTACTCGGCCGACCCGCTTTGGCCAAGTTCATGGTGGACCCCCACTACGCCTACCTCAAGATGAAGATGCCCAGTTCCAGGGGAATTCTGACTGTAGCCGGCGACTACCGGAAGTCGTCTGCCTGTGCAGCTAAGAGCAGTCGGCTAGTCGAGTCCCTGGTGATCGCGGCCGAGAAGCGGCTCTTGGAGCGAGTTGTGGCGATGGCCGGCAAGCAGGCAGAGGTATCGCCCAACCCAAGGGAGTCGGAGGCTGAGGGTTCGTTCAAGCTGGCCAAGGAGACAAAGAAGATACCCTTGGATCCGGAGCACCCAGAGAGGTACGCTGTCATAGGTGCGAACCTCGACAGCAAATAGGAAGGCGAGCTCGTCGATTTCCTCTGTGAGAATCGGGACATCTTCACATGGTCCCCCAAAGACATGCCAGGTGTACCGACGGAATTCACCGAGCACAAGTTACATGTCCGATCTGATGCAAAGCCAGTCAGGCAGCCCCTGCGCCGCCTATCAGAAGAGAAGAGAAGAGTTGTCAGAGAAGAGATAGCCCGACTCCTAGCAGCCGGCTTCATTATGGAAGTGTTCTTTCCAGAATGGCTAGCAAATCCGGTCCTGGTACTGAAGAAGAACAAGCAGTGGCGAATGTGTATTGACTACACAAGCCTCAACAAGGCCTGCCCCAAGGACCCATTTGCTTTACCAAGAATCAATCAGGTGATAGACTCCACAGCCGGATGCGAGCTGTTGAGTTTTTTGGATGCATACTCAGGATATCACCAGATCAAGCTGAACCCGGCTGACAGACTGAACACCGCCTTCATCACGCCATTTGGAGCCTTCTGCTACCTCACCATGACGTTCGGCTTAAGGAATGTCGGCGCCACCTTTCAGCGTTGCATGCAGAAGTGCCTCCTCAAGCAGCTCGGCAGGAACGCCCACGTCTACCTAGACGACATGGTGGTGAAGACAGAAAAGCGCGGAACACTGCTGGAAGACCTCAAGGAGACCTTTGAGAACCTGCGCCGATTCCAGATCAAGCTCAACCCCGAGAAGTGTGTCTTCGGAGTACCAGCCGGCCAGCTCCTAGGCTTCCTGGTCTCTAAACACGGCATTGAATGCAACCCAGTAAAAATCAAGGCCATTGAGAGAATGGAGGTACCCAGCCGACTGCTGGATGTGCAGAAGTTCATCGGCTGCTTGGCGTCCATCAGCCGATTCATCAGCCGGCTGGGCGAGAAAGCTCTCCCTTTATACCAACTCATGAAGAAGACCACTTTTTTCGAGTGGAACCATAAGGCAAACGAAGCTTTTCTCTAGTTGAAGAAGATTCTGGCTACCCCACCCGTCCTGGCGGCCCCGACCCCCAAGGAACCTATGCTCCTGTACATTGCCGCCACCAGCCGGGTAGTCAGCACGGTCGTTGTAGTGGGACGCAAGGAGGAAGGCAAGGCGCTACCTATCCAGAGACTGGTATATTACCTGAGCGAGGTACTGTCGACCTCCAAGCAGAACTACCCCCACTACCAGAAGATGTGTTATGGCCTACACTTTGCTGCCAAGAAATTGAAGCCTTACTTTCAAAAGCATCCAATCACGGTGGTCTGCACGGCCCCGCTTGCCGAGATCATTGGTAGCCGAGATGCCTCTGGCCGAGTGGCCAAGTGGGCCATAGAGCTAGCTCCTTACACCATCCACTACCAGCCCCGCACCGCTATCAAGTCACAAGCACTGGCCGACTTCCTCGTCGACTGGGCCGAGACCCAGTACCTACCTCCAGCGCCTGATTCCACCCATTGGCGGATGCATTTCGACGGCTCCAAGATGCGCACTGGCTTGGGAGCCGATGTCGTCCTCACCTCTCCCAAAGGCGACAAGCTCAAATACACGCTGCAAATCCACTTTGCCGCCTCCAATAACGTCGCCAAGTACGAGGCGCTCATTCACGGGCTCCGGCTTGCCAAAGGACTTGGCATCCGCCGGATCTTGTGTTATGGCGACTCGGACTTAGTGGTCCAGCAATCATCTGGCGACTGGGACGTGAAAGATGCAAACATGGCGAGTTACCGTTTCCTCGTGCAGCAACTCAGCGGGTATTTCGAAGGGTGCGAGTTTCTCCATGTGCCAAGAAACGACAACGACCAAGCAGATGCCTTGGCACGAATCGGCTCTACCCGCCAAGCAATACCATCTGGCGTCGCCCTTCAACGCCTCCTCAAGCCGTCTGTCAAGCCTTCACCAGAATCAGACTCCATTTTTGTGCCGGCTCCTCCCGAAGACGTCAGATCCGACTCCAAAGCTCCGGCAGTCGGTACGAGGATTTTGGCGAAAGACTCCAAAGCTGCCACAGTCGAACCCGGCCCGGGGACTGCGGCAGCGGACTTGAAGACTCCAGAACTCGACCCAAGGACCGCGCCAGTCGGCCTGGGGACTTCATTAACCCAGCAAGCGGTTGTTGACTCCAACCCGCCGCCTTCCAGCCCAACCGCCCTCGTCCAAGTCGCAGTTCTGACAGTCAAAGAAATAGCAGCACCCTCATGGGCCCAGCCCATCCTCAAATTCCTGGTGAACAAAGAGCTGCCGACTGATGAGACCTCAGCTTGGCAAATACAACGCCGGGCGGCAGCCTACACCGTAGTCAACAGAGAGCTAGTCAGGCGCAACGTCACTGGTGTCTACCAACGCTGCGTAGAGCCAGAGCAAGGCCAAGCGATTCTCAAAGACATCCATCAAGGTGAGTGCGGCCACCATGCGGCTTCAAGAGCACTCGTCGCCAAAGCCTTTCGGCACGGTTTCTTCTGGCCAACTGCCTTGGAAGAGGCCAAGGAGTTGGTCCAAAAATGCAAAGGGTGCCAGAAGTTCAACTCCAAACCGCACCAGCCAGCTTCTGCACTCAAGACCATCCCCATTGCCTGGCCTTTCGCAGTTTGGGGTCTAGACATGGTGGGACCATTCAAGACAGCACGAGGTGGCTTAACTCACTTACTTGTCGCATTGGACAAGTTCACCAAGTGGATAGAAGCAAAGCCAATCAAGAAGCTGAACGGTCCGACTGTCGTAACTTTCATCTCTGATATCACAATTCGGTATGGCATACCACACAGCATCATCACCGACAACGGCACAAATTTCGCCAAAGGCGCCTTGGCCCGTTTCTGTGCAACACAGGGCATCCGACTAGACCTAGCGTCCGTCGCCCATCCACAGTCAAACGGCCAAGTGGAGCAAGCAAACGGCCTCATCCTGTCCGGCATCAAGCCTCGGCTGATCGACCCTCTAGAGCGCTCGGCTGGCTGCTGGCTCGACGAGCTGCCAGCTGTCCTCTGGAGTCTGCGCACGACTCCAAACAAGTCAATCGGCTTCACGCCCTTCTTCCTCGTCTACGGTGCCGAAGCCGCCATCCCAACGGACATAGAGTTCGACTCCCCATGAGTCACTATGTACACCAAGGAGGAAGCAGAAGAAGCACGACAAGATGGCGTTGATCTGCTGGAAGAGGGCCGGCTGTTGGCACTCAGCCGGTCCAGCATCTACCAGCAGAGCCTGCGCCGATACCACAACAGGAAGGTCAGGCCAAGATCTTTCCAAGAAGGCGACCTTGTGCTCCGGCTGATCCAGCAAACAGCCGGCCAGCACAAGCTGTCGGCGCCTTGGGAAGGCCCTTTCATCATCAGCAAAGTACTGGGCAACGACTCCTACTACCTGATTGATGCTCAGAAGCCCCGAGCACGCAAGAGGGACGACTCCGGCAAGGAGACAGAGCGGCGATAGAATGCAAATCTCCTTCGAAGATTTTACAGTTGATGCAGTATGTACCATGCTACCTTTTGTATTAAAGTACCAAGACTTCGGGCCCCCTGAGACGAACTCGGGGACTGCCCTCTTTTGTCTGTATGATAAAAATTATGCCTACAAGTATGTTACTCTTTGTCATGCCGCTTGGCACCGGGCTCGACAAGTCGGCCCGAGGACTTGCCGCCTTGCACTATGAAATGTTTCCTGCAGCCGGACAAGTAGTGTGTAACACCTAAACCGTCTTCTGTCAGAAGCCGCAGCTCGCAGAGCAACTGTACGGTGGGTAGAGGTAAGGTAGAATGGGCGTTCGCATGAAAAATGGTTAAGGACTCAAAGCATAAAACATAGCTCAAGACGGCTTCTAGCCTTTTTTCGCAAACCGACTCTCGAATAGTCGGATTGCCGCCTTCTATTCAACTTGCTCAGAAACTCTTAAAAACAGTTAAGTACTTGCTTTCCCAAAATAGCCAAGCACTTGATCCAGCGACAGTCCGCAGAGCGGCTGTCCGATTGGCAAGGCAGGCAACTAAGAGAAAGCGGCAAAGGAAAAAAAGTCAAAAGAGCAATGAGCAATGAGCAATGAGCAAGAAAAGATAGAACTCGGATAAACATATTTACATAACATAGGCCCTTGGCCGAATTTTCGAGCAGAGGTTCAAAATACACCCCGCGGGTGGAATTGTGCGAATTAACAAGTTCTTCAAAGACTACTGAAGCAGACAAAACAAAGATACAGTGGCAGCTTAGGAAGCAGCAGACAGATTCGGAGGGTCGGAGGAGGCGCCAGCGTCAGGCGTTGGGGCGGCCGGCTGGCTAGTCTCAGCTTGATCGCCTCCGGCGGCAGTCGGGTCGGTCGCACGCGGCTCGTTCCTGGAGGCACGGTCGAGCTGAGGCTGGCCGTCTGCTCTGTCTTCTGGTGCCTTCGCCTCACCTCCATCCTCCGCCTTGCCCTCTTCCTCGACGCTGGAGCCAATCACCTCCGCCGAGTCCTCGCCGTAGTCTGGGTTCATCCCAAACCACTCCGGCGGTTCCTCCTCGCCATCTTCAGACCGCTCGAGGACGAAGATGCTGGTGTCGGTGTACTCGGCGATCGCCGCAGCACGCTTGACGAGGGCGTCTTCCGCGGCTGCCAGCTCCGGCTGGGCCTCCGACCGAAGCGTGGTCAGCCGGTCTAGATCTAGCCCCGGATACCATGCCTTGACGAACTCCAAGGCCCGGCACGCTCTAGCTCGGGCCGAAGAGCCCTTCCAGGCCTCAAGACGACCAGCCGCGACCTCCAATCAGTCGGCTGTCAGGCTGGGGGTGTGTGGAGCCTGCATATCCGGCCATAGGGCGGCAATCGCCTGGGCACCGACACGCTGAAGCCGGCGCAGCATTCGGTGAGCCGGTCGAAGGTGAGCCTCGATGCTCAGGATGTGCTCGTCAAGAGTTCAGGGGCGTCGGCGGCAATCTCTGCGCCCTCCGCCCTCCGACCTTCACGGTCAGCCTCGATGGCTTGGATGGCGGCCTGCGACTGCCCAAGAAAGAAGTCTGCAAAGACAGGAAGAAACAAAGAAGCAAGTCAAAAACCGGGAGTCGGCACGACTTAAATCGGCAGCTCGAAGAAAGAAAGTAAAGAAACTCACCATCAATGATGTCTTCAATCTCGTGGAAGCTGGAGGCCAGCAGCGCCTCCTTGTCAGACTAGGAGGAGCGCTTGCTCGCGAATTCGGCCAGGAGGGCGGTCTCCGTGTCCTCCGCCTCCCTCTGTGTCTTCACAAGCAGCTCCTTCTGCTCTGTCAATTGAGTGGCCAGCAGATCGTGCTCCGTGGCGAGCTTGCTGCACTCCTCCTCTTTGGCGCGCAAAGCGGAGTTGGCGTCGCTCAGCTGCTGTTGAAGAGCAGCGTTGGCCCTTGAGAAGAAGAAAGAAAGAAGGCGTTAAGTCATCAAAAGAAGGTCGCCAGGGAGATCCGGCCTGACTACTCAGCAGTCGGCCCAAATCTCGGTGACTATAGCCCGCGGGTGCGCCAGCGCGCCCCCGCGAAGAAGGAAAAAGAATTACTCCGGCTCTCCGACAAATCGGCGGTCCGCTTGCCCAGCTCTTCAACGTTACGGTTGAAGGCATTGACGCGGAGGTTGTGGTAATCCCGTGACAAGCATTTCAGACAAAAAGTCAATACCGAGAGTTCATCAATTGGAGTTCTGGGCCGCCTGCTCAGTAGCCAGCCCGAAACTTGGGGACTATGCCCAGTGGGTGCGCTGGCGCACCCCCACAGAGAGGAACAAGAAAACAAAGGCCAAAGGAAAAACATACCCGGACGGCTGCCCGTGACGCCAGGTACGCCTTGGTGCAATTCTGGAGAGCATCGCCCTCGGCACGAAGCTTCGCCTGGACGTCCAGAAGCGCCTGGTTTAGCGGCCCTGTGCCGCCTCCTCGCACCCACCCAATGGGCGCGGCGCTCGTCGCTTCGGCGTCTGGGATCGCCGAGCTGGCGGTGCCGGCTTCCAGGGGGCGGGGTGCTGAAGTTGCCTTCTCCAGACGGTGGCGCATTGGCGAGCCGACTTGGAGGAGTAGCCTCGCCACGGCCTCGTCTTCGGTCGGCGGCACGGGAGGGTCTGCTGGCTGCCTGCCTTGCGCACCTTCAGACGGCGGCGGAACGTTCACGTCTGGCGTAGAGGGGTCGCCGCCTTCCTTCTCCATGACGGGGTTCTCCTCGCCGGCTTCCCCAGTCTGCCTCGTGAACTCCGGAGGCGGCGGCGCAGAGTTCAACGGGGTGACGAACACCTTGACTGGCGGCGTGCGGCTTCCTCAGCCTGCCGCTTCGTCGCGGCGGCGGCTTCGGCCACCGCCAGTTTTTTCTTGGCGGAGGCCTCCGCCCTGTCAGCCTCCGCCTTCTCCAAGCGAAGGGCCTCTTCTTCGTTGCGCTTCTCCTGCGCATTCCGCTTCATCGCCTCCCGGAGGTCAGCAGCGGGGTTAATCCGCCGAGTGGTGGCGGACGTCTCTGCTGACCCCATGACGGAGGCGGCGGTGACCCTCTCAAGAGTGAGGGTAGCCCTAAAGCAAGAGGAGAAAGCGAAGACTCAGACAAAGTCAAAAAGAAAGAATAAAGCTTTGAAGACAGCATACTCACACGGAGACCAATGGCGGCTTCTTCACTTCCTTACGGAAGCGGGTGGCCTTCGCAGCCGCCTCGTCCCGCCGGGTCGCCGTAGCCGAGCCCTTGGGCTTCTTCGGCCGACTGCCGAACAAGGTCGGCACGGCCCTGCGCTTCTTCCCACCGCCTAGAGCGCTCGGCGCGGCAGAAGAGCCCATGCCAGGCTGGCTGGCTCCTGGCCGATGGCGAGGGGCGACTTCTCCCTCGGCGTCGTCGTCAGGCCAGTCGGCGAAAGTGGTCGAAGGCCTGAAGTCGCCTGCTGTTCCTCCTCCTCCCTCGGTGTCGTCTTTCAGAGCTGCCGCCCCCAGATCGGGGTCGTCGACGTCGCTCTTCGCCCGGTCGGCGAGGAACTCGCGGGCCGGCCCCGAGGTGCCGACTGGCGGGTGGAGGTGGGGATTCTGACCAAAGTTGACTGGTCAAAACAAACTCAACAAGAAAGAAGACAATCCAAAGAAAGAAAGGAGAGGTAACTCACCACGGGCGGGGGGTTGGCGCGGGAGTACGGCTCCTTGCCGAACCGCCAATCCTCCGGGAGCTTGCTGTCCGAGAGGTAGTTCACCATGAAGGCCACCTCATCATGAGGCATGTCCTTGGTGCACATCCGACTCGGGTCATGGTGCCCGCTCATCTGGCATATCATGTGGGGGCGGCCTTGGAGTGGGAGAACTCGGCGCACCACGAAGGCGGCCAGTAGGTCTGGACCAGTCAAACCCTCCGACTGCGTCAGCACTCGGAGTCGCGTGATGGTGCTGGCTCCCACAGGCGTCAGCGACTTGGCCCGGTACGACCAGTTCGGCAGTCGCCCAGCCGGCGGGCCGGCTTCGAAAGCCGGCAGGTTGACCCAGTCCCCCCTCGCGGAGGCGTTCTTGACGTGGAAGTAGGATCTCTGCCACATCTTCACCGACTTGATCAATGAGATGGAGGGGAAGGGATTGTCGGCCCCCGACCTTCGCACGACGATGAAAGCGCCGCACTGAGCCGGCACGCCCGCAGTCTGGGTGCCGAGCTTGGAGAAGAAGAACTCCCCCCAGAGCTCGAGGGTGGGGAGGACTCCGAGGAAGCCTTCACACAAGGCCACGAAGGCGGACAGCAGCACCACTGCGTTGTGGGTGAGGTGGTGCGGCTGGAGGTCGTAGAACTCCATGAAGGATTGGAAGAAACTGCTCGCCGGCAGCCCCAACCCGCGCAGGCAGTGCGAGTGGAAGATAACCCGCTCGCCCTCCTGTGGCGTGGGGGAAATCTCCCCCTTCGGCGCAAGACGCACCTGCACGCAATCCTCGCCGGGGAGCCGACGAGTCTGGCGGAGGAACTCGATGTGGTCTTCATGAACTTTGGAGCCATCCCAGGTGCCGGAGCGCACCGGGGGAGGCGCGGCGGTGGAGGAAGAACTCATCGTGAGCTGATCACCGCGGCGTTCGCCGGAGCTTGGGCACGCGGCGGAGCAAAGAAGAAGAAGAGGGAGGAGAGCGAGGAGCAGTGAGAAGGAAGAGAGCGAGGAGTAGTGGGAAGGAGGGGCGCGCGTGCCCCCCTCTTCCCCCTACTTATTGCCTCGTGGGCTGCGAAGCCGAGGGGGCGGACGTGGGGATTTACTGCGCCCACGGCCCCACGTCCCCCACGTTCCACGATAAAGTTACTGCGCGCAGTAACTCCACGGGAATCCCAACCGTCCACCGGGGCCGCAGCGGATCCGCTCGGGCACCGAGGCGCGGTAGTGGCGGGCCCCGCCTATGGGCCTATCCCGTCGCGCGCGTAGGCTGGCAGGACGGCCCAGCCACGTGATATCACGTGACAGGCCTAGAATGGGCGGCGGCCTAGAGGCTTAGCTAGCACGCCACTTAAATCCCACCGCGACGTTCGAAATACTGTGCGAGTCGGAATTAAGTAAGTCCGAATCGAGCGAGTCCGACTCCTTCTAGTTGGCCCGGCAGAAGTCCATCAAAGACCATGTGTTGAGCACCCAGAAAGAGAAACTGCTGAGGCTTCTCGGCCGATCGGTCGCGGCGCCTCACCAGCTTCGGGGACTACTGTCGGAGTAATGGGCCGCGGGTAGGCCAACCCGAGCCCCAGAATCTTTCAAGACATCGGGGCAGGATGCGCCCCTCAAGACCCCAGGACGAAGAGCCGCCTTCTGAGGAGTCGACGGCAAGACGGCCGACTGACCACCCACGGCCGAGTCCCAGGGACGACTTCAGGGAAAGCCGACTCCTGACTAGCGACTTCCAGAGAAGCCGGCTTTGGGGAGTCGGCCTGCGACTCCAACAAACCCCATGACCTCATCAAAGGGGACGAGGCAAGGGTGTGGCTACAACGAAGCCCACCCCCGCCCCTTACCAAGGGCAGGCATGGCCACAGCACGCCGTACCTCGGAAGATCTCCGTGCGGCGTGGCACTATTGTCATGCCGGCCCTGACATCAACACCGCAGGGCCGAATCCCGCACCCACGATGGCTTGTCTGTACAGCCTAGAGACAGCAGGCCCCACCAGTCAGTGAGACCTCAGGAGACGATAGAAGAACCACCAGTCGGACCCGTCAGGAGTCGGCCCGGGGGAGTCGGCCGAGCCCTCCCCTGGGGCCCATGCGCCATTAATCAAGAAGTGATGGGGAGTGGCGACAGTGATCGCCCGCCGGGCGGCGGGGCTGTTGCCACGACCTCATGATCAAGCCCGTGTCATCAGAAGCACGGCTACAGTAATCAGCAGCCGGCAAGACCCGCCCGCGGCGGACGCGGCCTGTCAGCTCCGTACCAGGCCAGTCGGTGGGGCCCGCCAGTCGGCGGGCCCCAGCGGTCGGCAAAGAAGACGGAGGCTAGAGGCACTGACGGCTGGGCCCGTGTCCAGCCGGATTACCATTGTACCCCTGGGGGTAGGCCTATATAAACCCCCCAGGGCACCCATGCAAAGGTTGGAACCCAGTAGCTCTGGAGCATAACAAATAAAAGGGAGAGTGCTAGCCTTGCCCTCTCCTGCCACCAAGAAACAACTCAAGGAGCAACCGTGTAAGCACTTTGCCATAGTGATCATGCGGAGACCCCACAGAGCAGCAGTAGGGGTATTATCTCCCCGGAGAGCCCTGAAGCTGGGTAAGATTCGCCGGCGTGCATGTCTTCGCCTCATCCCGTTTCCAGGCACCGGCGACGTTCTACTCACCCCCACCATGATAAGCCATCCTTTGGCATATGTCGCACCAAACCCCCGACATGAACCGACCTACACAGCGTGCCCGGGCCGGACTCCTCCCACCCGAGGCCTTTATAAGCCGCCCCCGAGCGCTAGTTTTGCACCTCGCCCCGCCCTTGCCCTGTAGCAGCGCCGCCGCCTCTCGCCAGCGCCGCCGCCGCCAGCGGCGGTGATCGCCGGAATAGTGAAGGTAAACAAATATTTACTTTTATTTTTTTTGACAGGGACCTATCCGCGATTATTTTTGTCGCAGATTAGTCCCTGATCTTAAAACCTTCGTACCTTTTTGCTCGTTTGTCCAAACACAGTGAAACCAACGCCTAAATCTTCGTCTCAAGCCCCTCTACAAATTAAACCAACTTGAACAAGGTTTTAAAAACTTTTTTAATCTGTTTCAAACAGATTTGATTCGAATCTTCTTTTGATCATATCTTTTTATCCGTAACTCCGTTTGAGTTGATTCTTTTTGCAGATTAAAGCTCTTGGCCTAAACTTTCTGATAAGGCCAAATTCACATAGTTTTGGTACTGTTAGAAATTGTTTTACGTTGCAAGAGCTATTTGCTTGGTTTTGATGTTTTTCGAATCGACTTCTTCGATCTTTCTGGTCTTTTAAGTGATTGTTTATGTGTGGTTACTATTGCTTGATTACGATAGATTGACCAGAGTGTGATGAGCAGAGCTATCAAGATTTTTGAGTGCGAATCATCTTCATCAACATTTCAGGCAAGTTCACACTTTGATCATACCTCTTTAATACCCAGTTTTTATTGCATTAGATCAAACCTCCAACATTGCATGATTAGGATCTAATTAAATTGTGGGATGGGAAGTAGTTGAGGTAGTACCTATTACCTGTTTATTATCAAACCCTTGGGAGTACTATTACGTTATGCTTAGATTGCCATGCTATGCTCGTAGACGTGGATTGGGTTTTGAGAGTATTCATGACAGATGTGAGATTGTTAATTAATGGTTTACTTAAGGTGGCAACTTAAACACACATCTGGGTGGATTGAGGCACCTGGGTATTCCAGGATTGCCTGTCTAGGCACCTGGGTAGACCAGGATTGCCTGTTTTTTTGGACCGCCACCCAGGCTCAAAGGGATCATGAGATTATTCATACTAGAAACTTCCGTGTGTAGCCACAAGCTACTATGGGCTCTAGCATAGTTGACTAAGTCGTGCGAACTCTTACAGTGGTAGACTAGCAGATGTAG
This sequence comes from Triticum aestivum, assembly GCF_018294505.1. Classification (NCBI taxonomy): domain Eukaryota; kingdom Viridiplantae; phylum Streptophyta; class Magnoliopsida; order Poales; family Poaceae; genus Triticum; species Triticum aestivum. The sequence continues at coordinate 501,490,181 of NC_057809.1, forward strand.
GGGATGTAGGTGGTACGGTCTACCCAATCTTAAGGTTCTAGCGCTTCTGAAAGACTATGTCTCGGTCATCTATTTCTCAAACACCATGTAGTGCGAGAAATCCAACGGAGGCGATCGAGTCTTGTGGGGAAAAGTGCGCAACCTCTGCAGAGTGTATAAACTAATCATGATTAGCCGTGTCCCCGGTTATGGACGTCTTGAGTATCTAGTGTCTGGATTATCATGTGAATCTCATCACGTTACTTTAAATGAATATTGTTGGGTTTTTAATGATGATGCTTAATTGGGATTGAGAATACTGTCAACCATTCTCAATGTTTAACAACCACCATGATTGTTAAATAAAATTTATTCCTTTGCAGTAGGGAAAAATTGGCTTTTCGCAAAAACCTTATAACCGTACAGCTTTTCCACCAGCCATATATGCATGTAGTGATAGCCATTATTCATCATTGCTCTACAGTGTGAATTTGCCAGTACATTCAATGTACTGACCCTTTGTGGCTGCAACGTCTCATGTTGCAGGATTATCTTACGACGAGTAAGTGATACGTTAGGGTTACGATTTCTACACTCAACTTTGCCGTTGGTGTTGATGGGAATCCACAACCTTGTTACTTCCGCTATTTGGATCGTGGTAATAGTATTTACGTTATTTTATACATGTGATTTACCTCTGTTATAAATCCTCGAGTACTGTGTGTGTCAGCATACCGATCCAGGGATGACACTTAAGCACAGAGACTTGATCCATTCGGGTCGGGTCGCTACAAGATGGTATCAGAGCACATGTTAACTATAGGACGTGACCCTAGAAACTGGCAAGCCCATAGAAAGGATTTTCTCTAAAACTTTCTTTTTCAAAAGGATCTTTTACCTCTCTTGTCTTCTGAGCTTATTCGAATAGTCCCTTTAGTGAGACTATACCCTTTCCCCCTTTTTGACCACACGAAGATTCGACGGATGAGACCACTTCAAGAAGTACAAGATATCGGACAACTAAGACCATTTGGAATGAAGAGGATTTTACCATACATTATGATAATGGAAACTACAGTGGTTGAAGACTCCGAAGACTAGGAGATTTGAAGGCTCTGAAGAATTCCCAGATTTTTATGACCTAGGAAGGCTACCCTTATGGAACTTGGCAGACTACGGAAGTTTTCAATACCCGAGATCAAGGTGTATCAGAGAAAGACCGGAGCATGTAGAGTTAAGAACTCAAGGATTTGTCAAGAAAACCCTAAGGCAGGAGATATCAACTATGGAATGATAGCTCATGGAAATGACAAGAGCAAAAACACCGCTATCCATGAAGTTATCTCCCGCTTATGCTATTGTCACCGTGCTGAGTTAAGCATGTATATGCATGGAAGGATTGGGTGGTAGAAGGCTGATGGAGCACCCATCAGCAATATGAAGTTTTAACCTTAGCCGGTGTATCACCAGGATCTGGAGTATTACATCAAGAAGTTAAGATGGAGCCACAAGAAGTCGTACTTGAAAGGAAGCATTTCGTAAAGAACTCGGGACCTAGAAGCTGAAAGTAGCCAAGCTGGAGGAGCAAAACCTCGAGATACAGGAGATTAGTCAGGAATGGAAGGACCGTAGTGCCATGGTTCATGTCAAGGATGTTGAAACCCGGAAGTTTGGAACGCAACTCCAAAAATATTGAAGGAGGTCACGAGAAACTTCGCGTCAACAGAGATGATCTAGCAAAAAGGACTTGAGAAAGACAAGCATGATCGGAACAAGCCATTGGAGGCATGAACAAGACTTGAAGAGTTTGGCGGTTTTGAAGATTTATTGACTTTAGAAGACCAAACCCCTGTTATACCTACGTTAGATGCGACGTTTGTGAGTTGTCATTTGTTTGTTGTTTTCCGACAGCCACAATAAAATCCGCCTTTTCAAAACTGTTGTTTGTATTGTGTGTATCCCTCTCGACCTCTCTTATCCCACCCCAAAACCCATGGACCCAATAGAGGATGAATAGAGATGAGCCCATATGTTTCTGGACCAATGACTCAATTGGAGACGGGCCGATGGATTCAGAACATGGAGGATCACATGGAGAATAACACTATAGCCAGAAAGGACGTGGCCCAGCATGCTATTCAGTGCTTTGTAAGAGTTGTTGCTACTTGGTGGAGGATGTACCAAACCATCAATGGATGGCAAAGAGTAACCACTTGGGAAGAATTTAAGTTGACTCTGCAAATATCTCGTCTTGTGTCCCAGAAGTTGGGGCCTTATGGAAAGGATATGGAGAAACCTTGTGCAGACAAGCTTTGAGGAGAAATAGGACACAACCATAAAAAAACAAGGACGAATACCCTCATAATCATAGGATTACCAAAGGAGTTAGCCGAGGATCTCAGGGAACTTCGGCTGGAGATTGTTCCCAAAGGTTTTGTTGCAGCAATGGAAGTTCAGTCTACATTGTTGGGAAAGATCCATGAAGCTCAGAAGGATGACAAAGAGATTGCTGATGTAAAAGAGAGGATGAGCAAAGGAAAGGCCAAAGGTTTTCGTAAGGATGAGCACGACACCTTATGGTTCGAGGACCATGTATATGTGCCCAACAATGCAAAGATCAGGAAGTTAATACTTCAGGAGGCTCATGACTCACCATACTCGATACACCCCGGAAACACCAAGATGTATTTGGATTTGAAGGAACGTTTCTGGTGGACGGGGATGAAGAAGGATATTGCCGAGTATGTAGCCGTATGTGATGTATGTCAGAGAGTGAAGGCAGAGCATCAGAAGCCAGCTGGATTGTTACAGCCTATGCCGATACCCGAATGGAAGAGGGTTAAACTTGGCATGGATTTTTTTACCAGAATTCCCAGAACCCGAACGGTACGTGATTCTATCTGGGTAGTAGTTGATTAGCTTGACCAAAGTGGCTCACTTTATCCCAGTAAAAACCACCTATACAAATGAGAAGTTGGCCAAGATATATTTGACCAGGATCGTATGTCTGCATGGAGTTCCAAGGACCATCGTATCAGATAGAGGAACACAGTTTACCTCAAAATTTTGGAATCAGCAGCACCAGACCTTGGGTACTAGGCTAGAGTTCAGTACACCCTTTCATCCACAGACAGAAGGATAAATCGAGAGAGTCAAACAGATTCTGGAGGACATGTTGGGAGCTTGTGCATTAGATTATGGATCCAGTTGGGATAATAATTTTCCTTACATGGAGTTCTCATACAACAACAGTTACCAAGCCAGTTTGAAGATGGCCCCTTTTGAAGCTTTGTATGGGAGAAGGAGCCAGACACCGTTGATGTGGGATGAAGTTGGAGACCGTCAGTTGTTTGGACCAAATGTGATCAAGGAGTCAGAAGAACATGATAAGTTGATTCGAGATAGACTGAAGGTAGCTTAGTCCAGACAGAAGAGTTATGCAGACTCAAAAACGCAAGGAGGTAGTTTATGAAATTGGAGACAGAGCATGTCTTTGTGTGTCCCCTCTACGAGGAGTTAATAGATTTGGAGTTAAGGGAAAGTTAGCCCCGAGATTTGTAGGACCATACCGAGTTTTGGAGAGTATGGGAGAAGTGGCCAACAAGTTGGAGTCACCCAAAGGACTGTCAAGAGTTCATGATGTGTTTCACGTTTCCCAGTTGAAGAAGTGCTATGCAGGAGATTTTAGTAATTAGAGGACCAATAAAGTTAGCATCCTTAGTACTGATTGGATCTTATGAGTTGTTACTCTGTGAAGGAAGATTTTGACCGTTTTCGAGGATATGAGAAATATGGTCTATGGATGAGTTTGTGTCATTTTAAGGGTGGTAGTACCCTGTGAGGACACTTGACCCATGGAAAGGAGAATGATATACCACGAAGTGGATTTTTGACAAAATAAGAATGAGTCTTGTTTCGGTATGTGGGATATTCCACGAGAAGGAAGAGATGAATTACTATTGGATATAAAGGAGGTATGATGTTGGAAATATGGATCAATGGAAATTCCATGATGAGTCTGAGTAATCACGTCTTAGTTTGGTACCAACAGAAGGAAGGAAGACAGCACAACTGGATGGATTTTAGTATACTAGGAAGCTGGAAGTTGGATGTTGGATTAGAGATCCATTGCCCTGATGATGAGTTCAAGGTTTGCAAGTGATGAGATGGGCCATAACCCACAGGCCCCAGAACCTGCCAAGAAGCAAGCACACTCTTGCTGAAGGAAAAACCCTGGAAGGAGTTACGTTTTATCGATAGACAATCTTATAGGAATTACGCAAAACCTGAGAGTTGTGAAGGAATGATAGATGGTTGTTTGGCTTGCAGAATCTATGGATTTATCCAAACTTGGTTCATCGACAAGAGAAATTCTGAAATGCTTGTGAGGATGACCGAGTGTTAGAATGCGAGATTCGCTAAACCGTATACAAGGTAATGATTTGGATGCGGGATGGATTGATCACCATACCGACTTACTCTTATTATTCACCTTGCTATGTGGGATGGTAAATCTGAGTGACTTACCTATAGTAAAGAGACGACGATCAAAACCTTGTTTAAACTTAGAATGGTATAAGTATTTTTCCCTTGTACACAGCAGTTGTTGCCAACCGTAGGTTATACAGTGAGATTCAACCCAGACCCATTTCCTGCAGGAGAAACCATAAATTGTTGACCACCATGAGATATCGATAGTTGTTTAGTTTTGGCGCCAGACCCGTCAGCTAAGAAGACCCAATCTCGGAATAACCTTACCAAGAGGAAAGGACGGAAGAATTGAGGAAAAGGTTATGCCACTACCGGAAGAGCCCAGAGAAGGAATTTGCCGAGAATCTGAGAAGACCGGCCCCGTCAAGAATAAGGATGGAGTATATGAGTATTGATGGGACCATAACAATGTTTTTAAAGCTGGTAGCACCCCAAACCCCCTGTGATGATCGATGGATTTTGAGAAGACCCCAAACCCAATCTATTTCTTTCTAGCCTCTCCGAATCTCGAGGATGAGATTCATTTTAAGGGTGGTAGGTTTGTAACAACCCAAAATTCTAAATTTTGGAATGTTATGATAAATAGATAGATTTGATTGTTTGTTTGATTGATTGACTGAAAGTGAGTGAAACTCGAAGCTTTTTGAAAGTTAAATGAGAAGGAATAAAAGGACTTTCCCAAACTTTCACATTTGCATTTTATGATCTCCTAAATTCAAATTATTTTCAACTACAAAACCCTAGAGAGAACATGATATGACTTCTTCCATTTAATTAAATGAAAAGTGTTTTTGAAAATATTTGAATTCCATTTGGAAACATTTCCAAATCAAAAACTTTATGCAAATCAATGATTTTCATGAGAGAAGATAAAATGACTTCTTCAAATTATATGAAATATGAGTTGGAAGTTTCAAAGAAATCCAATTTAACGTCATTTTGAAAATAAATTTCAATTTGGATGTTACCATATGGATTATTCATTTGCATTCTTTATTTTTATGCATTTTGTTTTATTTGATTTGGTGATCCAGAAAACCTAACAACTCAAGGACCAACATGAGAGAGTTGGGGTTTTATTTAAAATTCATTTTGAACTTAATTCAAATATGAAACTGGATCTATTTTGACCGTATTAAATTCTTTCCGATTATTTCTCAAAATAAAATAAAGAGAGAGGATAATAGGACTTCCTCAAAAATACCTGAGAAATATTGGAAAAGTAATTTAGAGTCAAAATAATTTTATTGGGTTTTTATTCGGATTTTATTCAGAGTTTATTTTATTAATTTAGGAAAAAAATGCATTTTTCAAAGTATTTATTTTGGTCCGGAAAAATGTTCACTTAGTCGAAAATATTTCTAGAAGACCATAGAAATTTATTTCATAATTTTTGGACTCCGTTTGATATTTCTTTTCTCTGTTAAAAAAAAGTGAACCGACCTACACAGCGTGCCCGGGCCGGACTCCTCCCACCCGAGGCCTTTATAAGCCGCCCCGGGGCGCTAGTTTTGCACCTCGCCCCGCCCTTGCCCTGTAGTAGCGCCGCCGCCTCTCGCCAGCGCCGCCACCGCCGGCGGTGATCGCCGGAATAGTGAAGGTAAAAAAAACTTATTTTTTTAATTTTTTTTTGACCGGGACCTATCCGCGATTATTTTTGTCGCAGATTAGTCCCTGATCTTAAAACCTTCGTACCTTTTTGCTCGTTTGTCCAAACGCAGTGAAATCAACGCCTAAATCTTTGTCTCGAGCCCCTCTACAAATTAAACCAACTTGAACAAGATTTTGAAAACTTATTGAATCTGTTTCAAACAGATTTGATTCGAATCTTCTTTTGATCATATCTTTTTATCCGTAACTCCGTTTGAGTTGATTCTTTTTGCAGATTAAAGCTCTTGACCTAAACTTTCTGATAAGGCCAAATTCACATAGTTTTGGTACTGTTAGAAATTGTTTTATGTTGCAAGAGCTATTTGCTTGGTTTTGATGTTTTCCGAATTGACTTCTTCGATCTTTCTGGTCTTTTGAGTGATTGCTTATGTGTGGTTACTATTGCTTGATTACGATAGATTGACCAGAGTGTGACGAGTAGAGCTATCAAGATTTTTGAGTGCGAATCATCTTCATCAACATTGCAGGCAAGTTCACACTTTGATCATACCTCTTTCATACCCAGTTTTTATTGCATTAGATCAAACCTCCAACATTGCATGATTAGGATCTAATGAAATTGTGGGATGGGAAGTAGTTGAGGTAGTACCTATTACCTGTTTATTATCAAACCCTTGGGAGTACTATTACGTTATGCTTAGATTGCCATGCTATGCTCGTAGACGTGGATTGAGTTTTGAGAGTATTCATGACAGATGTGAGATTGTTAATTAATGGTTTACTTAAGGTGGCAACTTAAACACACATCTGGGTGGATTGAGGCACCTGGGTATTTCAGCATTGCCTGTCTAGGCACCTGGGTAGACCAGGATTGTCTGTTTTTTTGGACCGCCACCCAGGCTCAAAGGGATCATGAGATTATTCATACTAGAAACTTCCATGTGCAGCCACAAGATACTATGGGCTCTAGCATAGTTGACTAAGTCGTGCGAACTCTTACAGTGGTAGACTAGCAGATGTAGGGGATGTAGGTGGTACGGTCTACCCGATCGTAAGGTGCTAGCGCTTCTGAAAGACTATGTCTCGGTCATCCGTTTCTCAAACACCATGTAGTGCGAGAAATCCAACGGAGGCGATCGAGTCTTGTGGGGAAAAGTGCGCAACCTCTATAGAGTGTATAAACTAATCATGATTAGCCGTGTCCCCGATTATGGACGTCTTGAGTATCTAGTACCTGGATTATCATGTGAATCTCATCACGTTATTTTAAATGAATATTGTTGGGTTTTAATGATGATGCTTAATTGGGATTGAGAATGCTGTCAACCATTCTCAATGTTTAACAACCACCATGATAGTTAAATAAAATTTATTCCTTTGCAGTAGGGAAAAATTGGCTTTTCACAAAAACCTTATAACCCTAGAGCTTTTCCACCAGCCATATATGCATGTAGTGATAGCCATTATTCATCATTGCTCTATAGTGTGAATTTGCCAGTACATTCAATGTACTGACCCTTTGTGGCTGCAACGTCTCATGTTGCAGGATTATCTTACGACGAGTAAGTGATACGTTAGGGTTATGATTTCTACACTCAACTTTGTCGTTGGTGTTGATGGGAATCCACAACCTTGTTACTTCCGCTATTTGGATCGAGGTAATAGTATTTACGTTATTTTATACATGTGATTTACCTCTGTTATAAATCCTCGAGTACTGTGTGTGTCAGCATACCGATCTAGGGATGACACTTAAGCATAGAGACTTGATCTATTCGGGTCGGGTCGCTACAATATCAATCAAAGTATCCCAAATTTCCTTTGCATTCTCAAGACGGCTGATTCTGTTGAATTTTTCGGGGCATAATCCGTTGAAGAAAATATCACAAGCTTGAGCATTGTATTGCAGCATCTTTAACTTTTTCGCGGTAGCTTCACGGTCCGGTTCTCTCCCATAAAAAAATTCACCTTGCAAGTCAATGCACACAATAGCCCAAACGGCGGGGTTATGTCCAAGAATATGCATTTTCATCTTATGCTTCCAACTAGCAAAATTAGTACCATCAAAGTAAGGACCTCTACGGTGGTAATTTCCCTCGCTAGACGCCATACTCTCCTAGGTTGTGAAACCAAGGCTATGACCACCAAAAGCTATGTAAATCAAAGCAAATGGAGACTAAAGCTCCGATACCACTTGTAGGATCGAAAGTATGTCTAGAGGGGGGGTGATTAGACTACTTGACCAAATAAAAATCTAGCCTTTTCTCAATTTTAATTCTTGGCAGATTTTAGCAACTTAGCACAAGTCAAGCAGTCAACCTACACATGCAATTCTAAGAGTATAGCAGCGGAAAGTAAAACAATTGCATATGAAGGTAAAGGGAGGAGTTTGGAGGGAGCAAACACAATGTAGACACGGAGATTTTTGGCGTGGTTCCGATAGGTGGTGCTATCGTACATCCACGTTGATGGAGACTTCAACCCACGAAGGGTAACGGTTGCGCGAGTCCATGGAGGGCTCCACCCGCGAAGGGTCCACGAAGAAGCAACCTTGTCTATCCCACCATGGCTGTCGCCCACGAAGGACTTGCTCACTAGGGTAGATCTTCACGAAGTAGGTGATCTCATTGCACGTACAAACTCCTTGGTTCAACTCCACAATCTTGACAGAGGCTCCCAAGTGATACCTAACCAATCTAGGAGACACCACTCTCCAAGAGGTAACGAATGGTGTGTTGGTGATGAACTCCTTGCTCTTGTGCTTCAAATGATAGTCTCTCCACACTCAGCTCTCTCTCATAGGATTGGATTTGGTAGAAAAATGATTTGAGTGGAAAGCAACTTGGGGAAGGCTAGAGATCAAGATTTATGTGGTTGGAATGGAATATCTTGACCTCAACACAAGTGTAGGTGGTTCTCTCTCAGAAAATGTATGTTGGAAGTGTAGGCATGTTCTGATGGCTATCTCTCTAATGAAGAGTGGGTGGAGGGGTATATATAGCCTCCACACAAAATCTAAACGTTACACACAAATCACCAAACTCGGTGAGACCGAAACATACAACTCGGTCAGACCGATTTAGTTCATATTGTGGCCGTTAGGGTTTTCGGCGGGACCGACATGTCAACTCGGTGAGACCGATTTTGTTAGGGTTAGGGCATAACGTAATCTCGATGAGACCGATTACACAAACTCGGTGGGACCGATTTTGGTAATAGACAAACAGAGAGTTGGTCAGGCAAACTTGGTGGGACCGATTCGCTCATCTCGATTGTACCGAAACGTTACGAAAGGGAAACAGAGAGTTTGCATTGCAATCTCGGTGGGACCGATCGCTCATCTCGGTTTGACCAAAACGTTACGAAGGGAAACAAAGAGATTACAATCCCATCTCGGTGATACCGAGATCCCTATCGGTAAGACCGAAAAGATTAGGGATTCTGGCAGTGGCTATGTCAACTGAACTCGGTGGCTCCGGATAGACAGTTTCGGTGGGGCCGAGTTTGACTTTTAGTTTGGGACATATGTGGATGTGAGAAAGTAGTTGAGGATTTTTGAAGCATATCACTAAGCACTTTGAGCAAGAAACTCATTAAGCAACACCTCACCCCCTCTTGATAGTATTGGCTTTTTCTATGGACTCAATGTGGTCTTGGATCACTTAAAATAAAAAATATAGAGTCCTGAGCTTTGAGCTTGAGCCAATCCTTTGTCCTTAGCATTTTGAGGGGTCCACATTTCTCATCCATGCCATGCCAATCATTGAGCTTTCCTGAAATGTTTATCTTGAAATAGCATTAGCTCAATGAGCTATATGTTGTTAGGAATTACCAAAACCACCCAGAGATAGTTCCACTTTCAGTCTGGCAGGATAATTGTTACTAGGAATAGGACAAAGGATTATGTGATCTCTACAACTACTACTTCAAAGCCCCTGATATATCATGAGGGCTTCTTTTGACGTCGCTACCAAATGCGCAAGCATTTGTTCTTGCGCATAATGAAGGTTTGTTAAGGATTATGACAGTTCACACTGATGAAGGATTGCACCGGAGCACCGTCATTCTTTCCTTATATATAAATGTATGTTTGGAATGCAAGAGAGCGCATGCATTGACACAATGATAAGATTTGTCATTACCATGAGGAAGGTGTTTGGACCGGAGTACTGGACAGAACGAAATGTCAAAAACACATACAAACTTTTGGCAATTAGAATAGCAAGAGGCTTTCACATTATACTTGGTTGTGCCGACTGCATGCATTGACAATAGAAGAATTATCTGGTAGGTTTGTCAGGGCAATACCAAGGTCACACCAAAGAGCTATCTGCTATCAACATAGCTGAAGCAGTTACATCAAAGACTTGTGTTACTCTTTTTTTGATATAGCAAGGTCGACATTAATGTGCTTCAACAATCTTCGGTGTTTAAAAGACAGTGTGCAACTACACGATTAGACGAATAGAAATGAGGCTCGACACCTGCTGTCCACGAACATACAGAGTGCCAAATTTGACCATTGCCATGTCCACAGACATATGTGACGTCAAATTCGACCATTGCCCTTGAAGATGCTATAGCAAACGACTCCACATATACTCAAACTTCAAACACCTGTGAAGACCTATTCCTTCACATTCCAAATCCGCCGATGTGAAAATGCATAATAGACTCGTCGAGTACAGACACTGACCAAATGCACAAAAACACATGTACTGTACATAGCATAGGCTTACTGCACAACGGACTGGTTTCAGTCCCCGTTTCGTTTCATCTCGTTTCCCCACTCCAAAATACTACTACTATGAACGCCGGCAGGCTCCATGACCGGTGAACCAAATACATATTGGCTGCAGGGTTCAGCTGAACTGCGTGCGGGCATGCCAAATTTTCTCGGCTGATCTAGTGAAGTCTTCATGAATCGGCTGCCAAGCTCTTCCGGTGGATGCTCATGAACTTGGCGATAAATTCTGCACAAGCAAAGCCAACAATTAACTTTCATGGTTTCAGGCTGTTTTTAGTTTACATGATAACATGAGTGCCAAATTACCTTCCAGTTTCAGCAGTGCACTGGCACCAGCCGGCAACCTCTTATCCTGAAATTCAGCATTTTCGTGCATGGCTATCATAGCTCCCCTGGGAAGTGCATTTAAACAGAAATATGCCGAGGAAACTTACGTAGTAGGCGTGCCAGTAATAAACATCCCTCTTTATGTTAGCATGTATTCCCTTCAGGAACAGCTCTACGAGTTTCTGCAGGCAAAATAATAATCAAGAATGATGTTTAATCATGCGATTGTGTCTGTGGAGTTATATAGTAGTAGCATCCTTGAGGTTAAATCTGAATAACTCGTACCTGGAGAACAAGTTTAGGAGGCACGGATTCAACCAAAAGTTTTTGGAGCTTGCCTCGTACCAAAAATAACCTGCGTAATACGTTGACGCGTTAGCAAATCAGTCTGAATGTAATCGCACAGCTCAATAAAATTTTCCTGTGTTAGTAAAATAAATCAACCAATGGTGACTGATCAAAGCTGCGGCAATTCATAAAGTGAAATATTGGTGGTACTTGAAGCATAATGATAACATGTTCACAACCAAGGAGAAGGACAATGAAAACATTCATGGCTAAATTTTGTTTTACTCCAGCAGACCTTTTGGGAGAAGGATCTTCTAAAATTTCTGCTGCGAGTTCCTCAAGAACACCATCCCATCCTAGCGGTATAGCTTGTCCATCCACGAAGGGGTAGCTGATAGATCAAAGGGAAAAATGGAAGTGAAGAGCACATGCTAGGATCATCATCATAATACAAAACCGAAGGAAATAAGAAGACTTGAGAAGGGACAACGAATACTACAAAGCATACCTGTTAGCTCTGCATGCCTCCAGAGCCAATATCGCCTCCCTCATGTTGTGCGCGGATCGAGTCGCAATGGTGTAAGCCAAACTTGCGGGGAGATCGAAACTCTCCCTTTTTGATATGTGAGTGAGAACCTCCACAACCTGTTTTTTTTTTCAATTTGCAAGTCAGCTACTGCAAGCATATTTGTGAGTCAACCGTGTTTCATTTCATCCAGATAAAACGGAACCTCAATCCCGGTGGATACAGGGCACTCTCAGAGCCCCTCCGCCCGCCAGCTGTGTAGCTGCCAGGTAGGTCCCATTAACAGAAGTCGATTTGTTTTCATGTGTTGCTTCCACCAAACCCCACAGAGGCAGGGCACACTGGCACAGCACGCCCGTCGCGTGCCCTCCGCGCTAGGGTTTCTGGCGGCCGTCTGCCCATCTTCTCGCAGTCGAGGCTCCAGGCCCATGACGGAGGCCCGGGACGAAGCCCAGGAAGGGGTCCAGCCCACAAAGAGGATTAGACAGCCAGCCGAGCGCTACGCGTCTGACGACTGGGTCAAGTGAGGTTTCTCTCCTCAGAAAAAAGGGTGTAAATCCATCGGTTGAAAAATAGCCGTTGCCTTCTAATCCATCACTCGGGATCGGAAAGGCGGCCTTCATCTCGGAGCAATCCCCCATCCAATTCGCCCAAATCCGCATCAGGCTGCTCTGAGAGAGAGAGAGAGAGAGAGAGAGAGAGAGAGAGGGATGGGCAGGGCAAGAAGGGGAACGGCGGCCAAGGGCAAGAGGAGGCCGCGTGCTGCGGCGAAGGCGGCAGCCGTGGCGGGCGACGGACACGAGGAAACCAAAGATGGACCTGAGAAAGCCGCCGGCGGCGGGGGTGGCTTCTTCTGCTGCTACCTCCTCCGGTCGCTCTGCCCGCGCAGCAAGAGCCGCACCTACATCGGGTACCCCCACCCCCCGCCTCGTCTCGCATCAATCAAAAATCTCATCTTTGCTTCTTGCACCTGATTGATTGACGGTCGTGTGGCAGGTTCACGGTGAACCCGCGGCGGCGGATCCGGCAGCACAACGGCGAGCTCCGATGCGGCGCCTGGCGGACCAAGCGCGGCCGCCCCTGGGAGATGATGCTCTGCATCTACGGCTTCCCCACCAACGTCGCCGCCCTCCAGGTAATTAACCAACCCTTCTTCCCCTTGAAAGATTCGCTTCGTTGGATGGTGGGTTACGGTGGCTCCTCGGTTTTTTTTTCTTACTAAACGTGGCCGCCTCCGTTTCTTGGCCTGCAGTTCGAGTGGGCGTGGCAGCACCCTACCGAGTCGCTGGCCGTTCGCAAGGCCGCCGCCGAATTCAAGTCGCTCGGCGGCATCGGCAACAAGGTCAAGCTCGCCTACACCATGCTCAACCTCCCTTCATGGGAGAAGTAAGGCCCCTCTCTCTTTCTCCTATCTCTAGCTGCTCCATCCATGGATTCTTCTTTTCTTGGGGCCGGCCAGAGTTGACTAGTAACAGTATACTGATGTGAACGGCTGTTCTGATGCCTGTGTGTGTGTGTTGCCAGCTTGAATCTCACGGTGAACTTCTTCTCCACCAAGAATACCAAGTTCACCGCAGGCTGCCCGCCCCTCCCCTGCCACATGAAGACTGTCGTTAGCCCGATGGAGGATCTCCCGTGCTACGTCGAGGGCCTTTCGTCCGAGGATGATATTATGGAGCCTAGAGAGGATGAAGAAGAACGAGATGCGGCTGTTGGCGGTGACACTTCTGATCATGGTTTGCAGACAATGGATTTGGGAACCGGAATTGTAGGCGGTGAATCAGACACTGATGAGTTTTTTGCTCCAATGGATCGGAGTGAGGTCTTTGCATCAACAATTTCAGAATCCTCTGCAGCCCGGCCAGAGGAAGAAGAAACCAGAAGTGCTGACTGTGATGTTGAATATACCATTGATGACTTCGGTGAATCAGACACTGATGAGTTTTTTGCTCCGATGGAACAGAGTGAGGTCTGTGGATCAAGAATTTCAGAATCCTCTGGGGCCCAACCAGTGGAAGAAGAAACCAGAATTGCTGACTCTGATGTTGAATATTATCCCACTGATGACTTCAGTTACATGGAATGGGGCGGAATTCACGAGACATCGGAATTGCACGTGTCTAGAACACCACCTCGATGTTCCTCGAGCTCGTGCAGCGATGATGTTGCCGGAAGATCAGTAAACTGTGTGACAGGGGAAGCATCTCCAGTGTTGAAGGCAGGTTCAGACGATGGTAATCTTTTCTTCCATGAAATTGATGTGGTAGACTTGGTTACACCAGTCGCCCGGTATGCTAGAGATTGCAGCAAAGTGGCCAGCATTTGCCCCAAGATTATTGATCTGACAAATTCCCCTATTGTCATTGAGTTGTAATGCTTTGCTGGACTGATCCAGTACCAAATCTTGTTGTAGTAAAATGTTATCATAGAATAACAGCCCAGAGATGAGACAGGTGTATACAATAGACGGAATTGTACAAGACTGAGTGTTGAGACTCGCAGTACTCTTTTCTTGAGACAGAATTGTTCACACAAAAAAAAGTATTCTTGTCGTTTCATCAGAAATAATGTATTGGGGTTCTACTAATATCTATTGAAATATGTCATCGTTTAAGTTTTAACTGCTCATTATCTTGGTTGGATTGCAATGCAATCATTATTTTTCTTTAACTGAGTTGAGGTTATGAGACTGAGACTGGGCTGTAATTCTTTTGACATCAAATTATGCTTTCTGTGGGCCGTTTGAAGTGCCAACAAGGATGGTAGTTTGCCCAGTCTTACAAGAGTGGCTATTGGAGGCACTTTAGAGCATCTCTAGCAGACTGGCAATAACCTCTTAATAGAGAAAAAAGTCATCAACTCCAGCAGTGACCCATTTTGCTATGACATATGGGACCCAGCAGTCATCAATCTTTTTTATTGAAATGGTTTTCCCTATCTTCCAAATTGGACTTTAATGGTTCTCGGAACAAACTGCTGTGTTAGTGTTCAATCTCATTTCTGTGTTTTTAAATTGGGGACTTAGCTACTAGGTAAGAAGTTAATATATTTTGTAATCACTGAAATTATGTAAAATCACATGCACTTGTTCTGCAATCTGCGTACACACCCAATCCCTTGAGTGAAAGGACAACAAAAAATCGAGAAAACTCACCTCACGTGTATTTGGCACACTAATGCTAATAAGCTTGCAACGGCTTGTAATAGAATCAAGAAGATTGGGCCCATCTTGGCAAGTCATTATTATTTTGCATGCATCAGAGGAGGAATCAATTATCCATTTTATCAACCGCTGATTGTTCTCACTAACTTTGTCAACATCATAGAGAACAATAACTGGAATCAACAAATAAGCGTGTTAGGAAGATTTCAAAAGAAATGAGATTACAGAAAACAGCACTGCAGATGATGTAAGTATACCTTTGAAGTTCTTGGTTGCAGCTATCTCAGTAATTTTATGCTTATTTGACATTTCATTTGCCAGAGCTGTCAAAGCATATCTAGCATGCTTGGATTGAGTCCTCATATTGAGTTCAACGTGGTGATCACTTGATGATAATGGGACAAAAATGGGCGCAGATGCAGGTCCCTGCCAAAATCAGGGTAACCCATCCTCACTTAAGATTCCTATAACATAATTACCTCATGTGGTGTTCTTTTAATATACATAATATTATGGATTTCTTGCCAAGTGAGGGATACATCGATGTGTAGAATAATTAGATGGTAGTGCCACATGGTAAGCACTAAGCAGTATGCACATGTTTAAATGTTGACTGTCGAGCAATGAAGAATTTATGTTTTTATTCCACACCAAAAGTTGTTGGGATGAAATGATGGTTGAAATTTCAGTTCTCTCAGAGAAAACAAATATGCTAACCTGGCATGGAGATGAGTTAGAAAAGAGACTGCAAACATCAACATTACAGAAATTACCTAATTTCTTTTAAAATGCTGAACAACACAAGACATGAACCACAAACTAGTCCTCTATGGACTTACAGATGCATTTTGACACGAAACTACATATATAGTTGGTAACATTTTACAAAGTTCATTTGAGAAGTAATATGATGGCTCAATACTTGCAGTGGTCCTTGTAAATTGTTTCTCTATCCTTTAGCTAAAATGATGAGGGAGCAAGCAAGACCGCATGAAACTAAGTAAAGCAATTTCGTCTTCCTTCAATGATACAAGTAACCTTTTACATTGTCTTCAAACCACAAAGCCATGATTACTTTGTGCAAACTACTGAGAACAATGATTGCAATTGGCAGGAATGTTGCATCGGCATCAAAATGAATTCAAGCTGTGGGATGTCCAAATGCCCTTAAGTGCATAAAACAAGTATATAAATTCTACTCGTCTGTGACAGAACTAACCTGGGCATTGCAACTCTTCAAATAGTGAGATACCTGGAAAAGCAACAACAAATACTTAATGCGGTCTATAATGTGTAATTTATTAACATGGCTTACCATATTCAGTGTTTAAAGTTGTACATTCAGAGAGGAATCACCAAAGATCTCAGTGAGTACTGCTCTGCATAATGATCTCTTTCCTGATCCTGGAGGCCCTTTGAGAATGATATGAGGACAAAACTCAGGGGAAACCTGTCAGGAAAGGGAACTGGCATTTAGAAACCTAGATAGCTAACATTGAGCTACTGGAACAATTATCTGCAGATTTTAGCGTGCCCATGCAATTGCCAAGCAAATTTGTACAGATTAGCTATTTTTGGATTTAATTTAACTGGACAGTAGAATGAATTAAGATTAACTGGGGTCTTTCGGCTGAATTTTTTTGAACCATAACGTAAATACTCCGGTTGAGAAGTTAACCAAGACAGTTCTTGTTTAATGACAGAGTTACAGCGAGAATTAGAAATTTATGTTTTAAAACTTGTGTAGTTAGGAAAGAGTTTGAAGTTGTTACCAATTGTTTAAGCTGTTGAACTTGCTCCCTGTGACAAGTAAATCCACTCAAAGTCCGTGGACGATATTTATCAGCCCAGAAAAGTCTAATCTTCTCCACAACAAGTGCCTTCCGAATAAAAGTTGATTCAGAATCATCATTTTTTTTGTGGCTCGCTGGTTCTGGTTTACGGCACGACTTTCCAATCGCACATGGAAACCAAGCATCATTTTGGGTCTTCTGCCTGCTAGAGGTGAATTTCATGACGCCTCCAACTAGTTTCTCAGTGAAATCACTGAACTTTCCACTATCCCCACTAAACCGATCACTGTTTAACCGCCTACTCAAAGTGGTGCCACTGCTAACTTGTGAGTGCCGACCATTAGCATGGCTGGTGTTTGTAGTTCGTGAAAAACCAGTCCTAACTGAAACAAACTGTGATGTCTGGCCCAAATTATTGCTATTTGCTTGAGTAACATCAGCATCATCGACGTTTGAATCAGAGGTGAAGGATTTGTCAATACTGTTATTCTTTACTAATGTTTTCGCAAGCGGGGCCCTACAGTCACGGGAGAAGAAGATGTCACCTGCAGACTCTGTGCTTGTACATGTATACTCATTATGTTTGGAACTAGGCCCCTTGCTGTTTGCACCCAACTCATTGATCTCTGGGGAACAATTTTCTGCATGTGAACCACCTTTCATAACATCAATTGAGTCTCTTTCTACCTGTGTTGAGACAGGAGTGCCACGGAATGCAGGAACTCTAGAAGGATGCTCCTTCTCATGAGGTCGTAGTTTCGGTGTAGAAATTGACCGGCTACGGGATATCCTCTCCTTGATCGATGATCGACTAAATTTTTCCATAGAAGGCCGAAATCTGGGAGGTGTCCGGCTGCTCTTCTTGCGTGATTCATTGTTTCCACCAGCATATGGGGAAGTATGGCGCCTCTGTTCGGTGACCCTGGGAGGAGTACGATTATTCCTCAAGCTTGAAGTTTTCTTGTCAGGATAATCTCTTACACGGTTCGGAGATGTGTTTTGCCTTCTAGCACCAACTTGGGGGTCCCTAGCAGGATCTTTAGGCAACCGAGTCCGCTGTGATTTCAATATTGCATCATTCCAAGGGCTATCATGCCACTCAGTTTCTGTATCCGAAGGTTCATAGCCACTTTTGGGGCGTGTTGATTGCCTATTGTGCCCTGTATTGCTATCTGCAGCTAGCATACTTGATCACACAATCTTAAGTTCCTGCGGATCAGAAAAATTGCATTACTGTGAGATCAACAAAAAATTACTAGACCCTTTCTTAAATTGCTAATGACCAAGATTAATGATGGCCTAGCTTGAACTTCAAACAAATCCAAAGTAACTTTTGGCCTGTCTTCTACTGCATGATAATACCATAGCAGCAATTAGTTCACAATGCAAATATGCAACTACAATGGTGATAAGGCACTCTGCTAAATAATTTAGCTTGACAGCAATCCAGCATAACTTGTACTCCCTCCGTTCCGAATTACTTGTCGCAAGTATGGATGTATCTAGATGTATTTTAGTTCTAGATACATCCATTTCTGCAACGAGTAATTTGGAACGGAGGGAGTAGAAGACAAAAACATTAGAATGATGAGTAAAACAAAAACTTACTGTGTGGCACAAAATGTAAACTCCGCTAACATAGTAACATGGACCCACTGTTATGTTAATTCAGACTCAAGAGACTAGTCAACTTTAGCAGTATTAGTTTGGTGTCCGCAGGTTTTACTCTCCCGTTGCTCTATCATGGAATTCTTCATATATGGCAGTACTAAATTGCAATAGTTCACTTTTTTCATATGACACATCAAAGAAATTATATATTCTAGTGAATATCTGGATAGAAAACTATTTAAAAAAAAGGGTAAGTCATCATGGCCTTTATGTGAACAAGCTGAAAACCCTGGCTCCTAGATATGGAAAATACTTTTCCATACGACCCCGTAGCCAGTTCACTATCTTGTGATAAGAGAACAATTCAAGCATCCGGTGCAACAAAGCCAAACTAAAACTAGATCAGCAAGTTCAGGTCGCAGCTGACATATGAAAAGTACTGCCCTGGAGAAACCTTTCCAGACACATCAACTCCTTGGAACACAGTTGGCGGGATTTGAAATATGGTATTGACCAGGGTAGCAACGAAGTGTACTGCCAACAGTTGAAAGTAGGCTAACACAAGAAGGTTTAGGTTGGCACTGTCAGGCTACGGATGCAACTATATTATCACCAAAAATTCATGCCATACATGGTAATGTATATGCATAAGTAAGATCATTGATGGATTGGATTAGCACATCTTAAGTCCATCTGTTCATGCCATCTGATTGAAGTATCAGAACTCAGGTATCTCAAATGAAATATCTGGTTGATACCTTCTGCACTAACCTCATGTTATCTTGTTCTTTAAGAAGTTGCAATTTTCAAATAAACAAAATGTATAGTGCAAATTGACTCAAATGAATCGAAGATGAATCAGGGAAGTTGTTACCTGAAGGACCAAGGGCGATATGACTTTCTTTCAACATATACACAGTTTAAGGCCCAAAGGGAGGACAACAGCAGGAGTTATAGAGACAGATCAGAGGAGAAAGACAAGAAACACAGCTTTTCCTTGCTGTGTTGGAAATTCTTGTCCTTTTCTTCCACTCCACCTAGGAGAGAAGAAACCAAAGCACAAGAGAGGAAACAGACACTCTGCCCCATTCCCTAGGCTGCTTATACGAGAAACAATCATGTATTCCTATGAACACCAAACATATACCTAACTGGATCCAGAATATGTAGGACCCAACCACTATAGACTATTGTCATGATTCTTTGCTCACATTGTGCTGCTGAACTAACTATATTACTAAATACATAATGTGAAATACTTATAAATAATCCGTAGGATTCTAGAACAAACATGGCCACATGCCAAAAACTAATGGTGGTGCTTCACAAGATTAGCTGGAATGAACAGGATAGAAAAAGCTAAGAGACAGTTAATTAACAGACCGGACAGGAAAATAATAAGAACATCTGACAGCTTCATATATTTATTGAGCACACAGAACTCGATGCACATTCATCACTCCCCACTTCTTTCAGAGAACAGAAAAGGGACCGGAACACATTAAAATGTGAGCACAAGAACTTGGAACACATTCATCACTCCCATCATCATTCAAAATGTCAATTGAAACAAAAGGTTGGTACTTATGACCAACATACAGATCACCAACATTCTAAACTAGTGTATCCAAGTACTCGCTAACTGTGGTATACTTTACATCAGGATACAGTTGAGTTCCTTCACTTCTCGAGTCAATTTCAAAATACGTGTGATCACCCTTAACAAAAGCTGAATATATAAATATCAAATCCATTTTCAGAGGAAACGGTGCATCTGCAAATAAAAAAAGAGAGAATAAGACACATGACAAAAATAAATATAGAAAAACATTCACGTGTTATTCACAAACTACTTATAAACATAGGAGCAGAGTTATAATTCGCGGTGAGTCTGTATTCGCAATTATTCATGCCAAGGTTCAGAAAAACGAGAGGTCAGTGCTGGAACTTGTAGAGTAAGGCGAAAGATAAAAAAAAAAGTATTAGCATCTAAACTTCTACTATCTCTGTTACTGCTAAAATGTCTTATATTTAGAAACAGAGGGTGTATTAGATTGCAAGGGGTAACCACGGCTTATGTTTTTCTAACTGAAAGAACGAAACCACATCCTTCCATTTACAGACAGCTGTACCAGAAAAGAGCATCAGAACCTTTCTCAAAGTTGGATTTGATTAAACCTGGTATTTGAAAGGAATAACCCTGACAGCAGCGGACATACAAAAGCAACAGAAATAATTCTACTAATATATCATGGAAACCTTTCACCAAGAGTACTGTTAGCTTACTCTGAATGTTTTTAAGGAGTTGCTCTTCAGTTATATGTATCTTCTTTAGGCATTTGTTGATTTTTGTCTCCCAGAGGCTAACCAATTCATTCAGTGAGTAGATATTTCCCGGAGGTCTCAAATACAATGTCATGTTTAATGTTCTGGGGTCCTCTATGGTACACACTGTAAATTTAGCCACATCACCCTCTTCAACGAAGATACCTGCAGAGACAAAATCTTCCTTGAGGGAAAAAAACAGAACATGGAAGAAACATTTTACATTCCAGGTATCAGACAGCAGATTTGAGAGAAGTAATATCACCAGACCTTTAGTATCTCCTCCACCAAATATCGTAACTTCATCTCTTGGAGGGGCATCTAGACCCGGCTGCACTAGCGAAGGAAGCAAATAGCGCATCAGGAAGTTGCAATAGATGTACGTGTGAGGAATATCCTCGCTCTCTATTAAACGGCGGATTTCAGCTTTCTTCTCATAGAAGCCATGGTCCATGTCACAAATCTGCACCTTTGTGTGATCAACTCCAAACTCCGCCGGAATAAATCTCTGCATGATTCACTGCAACATCAGAAGCAATGCTTTGCATTTCTCCGCAATTCCTTCTTAATAATAAAATTGCGATGTATAAAATCTAAGATTGCTAAAGGACGGAGATATTGAAAATTGCATTTGTTTAGGACGGAGATACCTGTCGCCTTTTTGGTTGCGTCTCTTTGTGTGGTGCAGAGATTTTATTCCAGATTTTTTTCCAAGTAATAAAGTTTAGCCCAATGAGCATGTTGTCCTATTTCATTCCCCTCCATTTCACATTTACTATGTCATTTCTGCTAATGCGGGGTGCTACCAACTCCCAACAATTTGATTCTAAATAGAACATTCGCTACGCGATTGTCAATTCACATAAGAAAAACACTACCCCACTAATTAGACTAGCTAAATACCCGTGCTTTGCTACAGGATTAAACAATATTTGAAGAGTGGTGGCGTGTGGCCGATTGTCCTCAGCCGCGGTGGCATTGACTGGGTTGTGACAATGTCGGTGGCTAATTATTCTAGGTGCATGTGAAGCGGTAGATTATGGGCTGTTTTGGAAATAATCTCTACTACTAATTATCTGCAGGCCTATAACTGTCTGACTAATAATTAATTAATTGCATTAATGTCTCAGTTTCCAAATTGATTTGGCGTAAGTACTATATTTAAACAGACATAATTAATTGCACGCGTAATTAATTGGCTGGCTAAGTAATTGCACTGATGGATTGATTTCAAATTGATACTACAGCGGTAGGTTTCCAAATTGTTTTTGCATTAATGACTGGTGCGGAACAACGACGTGCCAACTACTCTTTAATTAAACCCCACTGATTAGATATGCATACGCCTGATGCAGTTGAACTGGAGACCTCACCTTCACGCACCCAGCTTCCTTTATAGCCCGAATCAGAGGCTTCTGCTCGAGCGCATGCTTCGTGGGCACCGCGCAGATGACCACGTCCACCTGCCGCACGGCCTCCAGCAAGCTCGGGTAATCGTCCAGCGACCCCTGAGCCACACGGACGGAATTGGCACGTCGGTCAGGCGGAATGGAGATTTCGGCACAGGTAGCGGCAGTGAGCACTTGGAATCGCGGGCGTTTACCTTGAGGATGGTGGCGCCGGCCGCGGCGAGCGGCTTGAGGGGGGCGGAGTCGGGGAGGGCGAAGTGGTGCGGGCGAATGAGCGCGAAGGTGGGGTGGCCGGCGGCGAGGCTCGCGCGCACGAGGCTTCCCCCGAGGCGGCCGGTGGCGCCGACCACCAGGACCCTGCTCCTCGCCGCCTCCTCTGACATCGCCGCCGATCGACGAGCCGAGCCGAAGGATGGGGAAGAAACAAGGAAATGTGCCCTGGAATCAATAGGCGCCGTTGATTGGCTGACTTGTTTAGTGCCAGTTCATTTGGTGGCTTTTTTCGGCTGGTAGAATAAGCTTACCCTACTCAGTTTATTCTGAAGTTTAATCAATTTTTTTTCTTTTAAAAGACTACCAGTTAAGGTAGAGGGTAGTTTATTTTTAGCTTATTCTAGAAGGCAGTAAAATAACTAGCCCTTAATCAGGCAGCTTGAAACGGCTCGAGTTGGAATTTGACTGATCCTGATCAGGTTTACTAAACTATTTTTCGAATAAAGAGATATTGTCATTTTACTGTCAATTTTTTTTATCATTTTGCGAGTCTTATTATGCTGCTACCTATGTTGGATAAAAACCGCCTCTCGCTCCGGCCGCATACATACCAACTTAAACAACGGTTACTCCGTTCGATATAGCATAAACCACGTACTAAGATAGTGCGTATAGCGGAAAATTGATTGCAAAGGAATAGAGTTTTTGCCATTGAAAACCAAATCGTTTCTCCATAGCGTTAGCAACCATAATAAGGCATACACACTCATCCTTATTTGGAATATCGTCCAACCAATGACTAAAAATATTGCAAAACATTAGGAGGATATAGATTGGATGGTATTTAGATGACTGATTATGTAGAACGCGCAAACTTGTATTGAGAAATGAGGTGTTTGATTGTCTTAACAGGGGTACAAAAGCTAACTTTAGTGGTATCTTTGACTTTCAAATTTTCTTGTTATTAGTTGGGACCTCTAAGTACGTGAGGGCACAATGCATAGAGTCGACTGTGAAGAACACATTTTGGCGAGATTCCAGTGAAACACATCCAGTTCTTATGTCAGGTTAATCGAATCCATTCGGGATACAGATTTTGCCATGACATAAGACAAAGGGCAAAAACGACAAATTTGACCTATGGACGAAAAAAATTCATAACTTGAACTGTCTTTGAAAAAATTTCGCTTCACTGACCCTTTTGTGTAGCGCCCGACACATAGGCGTCACACTACACTGTGCAACGCCTAGTTGATAGACGCTACACGTCTGACCATATCGCACTCTAGACTGTCTAAAAATTGCTAAATGTGTGTAACGCATAAGAGTTAGACGCTACACCATATAGTGTGGCGCCTAGCGTCTAGGCGCACACAATCGGGGTCTTTGGTTTTGCTTCGCTACGCTGTCACGAGCCGACTAGAGGCGCCACGAGTTTTAATAACTAGTAAGTCTGCACATGAAAATTCACGTGCATTGAAGAGATAGTTATGTAATAGCAGTCAAAAATATTTCAAACAAACTTATACTATGATTAAGTTTAAAAAAACTATAATAAAAAAATATACATTGTTAATGTACCTAAGCATGTTTTTTGACGAAGTCAAGGATGATCATTCTCATTGTTCCTAGGCTGCCGCTCGCTGTTCATCAAAATTATGAATGCGAAATATACACATGTTTAATAACATTTTGTCCTTTTAAATCTCATTGTATAAAAAACGTAATGGAAAACACAACACTCGTTTGGTTAAATCAATGCATCCAAAAGCATGAATATGCCAGTAGAAGAAAAACACATTATCATATACTTAATCTCATATGATGTAACCTGAGTACAAAACGACTATGATCTTAAATGACTTGTACATCAGGAGAAGGCAAAGATATATGCCATGTCCAATTGTCCAGAAGCATGAACAAGCTTATTGGGGGAAAAGAAGAAAGATACAACATGCTAATATTACTATTGTGCCATTGGTTCATAGTTTTGTCATGAAGCATATGGTTTGCCTATCAGGACCTATCATCTAGATTTGTGTGTTGCTTACTGGTATTGCCCCGGGCAATATTTGGTGAGCCTTGGTATGTTGAATATGTCCCAATTGTAAATGAAAATAAAGGGCCTGCATCTCCAATACTGTGCACACATGTGATCTATCTTGTGCCTCATTTGCATGAAAGTTCAATGCCCAACTCCATATTACAAAGGCATAGAGGAATTAGTTCAATTTGTAGCAACCCATCAACTTGAGAATCGTCAACCTGCATACCTAAGGAAATATTATTTTAATTTAAAAAACTATTGGTTTGGTTCGGATAAAGGAAACAATAGTGTTGTACCAAATTATTGGTTCGGTTCAAATGCAGCAAACACATAATAGTGCCGCTGATCTGCCATGAACCATGGTATTGAGAGAGGCATCATTCATCTTCCTTTTACCTTTTCCTTTTCTAGAATGAAATAATCCTGGTCTGGACATTTTTTTTCACCTACTTCGATTAAGGAAGCAACTCTCATGGACTATCATCCTCAAAGGTGTACCTGTAATATATTGAAAATTAAACCTTAAATAAGGCATAAAATATACTCCCTCCGTCCTAAAATAAGTGTCTCAACTTTGTACTAACTTTATTACAAAGTTGTACTAAGCTTGAGACACTTATTTTGGGACGGAGGGAGTAATATAGAAGGCATGTATCAGCTATTAGAAGACAAACTTCAGCAGGTCTGTGCAAGACACGACATCACTTTTACATGCGACGAAACAATAAACACCACTAAAATCGCGAATCATAATCACCTTGAGTGGCATTTTTCTTTTAGGTGGCAAACAAAATATCAAGACTTAGTACCCTGTAACAGATTTCGTACTTAGAAGAAAATGCCAAGATTTAGTAATCGTGTACATGCAAATGCATGTATCAAATACTGTACAAAATTTTATTGTATGTGTAAAATAAAAAATGCCCATATTCAGTTTTCAAGCTAATAATATTGTGTAGCGATCATAATAAAACAAGTATATCCTATTTGAAACTGTTACTGCACACCGAAACGTCAAAGAAAAAGACATGTTTTCATTTATCGTCTATGTTTGGACACACCATGTTTAATACATGCTGCAAAAATATATTTCAAGGCAAGAAATTCAAATTTTGTGTGTATATACAGCTTCATCCATACTGCAAAATCACTGAGGTATTCACTTGATTCCATGTAACCAACAGCTACAAGAAAATAGTTACATTGTCTTGTGAAAGCATGTGAAATAAATCTAGTTGTATGAAGAAAACAGGTACCAATAATAAACTACATAGGTGCAAGTTTTCAATGGAAACTACAACACAAATAGTTTTTTTTTCTTTTGTTAGTAGCAACATGAATCAAAGCTAAGAAGACCGCAAAGATCAAAGGACCTCACTGTGATTCAAAAAGTCACTGGATTGTATATAGCCTTTTCAATTTTTGCAACTGAAAGTTAGCATTTCTCAAATGCGGCTCCCATATGCCTCTATACAAAGGACAAGTAAGAATTTTGATCCCAATCAATATTTGAAAACAAAGGCAAGACATCAGAGAATGATAATAAAGTTCCAAGCATCTCATATAGGATGAGAAAAAAAGAAGATAGGGTGCTGCTTAACCTGATTTTTCAGTAATATGTTTTTTGCCCCCATGATGTTTATCCAAGGTGTGTCCCTGAGCCGCAAAATGGTAACCCCTGTTATCATGTATTGCGAACACATAAACGTTCCATCCATATATAACTCTGAGCAAAAGCAATTTGTATGACAGAAAATGACATGTTTGGACAAAGCTCTAACAAGCACCGCATGCACAACACACTAAGCCGGTGAGGCAACAGAACGAAATCAACTTACCCATTAAATAGATAGAGTATGTCGTCCACACCGTATAGACTTACCAAATCAACTTAACAACTTACGAAATCGACACCACGCTTTGAGGACCATCTGCCCTGTATGGATAGCTTTGGCGCAGGTCGTCCAATACACACAGCTTTGATGCAAGTTGTCTATAAACATATGTAAAAACAGCCCTGATCACCGTTGATACAAGATTCTTAATTAGATCCATCTGAATTATCTTGCTCAGTAGTATTTAGATTACAAGACACCTATAATAAAACAAGTAGTACTCCTCCTTTGGTGATTTGAATCCTCACGAGTTGCAGAGATCAGATTTAGAAAAGTAGCATTGAGGAAGGAGCTGCAGCGTACCCACGTCCAGGCTGGGGAGAGCCAAAAAACCAGAAATCAAAGATTACTTGCAAGAAGAAGAACATTATCCAACGCCACCATACATCACAAATCATAAGCTAAATAATACATGGATACTGTTGGTGCAAAAATGGAACCTCCCGACGCCGGTGATCATCAGAGACACGTCGGTTTAGCGAGACAAGGTGGACACAAGATTTGCCGGAGTACAAACACCTCCGTTTTCTGTTTACCTCCACACAACTCAGCACACGTTACAATGACGACCAACACGAGCTTTATACAGGAGCCCAAGCCGGGCACGAACCCACGCCCCCTACTCCTACGCTGCCCCGCGATCCGCTCGTGCCCACGACGCGCATCGTACGCGCCCCGTCCACAGCGAGCTTGACCCGATCGCCCCGCAGGTACTCGCGCACATCTCGCCAACGCAGGCCCAACGCACCCGTGCGTGCACGGACACCCCCGTGCACCACGTTCACGCACACACACGCCACGGTCGATCCCTGGCTCAAACCAGCCGCGCCCAGCTCGTCCCGCTGTGCAACCCGACGCGCCCACGCGCCTGGCTCGTCTGACGCCATGGCTTTATTCCAACACACCCCCTAAGCCATGGCCATGGCCTAGAGGAGTCCTTCATGCTCGATATCGGCGACGCCCAGCTCCGCCTGCTCCGCCGCCGGTTCCTTGCGCCGCTGCGGACACTCACGTCAGAAGTGTCCGCGCTCCCCGTAGTTGTGACAGCGGCCGAGCCGCTTCCCGTCGCCGCCGTTGCCCGACGCCATGCTGCGAGCGTCGTCGTCGTCGTCCCGGGCTCTCCCTTGACGTCGTTCCCGCGCCCGCCACTGCGCCGCAGTGTACAGGAGCTTGCCATCCTCCTGCTCGCCGCTGCTCTGCCCGCGGCGCCGCAACCGCTCGTCGAATGCACGCAGCTGCCCGAGCGCCTCGTCGTACGTCAGCTCCTCGAGGACGCAGAACTGCTCGATGCCGGCGACGACGGGGAAGAGACGGTCCGGCACGGTGTCCAGGAGCTTCTTCACCAGCTCCGTGTCACCCAGCGTCTCGCCGAGGCCTGCGAACCGCGCCGCCATGCCTGCAAGCCTTCCGGCGTACGCGTCCAGCTGCTCGCCGTCTTCCATCTTCATCCGGTCCAGCTCGCCGCGCAGCGTCGCCCTCCTCGCCGCGCGCACCCGCTCGGCGCCGGCGAACCTCACCGACAGGGAGTCCCATACCTTCCTGGCAGTGGTTTTCGTCGCCACCGAGAGCAGCACATCCTCCGGTAGCCCTTGCAAGATCAGTGCCCTCGCCGTCTTGCACTTCTTGTTGTTCACCGGCGAGTCGCCCGGCGCCACCGCTTCCCACAGCGTGTGCGCATCAAGAATGGCATGCGCCTTGATCGCCCACACGGTGTAGCCGTCCGGCGATAGCATCGGCATCCCCATGGACACCGACCCGCCCGTGCCGCCGCCGTGTGGAACAAGCGCCATTGCCGCCGGCGACCTCCCGAACCTGAAGCTCTGATACCAATTGTTGGTGCAAAAATGGAACCCCCGACGCCGGTGATCACCAGAGACACGTCGGTTTAGCGAGACAAGGTGGACACAAGATTTGACGGAGTACAAACACCTCCGTTTTCTGTTTACCTCCATACAACTCAGCACACATTACAATGGCGACCAACACGAGCTTTATACAGGAGCCCAAGCCGGGCACGAACCCACGCCCCCTACTCCTACGCTGCCCCGCGATCCGCTCGTGCCCACGATGCGCACCGTACGCGCCCCGTCCACAGCGAGCTTGACCCGATCGCCCCGCAGGTACTCGCGCACATCTCACCAACGCAGGTCCAACACACCCGTGCGTGCACGGACACCCCCGTGCACCACGTTCACGCACACACACGCCACGGTCGATCCCTGGCTCGAACCAGCCGTGCCCAGCTCGTCCCGCTGTGCAACCCGACGCGCCCACGCGCCTGGCTCGTTTGACGTCATGGCTTTATTCCAACAGATACGCTTGCTTACCCTCTAGACGGCGGTCTCAATCGGTGTATACCTTTCATGGGCGGAAACTGGTCTTGCCCTGGGATCTCTATGAGCCACGCATAACCGCGTCCACCGCGGTCACGCCATCGCTGGATGACGGGGACGCACCGGTTGTATCCTCCCAAAAACCAATCTCTGGCCCATCTTTTATCGCAAATGATACAACGTGGAAAAGGTGTTTCTTTGCTGCCATTAGACCAGCCCAAAAGTGCGAGTCATCAGGTTTTCAATAAGCTTGAGACGCAGCCTTTTGGCATGGATACTTATTGCGCACATTGCTTCCCAAGCTCTAGGAGGCTATGAACTGTACGAGCGTTCTCTAACCCTCGGTAATTCCAAACTATAATCTTCATTGCTTTCCATAGGGCTAATCCGACATCCCTGCCTAGTTGCTTTCCGTGGGGTTGTTCCAACTATTTCTTCGGCCATGCCCTTCTTCATGACAGTTTGCTCATCAACTTCCATCCCACCCTCTCCTTTTACTTCCTGTAATTTTTGTGACAACACTCTGACCGCCCCTCTCCTCCCTATTGATTCTTTTGTATTTCTTCCCTTGTTTCCGCAAACCCTCAGGTATTCTCAAGCCTGCTTTAGTTAGACTAAATGAAGTAAATTTTCATAAGTCTGAACTAAGGATGGGAAAAATTCAAACACACCGAATAGTTCAAATGAAGCAAATTACACGGTAGAAGCACAACTAGGAAGTGCTATGAAGATGACAGTGATGCTCAACAAGATCATCTCAGAGCTGGGTATGAACTTGTCGGATCTCGATCCTACGATGCGCTTCAAGATATGTCTAGATCCTATTTGGATTGTGCTATGGCCCAACAGGAGTCTCGTTGGTGATCTATCGAAAGTTCTCAAACATATCTCTCTCATCTTCAGTGATCATGTTATGCAAAACGATGCAACGTCATGATTTGCCATAGAACCTTAGAGCTCCAGCACTCGGCAGGGCCAAAAACGATTGCAAAGTGCTTCTAAAGCACGCCGAAGGCTCTCTCCACATCCTTCCTAGCCGCTTCTTGACATGTGTCAAAGTGAGATCTTTTGTTGCCTTTTGGATGTGAATTGTTTTTAAAAATATGGCCCATGGGGGATAGATGCCATCCGCAAGGTAGTAACCCATCGTGTAGTCTCGACCATTGACCGTATAGTTGCAAGGATGAGCATCTCTTGCAATAAGCCTAGCAAACAAGGGTGATCTCGACAGGACATTCAGGTCATTGTGAGAGCCGGGCAATACAAAGAATGAATGCCATATTCATAGATCCTCCGACGCAACAGCCTCAAGAATGATCGTTGGATTGTTGCAATGAAATTTGTACTGACATTTCCATCCTGTAGGACAATTCTTCCAGGTCAAGTGCATACAATCAACTGATCCAAGCATCCCTAGCCATCCTCTTGTTTCACTCTGTGCCATAAGCCTCTCAGTGTCTTCCTAATTGAGTGCCCTCAAGTACTACGGTCCAAAAACAACAACCACTGCTTTTGTGAACCTTGGAACGACCTCCAAGACTGTGTATTCTCCAATGCGTAGATAGTCGTCAATTGTATCAGTCGAACACCCATATGCCAAAACTCAAACAACCGCAATGCACTTCATCATAGAGCTTGCACTTATCTCTCCCATGCATTCCTTCTAAACTTTAACCAATTGTCATACTTCTCAACGGCTTTTGGAATGGTGAGAAAAAGACTTGTGTGCATACGAAAGCGCCTGTGAAAGTACTTCTCCGGATAGGTTGGACTAGGACCAAAATAATCTCTACTGATCTTGGCATGGCCCTCCGTTCTATCACGGTTGAGTTGTATGTGGCCAAATGGTGATCCTCTCCTCGGCCGCTGAATACCATCATTGAAAATCATACCAAGAATAGTTTCGAAGTCATCGCCGTCTTCTTCCTCTTCGGATGATGATGAGTCCTCGAAGATTATCTCTCTCAGCCTCTTCATCTTCAATTCAACTGACTCGGCTTAATTCAATTGTATGAAACAAAACGAAAGAAAAAGAAATAAAAAACTCACATAGGCAAACCGTCGAACACTTGCAAGGTGGTGGTGGTGCACTGGACGGCCGGCGACGTTTAGGCCAAACTAGCGGGCAATGATGCGTGGGAATAACCTGCAAGGGTGCGTAAGCATGGTCAGATGCGGCGGCCGCCCGACAACTTTGTTGAAGGCGTCGCCGGTCCCAATGACCGTTACCGGGGAGGATATCAGCGGGGCGGGAGGGGCAGGCGTCCACCTCCACCATGACAGCCTCCACCACCACCGCCCGTCGCAGACGCACCTACGGGAGCGGAGCTCGATCACACAGCAGATGTGTTGGGTTCTACGATAGAGTGCATCGACTGCAAAATAATTTTTTTTCCTATGCGCAGAACAACCAAGAACATGCTACGGGATATGGATCACAGTTCGTTACCACTAGACACGCAGTGCCGTGCAGCAAAAGAAGAGTTGGGGGCAGCGCGTCGCGTGGATTGTCTCCTCCTCGTCCGATCTCCCTTGTACAGCCGGTTGTTGGTCCCATGTACAGGTTCGCCGGAGCGGCGCAAGTGCACCGCCTCTAACGGTATCCGCGCATGCAGGAGGAACGTCGTGCGGTGGACTGCTAGGTCCGATCACACAACCGGCGGCGAGTGGAGGTGTCTATTCGCAACACATGCAAACCCTAGTGACAGCGCCGAAGCGATCAACCGCATGAGTGTGCCACACCCCACTTTATATAGGCGTCCATCGCGGGCTCAATACTTGGGCCTCGCACGGACCCTGAAGCCCATAAGTCTACTCGGCCACAATCTGAATACAGCTCGGATCACATCCGACCAATGTCCTCGGATCCGACCTCGTAGGTTCCTTCCCTTAAGCGCGCGACCCCTTAGGTTCAAGCCGGCTTGGTCGCAGTTCAGATCACCTCCGAGCTGCACAGTTGGTAGCGGCCTCTAGCAAGGCATGCCGAACACCAAACAGACTATGAAGCTGGTTAGGCGAACCTGTACATCATACTTCCATTCCTTTTGCCACACGATATATGTTGTCAGGCTCAAGGCGAGTTTGTCATCCTTGTGGTAGCCCGACCTCTTTCTCGTTCCAGCGATGTCGACCACAAACTGGATTATCTCATAATCCTTGTCGCATGACCATGCTTATCCTGGTTGGATCACATGAGGGGCCCAGAGTATATCTCTCCTTATCGGAGGGGAAAATCCCATCTTGCTCGACCACGTCTCGCAGCATGGTTCTGGACAAACCCGAAACCTACATTTATAACTACCCAGCTACGGAGTAGTGTTTGGTTGGCCCAAAGCAAGTCTGTCACCATCCCGAGTACATGCGTCAGCTCCGGTCTTAGGACATAGAACATATGTTGTACTAGAGACTCACAGATGACATATCGCTGCGTCTCTTAGTTGGGTCTGTCCACTCGGACCTTATCTCGACTCGGATCCGACTACGTCGAATCCGACCAGATCCTTCCAAGTCCATATTATCCGGTTAGCATCCAATGCTCCATGGCTAGTGAGACCAAGCCATCGACCGTGTCATATGCTAGTCTAGTTGGCTGCGCGTCCGCACAGCCCTTTCGACTAGGGACCTTTTAAGACAGTCATCATACAATGCATAGTCCTACAAAGAAGTCACGTACTTGCTGATACACATCATTGATAATGTCCAAGGACTATCTTTATTCATAAACACATAGGAAATATCATCATACATGATTGCCTCTAGGGCATATCTCCAACAATATGTGGCATTCGTTCCACACCCGTTGCCCGCGGCTGCGGCTGATGCAGTCAGGGCGCTGGCAGCAGTCACGGTACCAGCAGCCGCTGGCGCCGGTAAGGCTGACAAAGGGACGGACAAAGCAGAGGGAGAAAAACTTTCAAAGTGGGCAATCAAGAAGAAAAGGCTGCCTTGCTATCGATGTGGAGAACCGGGCCATTTTGTGGCTGAGTGTACTAATGAACTCTGTGACTATTGCCAAAGATCGCAGCATGTGACCGGTGACTGTCCGCTCCTTTTCCGTCCTAAACCTGGCATAAACATTTTTGGTGTGTGTTGCAAGGAGTTGATGTTCTTTGAGACACCGGAGGTGGATCCTCTACCGCATGTGGTTGAGTGTTCATTCCCAGCTGTGGTTCGGGTCACTAATGGGCAGTTAACTGAGGCGCGGATTGTGAGGCAGCTCCGTGACCTGGTACCGGGCAACCAGTAGTGGCACCTGGAAAAATTAGAGGGACAAGCCTACAAGGTGGATTTCCCCACTAAAGAGGATCAGATGCATTTTCTTAAGTGGGGCTTATGCAGAGTTCCAAGTAAAAATGTTATCATTGCTTTTGATGAGTGGAAACAAGATGAACCAGAAGGTACACCTTTAGAGAAGGTGTGGGTTCATTTCTTTGGCGCACCACCAAAACTGATTAAACACTTTTTGATTGCTTGGAGTTTGGGTTCGATAATTGGCAAAACAGAAAAGTGGACATGCCGTTCACTCGGTCACAGGGGGTTGCGAGGTTGCTCGTCGGTGTGGTGAGTGTTCAGTTCATACCAGATGTGGTTCGATGGACACATGCCAGAGTCACGTACGTTCTGGAGCTTGAGATTAAGGATACTCCGGTCTCCCAGGATGGAGATGAGGTTCAGGATATGAACACAACTGAGGGAGGCAGAGCCCCAGGGGATCAAGATAAGGGGTCTGATAACTCTTCGCGGGAGCCGGCCAAGGGGCCCAATGAGCAGTCAGATAAGGCGGATAGCTCTGCCAAAGAGACACCCCGACCACAACTCCGATGAACACTCTTCGTTTTGGTTCATTTGGAGCGAGGTCAGCTCCTAGTCAGTTGTGGATCACCAGAGTCAAGGCGAATGATCCGACGGAGCTTGAGCTACCACTGGTGGTGGTTCCGGCCTGCGAGGAGATGACGGTACTTGAGGTTTCATATTTGCATTAGGCACCATAGGGCTTTCGACGGGTTGAGAGTGGCCCAGTCACACCTTCTAGGCGCATGGTCTCTGGCGAGACACTCGCGAGGGGGGGGGGCGTGGGCAGGCGGCTCATGGCGCCCTCTCACGCGCATCCGACTTGAGCTCTTTGGGAGGGGCGCCTGGCCAGGAGGGCCGAGGTGCCCTTTCTATCTCAGAGCTCCAGGAGATATGGGAGTAAGGTGCGGGCAGGAGGCCCGTGTCTTAACTCCTCTGATGGACCACGATGTCCAGGAGAGTCAGGGGCCGTGCACTTCTCTTGGTAAGCGGGGGGGGGGGGGACTACTGAGCAGGTGGCTCCACGGTCCTCTTCCCCCTTGACCACCATGGCCGATGTCCGCTCGGCCACGCCTTACCCTCCTTCACCGACGCTAGGGGAAGGGCGTGAGAGTCGAGAGCACGCCCCTCGGGTGAGGACGACAGAGGGGCTTATCGCTTTCGACGGGATCGTGGATCCGGTGACGGCTGATAGGCGTGTCAGCAACCGGATTCAGGATCAGCCTGATGCTGACGACCTGCAGCTAGCGCGTGCCAAGAGGGCTGATACGTCTCCGTCATATCTATAATTTTTTATTGTTCCATGCCAATATTATACAGCTTTCATATACTTTTGGCAACTTTTTATACTATTTTTGGGGACTAACATATTGATCCAGTGCCCAGTGCCAGTTCCTGTTTGTTGCATATTTTTTGTTTCGCAGTAAATCCATATCAAACGGAGTCCAAACGGGATAAAAACAGACAGAGAATATTCTTGTAATATATGTGAAATATGGGAAGAAAATCAACGCGAGACGATGCCCGAGGGAGCCATGAGGCAGGGGGCGCCCCACCCCCTGGGCGCGCCCCTGACCCTCGTGCCCCCCCGTAAGGCTGTTAATGCTCTTCTTCGGACGCAAGAAAGCTAATTTTCGAAAAAAAAATTAGAGTGAAGGTTTCAATCCAATCGGAGTTACGGATCTCTGGATATATAAGAAACGCTGAAAGGGCAGAATCCCAGAACGCAGAAACAGAGAGAGACAGAGAGACAGATCCAATCTCGGAGGGGCTCTCGCCCCTCCCATGCCATGGAGGCCATGGACCAGAGAGGAAACCCTTCTCCCATCTAGTGATAAGGTCAAGGAATAATAAGAATGAGGGGGGCTCTCTCCCCCTTGCTTCTGGTGGCGCCGGAACGCCGCCGGGGCCATCATCATCACCATGATCTACACCAACACCTCCGCCATCTTCACCAACATCTCCATCACCTTCCCCCCTCTATCTACAGTGGTCCACTCTCCCGCAACCCGCTACACCCTCTACTTGAACATGGTGCTTTATGCTTCATATTATTATCCAATGATGTGTTGCCATCCTATGATGTCTGAGTAGATTTTCGTTGTCCTATCAGTGGTTGATGAATTGCTATGATTGATTTAATTTGCTTGTGGTTATGTTGCTGTCCTTTGGTGCCATCATATGAGCGTGCATGGGGATCACACCGTAGGGTTAGTTGTATGTTGATAGGACTATGTATTGGAGGGCAAGAGTGACAGAAACTTCAGCCTAGCATAGAAATTGATGCATACGGGATTGAAGGGGGACCAATATATCTTAATGCTATGGTTGGGTTTTACCTTAATGAACGTTAGTAGTTGTGGATGCTTGCTAATAGTTCCAATCATAAGTGCATAGAATCCAAGTCAGGGATGACATGCTAGCAGTGGCCCCTCCCACATAAAACTTGCTACAGGTCTAGTAAAGTAATCAATTGCTTAGGGACAATTTCGCAACTCCTACCACCACTTTTCCACACTCGCTATATTTACTTTATTGCTTCTTTATCTAAACAACCCCTACTTTTTATTTACACGCTCTTTATTATCTTGCAAACCAATCCAAAAACACCTACAAAGTACTTCTAGTTTCATACTTGTTCTAGGTAAAGCGAACGTTAAGCGTGCGTAGAGTTGTATCGGTGGTCGATAGAACTTGAGGGAATATTTGTTCTACCTTTATCTCCTCATTGGGTTCGACACTCTTACTTATCAAAAACTGTTGCGATCCCCTATACTTGTAGGTTATCAAGACCTTTTTCTGGCGCCGTTGCGGGGGGGGGGGGGGGGGGGGCAATAGCGTGGGGTGAATATTCTCGTGTGTGCTTGTTTGCTTTATCACTAAGTAATTTTTATTTGTTGTTCTAAGTTGTTTTCTATATTAGTTATGGGTAGGAAACGCAAAATACCAAAAAAATAGTTGTACCTGCTACACCAATGGTTGAAGAACCACTCAAAATCTATCACAGTCCTAAAGCTTTTTACTTGGATCATCTTTGATCCCTTTGTGCTCATGCTGAAACCCCAACTAGCTTAGTTGAGGGCAAATCTTTAGATGAGCATGCTTGTTATGTGCGACACCGCTTATCTCAAAAGGGGGAACTTTTACTAGATCAAATTCATTGTTTGCAGTGCTATGCTTGGAGTTTATGTGAAATTTATGATGTTACTTGTTGTTCTGAAAACCCTAAGAAACACCTTCCCTACCAATGTGAGTTTAGTGATAATGGAATCGTATCTTCGTATGCTAAGGGTGTTTATAATCACTATGATGTTCAACAAATTGAAGAATTTGTTGCTTTTAAGGGTGCTTATGAAATTGCTTCTTTGATTGAAAAGTATGATGCTACTCTTTACAAATCTGAAAATTTTGCCATACTTAAATATTGTTATGATAATTATGCTTCTAATGCCTATGTTAAACCATATATTGAAGACTCCTCCGCTGTCCAAGAAGAGACTAATATTTTGCAGGAGTCTATGGAAGAAGAAATTGATGAAACTGTGAGGTCATTGGATGAAAAAGATGAGGAGGAGAGCGAAGAACAAAAGGAGGAAGAGCGGATTGATCACCCGTGACCACCTTTCTAATGAGAGTAACTCTTCAACTCATACATTGTTTAATTTCCCTTCGTGCTTACCGAAGGATGATTGCTATGATAACTATTATGATCCCGTTGATTCTCTTGAAATATCCCTTTTTGATGAACTTGATGATTGCTATGTTTGTGGCCAAGATGCCAATATGAATTATGCTTATGAAGATGAACTTGCTATAGTTCCTTATGTTAAACATGAAATTGTTGCTATTGCACCCACGCATGATAGTCCTATTATCTTTTTGAATTCTCCCAACTACACTATACCGGAGAAGTTCACCCTTATTAAGGATTATATTGATGGGTTGCATTTTACTATTACACATGATGATTTTGATAGATATAATATGCATGTGCTTGCTGCTCCTACTTGCAATTATTATGAGAGAGGAACTACATCTCCGCCTCTTTATGTTTCCAACACGAAAAAATTGCAAGAAACTATTTATACTATGCATTGGCCTTTACTTTGTGTGCATGAATTGTTCTTTTATGACATGCTGATGCATAGGAAGATAGTTAGGATTCGTCATTACATGATATATGTTACTTTGTGCTCACTACTAAATGCCAAATCATTGCTAATTCAAATTGGATTTGATATACCTTGGGATCCGGGTGGATCCATTACTTGAGCACTTTATGCCTAGCTTAATGGCTTTAAAGAAAGCACTGCCAGAGAGACAACCCGGAAGTTTTAGAGAGTAATTTATTTCTATTGTGTGCTTTTATAAAGTTTAAAAATAAAAATAATGTGCCAAGGTTTGCCTTTAGGATGTTTTAGATGCTTGTTGGTTTGTACGGTGTAGGACAGAAACTTTGGCTGTAGTGCGCGATTTTATATTTTTTTACTGGAACATCAAAAGGTTCTGAAATTTTTTGCAATGTCTTTCTATACAAATTATTTATTTTTCCTAATTTTGGTAGAAGTTTTGGAGTACCAAAGGTATGGTGAATGTTTAGATTACTACAGACTGTCCTGTTTAAGACAGATTCTGTTTTTTGATGCATAGTTTGCTTGTTTTGATGAAACTATCGATTTACATCAGTGGATTAAGCCATCGAAAAGTTATATTACAGTAGCTACAATGCAAAAACAAGATATAAATTGGTTTGCAACAGTACTTAGAGTAGTGTTTTTCTTTATTATACTAATGGATCTTACCGAGTTTTCTGTTGAGTTTTGTGTGGATGAAGTATTCGAAGATCGAGGAGGTCTCGATGTGAGGAGAAGGAGGAGGGGCAAGAGCTCAAGCTTGGGGATTCCCAAGGCACCCAAGTAAATATTCAAGGAGACTCAAGAGTCTAAGCTTGGGGATGCCCCGGAAGGCATCCCATCTTTCTTCAACAAGTATTGATATGTTTTCGGATTCGTTTCGTTCATGCGATATGTGCAATCTTGGAGCGTCTTTTGCATTTAGTTTTCATTTTTCTTTTATGCACCATGTTGGTATGAGATAGTCCTTGGTTGATTTATAGAATTCTCATTGCACTTCACTTATATCTTCTGAGTATGGTGTCGGTGTCAAAACCGGCAGATCTCGGGTAGGGGGTCCCGAACTGTGCGTCTAAGGCGGATGATAACAGGAGGCAGGGGACACGATGTTTACCCAGGTTCGGGCCCTCTTGATGGAGGTAATACCCTACGTCCTGCTTGATTGATATTGATGATATGAGTATTACAAGAGTTGATCTACCACGAGATCGTAGAGGCTAAACCCTAGAAGCTAGCCTATGGTATGATTGTCTGTTGTCCTATGGACTAAACCCTCCGGTTTATATAGACACCGAAGGGGGCTAGGGTTACACAAAGTCAGTTACAAAGGAGGAGATCTATATATCCGTATTTCCAAGCTTGCCTTCCACGCCAAGAAGAGTCCCATCCGTACACGGGACGAAGTCTTCAATCTTGTATCTTCATAGTCCAACAGTCCCGCCAAAGGATATAGTCCGGCTATCCAGAGACCCCCTAATCCAGGACTCCCTCAGTAGCCCCCGAACCAGGCTTCAATGACGATGAGTCTGACGCGCAGATCGTCTTCGGCATTGCAAGGCGGGTTCTTCTCCAAATTGTGAATATCTGTTGAGTAGTGTCCGGCTCCCCATAAATGTTGCACTTCTTGGCTTCTGCACCCAATAAGGGCTATCTTCCACGTGCCGAGCGAATGCGAGGAGCCGGGGCATTTTTACATTCGCCACCCTAGCCATGTAAGTAAACTGTCTATTAAAGGGACGGGGATTCTTAGATCCAAACCACACCATCCTCCCACGGCGAGTATCCATCGGAGCGCGCTCGGAAAAATCCATTCCAACATGGCTAGCCATCGCAGCTCCTCCTCCCGCTCCCGTAGCCCTAAGCCCGGTGATTGGGAGAAGTGTTCCATCCCGCATAGCCAATTAGTAGAGCTGCAGACCCAGGGATTTCTCCCTCCATCATATTTGGTCCCTGTTCGAGCCGGGCTCGCCACCTATAATGGCGGGAAGCAAGTGGAGAGCTTCCCCAATCCCTCCAAGGGGGAGCATGTATGCCTTGTCCCTTATTTACTAAGGGGACTTGGATTTCCAATCCATCCGTTCCTCCGCGGGCTCCTGGAGTTTTACGGCCTCCAGTTGCATAATTTTACCCCCGCTTCCATATTACACATTGCTGGTTATGTTGCCCTTTGTGAGCTGTTTTTGGGCTGTGAGGCTCATTTCGAGCTGTGGAAGAGGCTATTCTGCCTTGTGCCCCGTACACAGGAGGGGTCACTATATCAAGTGGGCGGAGCCAAAATATGGCGCATCGCCGGGACCGGATACCTGTCCGGTACCCCAAAGAAGACGTCTGAAGACTGGCCTTCAGAGTGGTTTTACATGGAGGATGTCCCCCTTCCAGATCCTATTCGGATGGGGTCTTCCCGAGTTCAACAATGCTCCTCTGAAGAAACGCCAAATATGATGCCCACGGAGCCCCCAGGAGGAAGACAATGAAGAAGTCCTTTACCTGATGGACCATATTAAAGTGTTGGCTCAATCAGGATTGACAATAATCGAGGTTATGTCAATATGCATAATGCGGGGGGTGCAGCCGCTTCAATATCGAGGGCATCCCCTGTGGCGCTTTAACGGGGAAGATGATGCCACCCGCTGCGGGCGTAAGGGACCGGACTCCGCTGCAGGTTCTTACAGAGAAGAATACCCAATTGTCTCAAGAGCTGGAAGAGTGCAAAGCCCAGCTATAGGCCGCGGTGGCCGCGTTGAAGGAGTCCGAGAAGGCCCCCTCTGGTAACATTTGCTTCTATTGCAAAGAATTACAGGTACCAGATAGTATGCGGCGTGCATGCAAATCTAACAGTAGATGTTGCAGATGCCCCCGGAGTGAATCCGGAGGCCGTGCCGGAGGATGCGCAACGTGCTAATCGGAAACTAAATGCTGGCGAGCGTGTGCTTACGCGGGTCAGGCAGGAGAAAAATAATCTCCAGGACGCCAATATCCGGCTGGACGTGGAACTGAAAGACGTCCGAGCCCAGCTTGCGGACTCCGTAAAGGAGAATAAGCGGCTTCGATGTGACATTTTTAGTAAGTGCTTGAACGAACTTTTGAAGGAGTTCGGCAAAGAAGCCGGCTAACAGAGTTATGTGTGCAGGTATGCTGACGGGTCATCCTGCGGAGGAGATGCCCGGGTCTGCGGGTGATCTTCTACCAGAGCTCTCACAACTGCACGAACAAGTTCGGCAGGTGATGCAGGGTATTGCCCAAGCCTTGTGGCCTTCCGCGTCCCCCCAGGAGGCATGGGGGAGCTTGTAGAGAAGCTCAAGGGAGCGCGGCGGCGCTTCCGATTATGGAAGATATCAGCCTGCCGACAAGGTGCAAGGGAAGCCTGGGCTATGGTGAAGAGGCGATATACCAAAGCTGACCCAAACCACATGGCCGAGGTCAGACTTGTGGGGCCCGATGGGAAAGAGATCCCCATCAGTTTGGTGTATGACCAAGTAGAATTAGCCGCAAAGTATTCCCAAGAGGATTGTAGGCTAGACAGCCTATTGGATGGTATAGAAGAAGAATTTAATCAATCGTAGTGACTGTGTACTTCAAGTGACATATATAGTGTCCCTAGCCGGATTGTAAATCATTTGTCATGGCGGACATTTTCGCTTCGACCTTTGGACCCGATAGTCCGGAGTGTATCCGAATACCCGCTCGGTTATGTAAAAACTGGGGTATGCATGGAAACCAGGCGTAGGGGTCATAAGTGCTTGAACAGACAAGTACCCAACTAGCTATGTTATATTACATGGATAGTAAGAAACATCTTCCAGGGAGAATAGTTCCGTTAAGGGTTCCTTTCCCTGGGTACGCATGCCCTAATGTGCATGTCCGAACTGCGAAAAGAGATGCAGGCTATAAACATCTGGGGGCATGTGCCAAATTAAATAAAAATCATCTTTTGTTCACCGACCGAATATTCCCTTAAGAACACTAGCTTTCGGCTTCACCCAGTCTGAGGTACACATCCGGCTGACCCGGAAGTAACAATCGCAGAGGTGCTCCCCTTATGCCCTAGCCGAATTAACGGGAACATAGGGCATAAATACAAGAGCCAGACAACCCAGCTTGGCCAAAACTTAAGTCATATCGATGCATATAATGGCGAAAAAAGGTACATGCGGAAGAATAACACATGTGTGGGGCATAAAGACCAGAAAAATAGTTAGACTAAGCTTCTGTATAAGAAGCACTCAGGTATAATGAGCGCAGTTGGCGTGTCAAGATTGTGTAACCAAGACATAGGTGTAGCCTTTTAGGGCCTTGAGGAAAATAAAAAAGAGAGAAAGAGAGAAAAGACAGATAATTGATATGCAAAAAATTGACGGAGGTAAGGAGACGAACATAGAGTCCGGCACTAGGCGTAGAATCTTCGGAGTCTGGCTGCGTTCCATGGGTTTGGCTCGAGTCGATTGTCCGATGCATCTCGCAGACGGTACGCTCCACCGGTCAGAACCTGGTCAATAATGAAGGGACCTCCCCATTTGGGCTTGAGCTTGTTCTTTTTCTTCTCCGGGAGTCGTAGAACTAGTTCGCCAATGTTATAGGTTTTGGCCCGTATTTCTCTGCTTTGATACCTTCGAGCCTGTT
The DNA here is from genome assembly GCF_018294505.1 of Triticum aestivum. Taxonomy (NCBI): domain Eukaryota; kingdom Viridiplantae; phylum Streptophyta; class Magnoliopsida; order Poales; family Poaceae; genus Triticum; species Triticum aestivum. The sequence goes on from NC_057809.1 coordinate 501,531,982, forward strand.
GCTGATAGAATGCGGAACGGGCTTTTGCCACGTCATGCTCCTCCTCCAGGGCGTCCAAACTGTCCTGCCGATCGAGCTCGGCCTCTTTTTCTTCGTACATGTGGACTCGAGGTGAGTCATGAATTATGTCGCAAGGCAGAACCGCCTCTGCGCCGTACATCATAAAAAACGGTGTGTATCCGGTAGTGTGATTCAGCATGGTCCGCAGCCCCCGTAGTACGGAGTCGAGCTCTTCTACCCAGTACGTGTTTGATTCCTTTAAGGACCGCACTAATCTAGGTTTAATGCCGCTCATGATAAGACCATTTGCTCGCTCGACTTGACCGTTAGTTTGCGGGTGATAGACAGAAGCATAAACGAGCTTGATGCCCATGTTGCTGCACCAAAGTTTCACCTCATCGGCTGTAAAGTTCATGCCGTTGTCAGTGATGATGCTGTGGGGGATGCCATAATGGTGTACAACCCCAGATATGAAGTCTATCACCGGTCCGGATTCAGCCGTTTTGACAAGTTTGGCTTCTATCCATTTGGTGAATTTATCCACCATGACCAGTAAGTATTTTTCTTATGGGTTCCCCCTTTAAGGGGTCCGACCATATCAAGCCCCCAGACCGCAAAGGGCCAAGTAATGGGGATTGTTTGGAGAGCGGTAGGCGGCATATGGCTTTGGTTTGCAAAAGGCTGGCAACCAACGCAATGTTGGACCAGATGCTGTGCATCTGCTCGGGCCGTCGACCAATAGAAACCTATACGGAAGGCCTTGCTTACAAGGGCCCGGGCTGCAGCGTGATGGCCGCCGAGTCCAGCATGGATTTCTGCCAAAATCTTCCGCCCTTCCTCTTCGGAGATGCACCTTTGAAGGACTCCTGTAGTGCTTATAAAGCTCTCCCTCGTGGACCTTGTAGGCTTTAGATCGCCGCACTATGCAGCGTGCCTCATTTTGGTCCTCGGGTAGTTCCTGTCTGGTTAGGTAGGCCAGGAATGGTTCTGTCCACGGGGCGATGACGGCCATTATCACGTGGGCTGAGGGTGTTATTTCGATGGCAGAGCCTCCGATTGCGTCAGAGTGTTCGGTATCTGATGTTGTGGTTGGGTCCGGATTATTGTTACCAGTGTCCCCCTCCCACACCACGGATGGCTTAAACAGTTTTTCCAGGAAGATGTTGGGTGGGACAGGGTCGCGCTTAGCGCCGATACGGGCGAGGATATCTGCCGACTGATTGTTTCCCTGAGCCACATGGTGGAATTCAAGCCCCTCAAACCGAGCTAACATTTTGAGGACGGCGTTGCGATATGCCATTTTCGGATCCTTGGCATCGAAGTCTCCATTTATTTGAGATATTGCGATGTTTGAGTCCCCACGCACCTCCAGGCATTGAATGCCCATGGAAACTGCCATCTTGAGACCGTGTAATAGGGCCTCATATTCGACTGCGCTATTGGAGTCTGTGTATAGTATTTGGAGTACGTATTGCACTGTATCTCCGGTGGGGGACGTCAGGACGACGCCAGCCCCCAGACTAGCCACCATTTTAGAGCCGTCGAAGTGCATGATCCAATTAGAGTACGCGCCGTACTCTTTAGGGAGTTCGGCTTCAGTCCATTCAGCGACGAAATAGGCCAGTACTTGCAACTTAATGGCTCGCCGTGGTCTATATGTTATGTCAAATGGGAGGAGCTCGATAGCCCATTTGGCAATCCGACCCGTGGTATCACGGTTGTTTATTATGTCGTTGAGTGGTACTTCGGAGGCCACCGTAATTGAACACTCTTGAAAGTACTGTTGTAATTTTCGGGATGCCATGAATACTGCTACCTCTTGAGCACTGCATTGGTTTTCGTCGAAGAGGAAGGGATGATGCAGCAAAGTAGCGTAAGTATTTCCCTCAGTTTTTGAGAACCAAGGTATCAATCCAGTAGGAGGCTACGCGCGAGTCCCTCATACCTGCACAAAACAAATAAATCCTCGCAACCAACACGATAAGGGGTTGTCAATCCCTACACGGCCACTTACGAGAGTGAGATCTGATAGATATGATAAGATAATATTTTTGGTATTTTTATGATAAAGATGCAAAGTAAAATAAAAGCAAAGTAAAAAAGCAAAGGAAATAACTAAGTATTGGAATGTTAATATGATGAAGATAGACCCGGGGGCCATAGGTTTCACTAGTGGCTTCTCTCAAGAGCATAGGTATTCTACGATGGGTGAACGAATTACTGTTGAGAAATTGACATAATTGAGCATAGTTATGAGAATATCTAGGTATGATCATGTATATAGGCATCACGTCCGAGATAAGTAGACCGACTCCTGCCTGCATCTACTACTATTACTCCACTCATTGACCGCGATCCAGCATGCATCTAGAGTATTAAGTTCATGAAAACAGAGTAACGCCTTAAGCAAGATGACATGATACAGAGGGATAAACTCATGCAATATGATGAAAACCCCATCTTGTTATCCTCGGTGGAAACAATACAATACGTGCCTTGCTGCCCCTACTGTCACTGGGAAAGGACACTGCAAGATTGAACCCAAAGCTAAGCAGTTCTCCCATTGCAAGAAAGATCAATCTAGTAGGCCAAACCAAACTGATAATTCGAAGAGACTTGCAAAGATAACCAATCATACATTAAAGAATTCAGAGAAGATTCAAATATTGTTCATAGATAGACTTGATCATAAACCCACAATTCATCGATCTCAACAAACACACCACAAAAAGAAGATTACATCAAATAGATCTCCACAAGAGAGGGGGAGAACATTGTACTGAGATCCAAAAAGAGAGAAGAAGCCATCTAGCTAATAACTATGGACCCGTAGGTCTGAGGTGAACTACTCCCACTTCATCGGAGGGGCTATGGTGATGATGTAGAATCCCTACTGTATTCCAACTTCTATATGGTTTATAAACTATTTTACTAGCCATAGATTCATCAAAATGAGCAAACAACACATGAAAAACAGAATCTATGAGAAACAGAACAGTCTGTAGTAATCTGTAGCTAGCACAAGATCTGGAACCCCAAAAATTCTAAAATAAATTGCTGGACATGTGGAATTTATCTATTAATCATATTAAAAAAGAATTAACTAAATATCACTTTCCAAATAAAAATGGCAGCAGTTCTCGTGAGCGCTAAAGTTTCTGTTTTTTGCAGCAAGATTAACAAGACTTTCCCCAAGTCTTCCCAACGGTTCTACTTGGCACAAACACTAATCTATACCAATATAAAAAGACCCAAAGAGGCAGATCCAAACCATCTCGACCGTCAAATCATGTTATCTAGCGGTTCAAAATGCTCCAATGTTGAGCACCAAACACGTTTACCGCTTTAATTACCCACCACTGCCATTGGTTATAAACACGTTTTGACTCAACGTTATCCCATGAAATCTGCTATGTAATTAATATTCTACCATTTCCGTGAAAAAAGTGATGATATCTTACCAAATACCAACGGGCAACAGATATATCTTACCTAATATAACGTGCAACTAATATCCTACCTAATATAACGTGCATTGCACGTACATTATTACTAGTTAAACAGAAAAAATACAACCTAAAATGAGGCTAGATAAATTATTTATTACTAAATAGGAGCAAAAAGCAAGCAATAAAAATAAAATTGGGTTGCCTCCCAACAAGCGCTATCGTTTAACGCCCCTAGCTAGGCATAAATAGCAAGGATAGATCTAGGTATTGCCATCTTTGGTAGGCAATCCATAAGTGGCTCTCATAATAGATTTATAAGGTAATTTAATATTTCTAGGAAAGTGTTACATGGCTTTCCTTAATGGAAATTGGAATCTAATATTTCCTTCCTTCATATCAATAATTGCACCAATCGTTCTAAGGAAAGGTCTACCAAGAATAATAGGACATGAAGGATTGCAATCTATGTCAAGAACAATAAAATCTACGGGTACATAATTCATATTTGCAACAATAAGAACATCATTAATTCTTCACATAGGTTTTTTAATAGTGGAATCCGCAAGGTGCAAGTTTAGAGAGCAATCATCAAAATCAAGGAAACCTAACAAATCACACAAAGTCTTTGGAATCGTGGAAACACTACCACCCAAATCACATAAAGCATAAAACTCATGATCTTTAATTTTAATTTTAATAGTTGGTTCCCACTCATCATAAAGTTTTCTAGGGATAGAAACTTCCAATTCAAGTTTTTCTTCATAAGATTGCATCAAGGCATCAACGATATGTTTAGTGAACGCTTTATTTTGACTATAATTAAGCGTGTGGAGAATTTAGCACGGATTGCAACAAGGAAATACAATCAATCAAAGAGCAATTTTCATAATTAATTTCCTTAAAATCCAAAATAGTGGGCTTAGCGACATCTAGGGTTTTAATTTCTTCAATCCCACTTTTATCAATTTTAGCATCAAGATCTAAAAACTCCGAATTCTTGGAACGTCTTATAGGTAAAGGTCAATCATATTCAGTCCCATCATTATCAAGATTCATATTGCAAAACAAAGATTTAATAGGGGACACATCAATAACTTTCAAATCTTCATCTTTATTTTCATAGCATTCCGGTTTAGCGGCCATCCTATTAACTAAGGTGGCTTGCTTATCCGAAATTTCAGCGGTCAATTTCTCAAGACGAGCAATTTGGAATCTCAAACCATCAAATTCTCTAGACACATCATCGAGCTCTTTATTCATAAAACTCATAAAACTTTTTTGTTCCTTAAGCTCGTTTCTAAAGAAACTATTATGCTTGAATTGCAAGACCATAAAACTCCTAACGTTGTTTTCGATTTCTTCTAACCTTTTAAGGTGAAGATCACCAAATCAGGGAAGAGCCATCGAGACAAGCAAGCAAACTAACACACAAGCAAACAAAAAGCAAGCGGGCAAAAAGAAGCAAATAGAGAAAGAGAGGGCGAACAAAACGGCAAGGGTGAAGTGGGGGAGAGGAAAATGAGAGGCAAATGGCAAATAATGTAATGCGGGAGATAAGGATTGTGATGGGTACTTGGTATATTGACTTTTGCGTAGACTCCTCGGCAACGGTGCCAGAGATCCTTCTTGCTACCTCTTGAGCACTGCGTTGGTTTTTCCCGAAGAGGAAGGGATGATGCAGCAAAGTAGCGTAAGTATTTCCCTCAGTTTTTGAGAACCAAGGTATCAATCCAGTAGGAGGCTACGCGCGAGTCCCTCGTACCTGCACAAAACAAATAAATCCTCGCAACCAACGCGATAAGGGGTTGTCAATCCCTACACGGCCACTTACGAGAGTGAGATCTGGTAGATATGATAAGATAATATTTTTGGTATTTTTATGATAAAGATGCAAAGTAAAATAAAAGCAAAGTAAAAAAGCAAAGGAAATAACTAAGTATTGGAATATTAATATGATGAAGATAGACCCGGGGGCCATAGGTTTCACTAGTGGCTTCTCTCAAGAGCATAGGTATTCTACGATGGGTGAACGAATTACTGTTGAGCAATTGACATAATTGAGCATAGTTATGAGAATATCTAGGTATGATCATGTATATAGGCATCACGTCCGAGATAAGTAGACCGACTCCTGCCTGCATCTACTACTATTACTCCACTCATTGACCGCGATCCAGCATGCATCTAGAGTATTAAGTTCATGAAAACAGAGTAACGCCTTAAGCAAGATGACATGATATAGAGGGATAAACTCATGCAATATGATGAAAAGCCCATCTTGTTATCCTCGGTGGAAACAATACAATACGTGCCTTGCTGCCCCTACTGTCACTGGGAAAGGACACTGCAAGATTGAACCCAAAGCTAAGCACTTCTCCCATTGCAAGAAAGATCAATCTAGTAGGCCAAACCAAACTGATAATTCGAAGAGACTTGCAAAGATAACCAATCATACATTAAAGAATTCAGAGAAGATTCAAATATTGTTCATAGATAGACTTGATCATAAACCCACAATTCATCGATCTCAACAAACACACCACAAAAAGAAGATTACATCAAATAGATCTCCACAAGAGAGGGGGAGAACATTGTACTGAGATCCAAAAAGAGAGAAGAAGCCATCTAGCTAATAACTATGGACCCGTAGGTCTGAGGTGAACTACTCCCACTTCATCGGAGGGGCTATGGTGATGATGTAGAATCCCTACTGTATTCCAACTTCTATATGGTTTATAAACTATTTTACTAGCCATAGATTCATCAAAATGAGCAAACAACACATGAAAAACAGAATCTATGAGAAACAGAACAGTCTGTAGTAATCTGTAGCTAGCGCAAGATCTGGAACCCCAAAAATTCTAAAATAAATTGCTGGACATGTGGAATTTATCTATTAATCATCTTAAAAAAGAATTAACTAAATATCACTTTCCAAATAAAAATGGCAGCAGTTCTCGTGAGCGCTAAAGTTTCTGTTTTTTGCAGCAAGATTAACAAGACTTTCCCCAAGTCTTCCCAACGGTTCTACTTGGCACAAACACTAATCTATACCAATATAAAAAGACCCAAAGAGGCAGATCCAAACCATCTCGACCGTCAAATCATGTTATCTAGCGGTTCAAAACGCTCCAATGTTGAGCACCAAACACGTTTACCGCTTTAATTACCCACCACTGCCATTGGTCATAAACACGTTTTGACTCAACGTTATCCCATGAAATCTGCTATGTAATTAATATTCTACCATTTCCGTGAAAAAAGTGATGATATCTTACCAAATACCAACGGGCAACAGATATATCTTACCTAATATAACGTGCAACTAATATCCTACATAATATAACGTGCATTGCACGTACATTATTACTAGTTAAACAGAAAAAATACAACCTAAAATGAGGCTAGATAAATTATTTATTACTAAATAGGAGCAAAAAGCAAGCAATAAAAATAAAATTGGGTTGCCTCCCAACAAGCGCTATCGTTTAACGCCCCTAGCTAGGCATAAATAGCAAGGATAGATCTAGGTATTGCCATCTTTGGTAGTCAATCCATAAGTGGCTCTCATAATAGATTTATAAGGTAATTTAATATTTCTAGGAAAGTGTTACATGCCTTTCCTTAATGGAAATTAGAATCTAATATTTCCTTCCTTCATATCAATAATTGCACCAATCGTTCTAAGGAAAGGTCTACCAAGAATAATAGGACATGAAGGATTGCAATCTATGTCAAGAACAATAAAATCTACGGGTACATAATTCATATTTGCAACAATAAGAACATCATTAATTCTTCACATAGGTTTTTTAATAGTGGAATCCGCAAGGTGCAAGTTTAGAGAGCAATCATCAAAATCAAGGAAACCTAACAAATCACACAAAGTCTTTGGAATCGTGGAAACACTACCACCCAAATCACATAAAACATAAAACTCATGATCTTTAATTTTAATTTTAATAGTTGGTTCCCACTCATCATAAAGTTTTCTAGGGATAGAAACTTCCAATTCAAGTTTTTCTTCATAAGATTGCATCAAGGCATCAACGATATGTTTAGTGAACGCTTTATTTTGACTATAATTAAGCGTGTGGAGAATTTAGCACGGATTGCAACAAGGAAATACAATCAATCAAAGAGCAATTTTCATAATTAATTTCCTTAAAATCCAAAATAGTGGGTTTAGCGACATCTAGGGTTTTAATTTCTTCAATCCCACTTTTATCAATTTTAGCATCAAGATCTAAAAACTCCGAATTCTTGGAACGTCTTATAGGTAAAGGTCGATCATATTCAGTCCCATCATTATCAAGATTCATATTGCAAAACAAAGATTTAATAGGGGACACATCAATAACTTTCAAATCTTCATCTTTATTTTCATAGCATTCCGGTTTAGCGGCCATCCTATTAACTAAGGTGGCTTGCTTATCCGAAATTTCAGCGGTCAATTTCTCAAGACGAGCAATTTGGGATCTCAAACCATCAAATTCTCTAGACATATCATCGAGCTCTTTATTCATAAAACTCATAAAACTTTTTTGTTCCTTAAGCTCGTTTCTAAAGGAACTATTATGCTTGAATTGCAAGGCCATAAAACTCCTAACGTTGTTTTCGATTTCTTCTAACCTTTTAAGGTGAAGATCACCAAATCAGGGAAGAGCCATCGAGACAAGCAAGCAAACTAACACACAAGCAAACAAAAAGCAAGCGGGCAAAAAGAAGCAAATAGAGAAAGAGAGGGCGAACAAAACGGCAAGGGTGAAGTGGGGGAGAGGAAAATGAGAGGCAAATGGCAAATAATGTAATGCGGGAGATAAGGATTGTGATGGGTACTTGGTATATTGACTTTTGCGTAGACTCCCCGGCAACGGCGCCAGAGATCCTTCTTGCTACCTCTTGAGCACTGCGTTGGTTTTTCCCGAAGAGGAAGGGATGATGCAGCAAAGTAGCGTAAGTATTTCCCTCAGTTTTTGAGAACCAAGGTATCAATCCAGTAGGAGGCTATGCGCGAGTCCCTCGTACCTGCACAAAACAAATAAATCCTCGCAACCAACGCGATAAGGGGTTGTCAATCCCTACACGGCCACTTACGAGAGTGAGATCTGATAGATATGATAAGATAATATTTTTGGTATTTTTATGATAAAGATGCAAAGTAAAATAAAAGCAAAGTAAAAAGCAAAGGAAATAAGTAAGTATTGGAAGATCAATATGATGAAGATAGACCCGTGGGCCATAGGTTTCACTAGTGGCTTCTCTCAAGAGCATAGGTATTCTACGGTGGGTGAACGAATTACTGTTGAGCAATTGACAGAATTGAGCATAGTTATGAGAATATCTAGGTATGATCATGTATATAGACATCACGTCCGAGACAAGTAGACCGACTCCTGCCTGCATCTACTACTATTACTCCACTCATCGACCGCTATCCAGCATGCATCTAGAGTATGAAGTTCATGAAAACAGAGTAACGCCTTAAGCAAGATGACATGATGTAGAGGTATAAACTCATGTAATATGATGAAAACCCCATCTTGTTATCCTCGATGGCAAAAATACAATACGTGCCTTGCTGCCCCTACTGTCACTGGAAAGGACACTGCAAGATTGAACCCAAAGCTAAGCACTTCTCCCATTGCAAGAAAGATCAATCTAGTAGGCCAAACCAAACTGATAATTCGAAGAGACTTGCAAAGATAACCAATCATACATTAAAGAATTCAGAGAAGATTCAAATATTGTTCATAGATAGACTTGATCATAAACCCACAATTTATTGATCTCAACAAACACACCACAAAAACAAGATTACATCGAATAGATCTCCACAAGAGAGGGGGAGAACATTGTATTGAGATCCAAAAAGAGAGAAGAAGCCATCTAGCTAATAACTATGGACCCATAGGTCTGAGGTGAAGTACTCACACTTCATCGGAGGGGCTATGGTGATGATGTAGAAGCCCTCCGTATCTGATTGTTTGGGGGTACATAGGTATATATAGGAGGAAGGAGTACGTTGGTGGAGCAACAGGGGGCCCACGAGGGTGGAGGGCGCGCCTGGGGGGGGGCGCCCCCTACCTCGTGGCCTCCTCTTTTGTTTCTTGACGTAGGGTCCAAGTCTCCTGGGTCTTGTTCGTTGAGAAAATCACGTTCTCAAAGGTTTCATTCCGTTTGGACTCCGTTTGATATTCCTTTTCTTCGAAACCCTAAAATAGGCAAAAAAACAACAATTCTGGGCTGGGCCTCCGGTTAGTAGGTTAGTCCAAAAAATAATATAAAAGTGGATAATAAAGCCCATAATGTCGAAAACAGTAGATAATATAGCATGGAGCAATCAAAAATTATAGATACGTTGGAGACGTATCAAATATCGCGTATGCTATGTTTTGATAATGTGGGTACCGTGATTTGCATGGAGTGAGGACAGTGGATACATAATATACCGTCTTTTGAAGTGGGAATTTATGTCAGTCCGTCTCCCGTTCGACGATGAGCACTGCGCTTACAACTTGGTGAGTTGCCGCTATATATAACAGCATTGGTTCGCCGACATTTGGCACGGCCAAGATTGGGTTGGTGGCCAGGATGACTTTTATTTCTTCCAATCCGGCCGTGGCTGCGTCCGTCCACTCGAAGTGTTCGGTGCACCGAAGAAGGCGATAAAGGGGGAGTGCATTTTCTCCTAATCGGGAGATAAAGTGGCTTAAGGCCACCACACATCCCGTTAACTTCTGGATTTGCTTGAGGTCAGTTGGATAGCCAACTGGGACAGAGCTCGGATTTTGGCCGGATTTGCTTCAATTCCTCTATTGGAGATGATAAAGCCCAGGAGCTTTCCGGCGGGTACGCCGAAAACGCATTTTCTGGATTGAGCTTAATGTCGTATGTTCGGAGATTGTCGAACGTGAGCCTCAAGTCATCTATTAGGGAGTCGACGTGTCTGGTTTTAATGACCACATCGTCTACGTATGCCTCCACTGTTTTGCCGATCTGCTTTTCCAGACATGTCTGAATCATGCGCTGATACGTTGCGCCGGCGTTTTTGAGCCCGAAGGGCATTGTGTTAAAACAGAAGGGGCCATATGGAGTGATAAATGCCGTTGCGGCTTGATCGGACTCCGCCATCTTAATTTGGTGGTAACCGGAGTATGCGTCGAGGAAGCACAATGAGTCGTGTCCTGCGGTAGCATCGATAATTTGATCGATGCGAGGGAGGGGGAAGGGATCCTTTGGGCAAGCCTTATTAAGGTCCTTGAAGTCGACACATAGGCACCAGGATTTGTCCTTCTTTGGTACCATCACCAGATTTGCTAGCCAGTCCGGATGCTTTATTTCTTTAATGAATCTGGCCTCCAGTAACTTGGCTAGCTCCTCTCCCATGGCTTGTCGCTTGGGTTCGGAGAAACGCCGAAGAGTCTGCTTGACCGGCTTGAATACTTTTAGAATGTTGAGGCTATGATCTGCCAGCCTGCGTGGGATTCCTGGCATGTCTGAAGGATGCCAGGCGAATATGTCCCAGTTCTCGCGCAGGAACTCCCGTAGTGCGGCGTCTATAGCAGGGTTTAACTGTGCCCCGATGGATGCTGTTTTATGGGGTCCGTTGGATGGACTTGTAATTTGACTATTTCATCCGCTGGTTTAAAAGTGGTGGACTTGGATCTTTTGTCTAGTATCACGTCGTCCCTGTCCACTGTGGAGCGCAGCGCGGTTAATTCCTCCTCCACAAGGGTTTCGGATAATGCCTCGAGGGCCAGTGCGGCTGTTTTGTTCTCGGCGCGGAGTGCTATGTCCGGATCACTAGCTAGAGTGATGATTCCATTGGGCTCGGGCATTTTGAGCTTCATGTACCCGTAATGGGGTATGGCTTGGAAGATCGTGAAGCCTCCCGCCCTAGAAGGGTGTGGTATCCGCTACTGAATGGGGCCACTTGGAATGTAATTTCTTCGGACGTGTAATTCTCCGGAGTGCCGAATACCACATCTAGTGTGATTTTCCCAGCGCAACATGCCTCCCAACTAGAGATGATTCCTCGGAAGGTCGTGCTGCTTTGCTCAATACGGTTTCTGTCTATTTCCATTTTTTGAAGAGTCTCCTCATAAATGAGGTTTAATCCGCTGCCGCCGTCCATGAGCACTTTAGTGAGCCGAAAGCCGTCCACAATTGGACTGAGGACCAAGGCGGCTGGTGCTCGGGCTGTTCGGAATTTAGGTTCATCACTGGCATTGGAGGTGATTGCTGTGTCGCTCCATGGATTTATTGCTGCCACATGGCAGACTTCGGCAAGGCTGCGGAGTGCTCGCTTACGCCTATTATTTGAGGCGAAGGTCTCTAAGACTGTCAATACTGTATTTTTATCCACGGGAGGGTGCTCTGAGGTGTTTTGGATGAGGAGATCCTCACCGCTCTTGGCCACCTGCCGGAGTACCCAACATGCTCGAAGGCTGTGTGTTGGTATGGTATCCACTGTACTACGAATTTTGCAGGGCCCGTTAAGCCATCCCTCCAATACGGTTCCACACCCTGTATTGTGCTTTTGCTTCTTTGTAATTGAGTCGGGCGACTTATGAGAGTGCACCCTTTTAGTTCGGACTGGGGGTTTTGTCAGAGCCGGATTATCCCAGAATTTTGTTTGGGTTTTCCAGGCGCTTTCCATCGCACAGTACTTCCGTACTATGGCCGCCAAGTCAGCGAAGTGCGCTATGTCACGACGACTTGTGGCGTTGAGGATTCCCTTGTCCGTGCAATTGTTGCAAAAGAACGAAATTGCGTCTTCCTCGCGACAGTCCTTGACCTTGTTCATTACAAGGAGGAATCTGGCCCAATAGTGATGTACTATCTCTTGGGGCTCTTGCCTGATGTGGGAAAGATCGTTTGTATCTGGGTGGGTGGGTGGATTTAAGTCCGGGCCTTGACCCAATATGAGACCCCGGGGCAGGGGAGTTTCCAATCTTGGAAGTTCGGGCTCCGGGATGTTGCCCCGCAGGTGCGGTATGCAGCCTGATTCTAGGTTCAGGGTTAGGGCGATGTCCTCCCGTGAGCGGGTATCCGGCTTGGAGAGCTCGGGAATCCGGACATAGTTCGTCCTTAGGATAGAGGGAGAATCGCCGCACTGCTCCTCCACCACCGCTATCTGATGGGTGACCGGCGGAGAGTTAATTTCCCTTTGGTTGGGTTTAAGCCTAATCCGATCGTAGTCCGTAGCGACTCCCAGAGCGGCGATGCGATCCAAGAGCTCGTTCAAAGAGGAGAGCTCCATTGGATCCATCTGCTCAGTGAATTTTGAGCCGATGTGGAGGCTATTTTCGATGACCCGAGAAGTCATCATCGGCGCAGCGGCCGAGCGGGCGGTCATGAAAAAGCCGCCTAGTCGGAGGGTTTGGCCTACAGCCAGGGCTCCCCCAGAGGTGATGTTGTCCTTGACAACAAGACGAGCCATCCTTCCCTATGATGACGACACAGTGGAACTCTCGATGAAAGCACCAATGTCGGTGTCAAAACCGGAAGATCTCGGGTAGGGGGTCCCGAACTGTGCGTCTAAGGCGGATGGTAATAGGAGGAAGGGGACACGATGTTTACCCATGTTCGGGCCCTCTTGATGGAGGTAATACCCTACATCCTGCTTGATTGATATTGATGATATGAGTATTACAAGAGTTGATCTACCACGAGATCGTATAGGCTAAACCCTAGAAGCCAGCCTATGGTATGATTGTCTGTTGTCCTACGGACTAAATCCTCCAGTTTATATAGACACCGGAGGGGGCTAGGGTTACACAATGTCGGCTACAAGGGAGGAGATCTATATATCCGTATTTCCAAGCTTGCCTTCCACACCAAGAAGAGTCCCATCCGGACACGAGACGAAGTCTTCAATCTTGTATCTTCATAGTCCAACAGTCCGGCTAAAGGATATAGTCCAGCTGTCCGGAGACCCCCTAATCCAGGACTCCCTCATATGGCTTTATAGAGTGCTTCATGTGCTTCACTTATATCATTTGAAGTGCGGATTGCCTGTTTTTCTTCACATAGATAACCGCCATTTTTAGAATGCTCTTTTGCTTCACTTATATTTGTTAGAGCGTGGGCATATCTTTTGTAGAAAGAATTAAACTCTCTTGCTTCACTTATATCTAATTAGAGAGATGACAAGAACTGGTCATTCACATGGTTAGTCATAAAATCCTGCATAAAACTTGTAGATCACTGAATATGATATGTTTGATTCCTCGCAATAGTTTTGCGATATAAAGGTGGTGATATTAGAGTCGTGCTAGTTGAGTAATTGTGAAATTGAGAAATACTTGTGTTGAGGTTTGCAAGTCCCGTAGCATGCACGTATGGTGAACCGTTATGTAACAAAGTTGGAGCATGAGATATTTATTGATTGTCTTCCTTATGAGTGGCGGTCGGGGACGAGCGATGGTCTTTTCCTACCAATGTATCCTCCTAGGGGCATGCATAGTAGTACTTTGCTTCGAGGGCTAATAAACTTTTGCAATAAGTATATGAGTTCTTTATGAGTAATGTTGAGTCCATGGATTATACGCACTCTCACCCTTCCATCATTGCTAGCCTCTCCGGTACCGTGCATTGCCCTTTCTCACCACGAGAGTTGGTGCCAACCTCGCCGGTGCATCCAAACCCCATGATACGATACGCTCGGTCACACATAAACCTCCTTATATCTTCCTCAAAACAGCCACCATACCTACCTATCATGGCACTTCCATAGCCATTCCGAGATATATTGCCATGCAACTTCCATCATCATCATATACATGACTTGAGCATTTATTATCATATTGCTTTGCATGATCGTAAGATAGCTAGCATGATGTTTTCATGGCTTGTCCATTTTTTGATGTCATTGCTACGCTAGATCATTGCACATCCCGGTACACTGTCGCAGGCATTCATATAGAGTCATATCTTTGTTCTAGTATCGAGTTGTAATATTGAGTTGTAAGTACATAAAAGTGTGATGATCATCATTATTAGAGCATTGTCCCAGTGAGGAAAGGATGATGGAGACTATGATTCCCCCACAAGTCGGGATGAGACTCCGGATGAAAAAAAAGAAAAAAAAATAAGAGAAAGTCCAAAAAAAGGAAGGCCCAAAAAATGAGAGAAAAAGAGAGAAGGGGCAATGTTACTATCATTTTACCACACTTGTGCTTCAGAGTAACACCATGTTCTTCATATAGAGAGTCTCTTGAGTTATCACTTTCATATACTAGTGGGAATTTTCATTATAGAACTTGGCTTTATATTCTGATGATGGGCTTCCTCAAATGCCCGAGGTCTTCATGAGAAAGCAAGTTGGATACACACCCACTTAGTTTCCAGTTTGAGCTTTCATACACTTATAGCTCTTAGTGCATCTGTTGCATGGCAATCCCTACTCCTCGCATTGACATCAATTGATGGGCATCTCCATAGCCCGTTGATTAGCCGCGTCGATGTGAGACTTTCTTCCTTTTTGTCTTCTCCACTCAACCACCATCATCATATTCTATTCCACCCATAGTGCTATGTCCATGGCTTGCGCTCAAGTATTGCGTGAGGGTTGAAAAGGCTGAAGCGTGTTAAAAAGTATGAACCAATTGCTCGGCTTGTCATCGGGGTTATGCATGATTTGAATGCTTTGTGTGGTGAAGATGGAGCATAGCCGGACTATATGATTTTGTAGGGATGAGCTTTCTTTGGCCATGTTATTTTGATAAGACATAATTGCTTGGTTAGTATGCTTCAAGTATTATTGTCTTAATGTCAAATGATAGACTATTGCTTTAAATCACTCGTGTCTTAATATTCATGCCATGATTAGATATGTGATCAAGATTATGTTAGGTAGCATTCCACATCAAAAAAATATCTTTTTTATCATTTACCTACTCGAGGACGAGTAGGAATTAAGCTTGGGGGTGCTGATACGTCTCCATCGTATCTATAATTTTTTATTGTTCCAAGCCAATATTATACAACTTTCATATACTTTTGGCAACTTTTTATACTATTTTTGGGGACTAACATATTGATCCAGTGCCCATTGCCAATTCCTGTTTGTTGCATATTTTTTGTTTCCAAGTAAATCCATATCAAACAGAGTCCAAACGGGGTAAAAATGGACGGAGAATATTCTTGGAATATATGTGGAATATGGGAAGAAAATCAACGCGAGACGGTGCCCGAGGGAGCCACGAGGCAGGGGGCGCACCCGTGACCCTCATGGGCCCTAGTAAGGCAGTTAATGCTCTTTTTCGGCCGCAAGAAAGCTAATTTTCGGGGGGGAAATCGGAGCGAAGGTTTCAATCCAATCGGAGTTACGGATCTCTGAATATATAAGAAACGGTGAAAGGGCAGAATCCCATAACGCAGAAACAGAGAGAGATAGAGAGACAGATCCAATCTCGGATGGGCTCTCACCCCTCCCATGGCATGGAGGCCATGGACCAGAGGGGAAACCCTTCTCCCATCTAGGGAGAAGGTCAAGGAAGAAGAAGAAGGAGGGGGGCTCTCTCCCCCTCGCTTCCAGTGGCGCCGGAACGCCGCCGGGGCCATCATCATCACCGTGATCTACACCAACACCTCCGACATCTTCACCAACATCTCCATCACCTTCCCCCTCTATCTACAGCAGCACACTCTCCCTCAACCCACTATACCCTCTACTTGAACATGGTGCTTTATGCTTCATATTATTATCCAATGATGTGTTGCCATCCTATGATGTCTGAGTAGATTTTTGTTGTCCTATCAGTGGTTGATGAATTTCTATGATTGATTTAATTTGCTTGTGGTTATGTTGATGTCCTTTGGTGCCCATCATATGAGCGCGCGCGGGGATCACACCATAGGGTTAGTTGTATGTTGATAGGACTATGTATTGGAGGGCAAGAGTGACAGAAACTTCAGCCTAGCATAGAAATTGATGCATACGGGATTGAATGGGGACCAATATATCTTAATGCTACAGTTGGGTTTTACCTTAATGAACGTTAGTAGTTGAGGATTCTTGCTAATAGTTCCAATCATAAGTGCATAGAATTCCAAGTCAGGGATGACATGCTAGCAGTGGCCTCTCCCACATAAAACTTTCTATCGGTCTAGTAAAGTAGTCAATTGCTTAGGGACAATTTCGCAACTCCTACCACAACTTTTCCACAGTCGCTATATTTACTTTATTGCTTCTTTATCTAAACAGCCCCTACTTTTTATTTACGCGCTCTTTATTATCTTGCAAACCAATCCAAAAACACCTACAAAGTACTTCTAGTTTCATACTTGTTCTAGGTAAAGCGAATGTTAAGCGTGCGTAGAGTTCTATCGGTGGTCGATAGAACTTGAGGGAATATTTGTTCTACCTTTAGATCCTCGTTGGGTTCGACACTCTTACTTATCGAAAACTGTTGCGATCCCCTATACTTGTGAGTTATCAAGGGCAGCCATGCTTCATAATGTCGAGGCTACTACAGGTACGTCTTTTGATAAAGATTGTTCAATATTGCACTTCACTGAGAATGAAATAGTGGATAAGTCAAATGACTTAGGGATTTCTTTGGGATCAAATCAACACGAAGTCGTTAAATCCATCAACGATCTTTTTAGACTTAGAAGCGGAGAGGGCTTCCGAAATTATTCATAATCTTGCAGCTATTAAACCCATGGATGATACTGAAGTGAATAATCTAGGTATGGTTGATCTAGCAAATATATGCAATAATCTTTTGCCTAGTGTGGAGGCTGAGAATGAGGAGGGATCGGAGAATGCGGACACAATAGAACCACTCCTGATGGAGGGCCCGGGTTCTGTCGGCGATAATCCTATTTTTCCATAGGGTGTTGGGGAGAAGCCCAAACGACCCTGGAAGCGAAAAATTTATCCTACCTCGGCAATATGCAGAAGTGCTAGAGTTAAATTTAAGAAAAAAATCCATGATGATTTATGAAAGGAATCTTTTGGAATAGCAGAGGTCTAGCTGACTTGGTAAACAGAGGTTCTTAGCGGAGACAACAATATAACAACACTTAGACTTTATAGCACTTTTGGAAATAGGTCGAGACAATTTCACATAAAAATTTCTCCAAACCCTTTCCAGTGGTATTGATTTTGACTAGCACATTTTACATCCTAGAGGAAGACTCGACGGGATTTTACTAGGAGTACGGTGTGAGACGCTAGAGGTGCTTAATGTGGTTCAAGGAGACTTTTCGGTTAAATTCAGGGTAAGATCAAAACTGGATGGGTTCCGGTGGTCTCTTGTAGCTGTATATGGGGCAGCACAACCTGAATTCAAACCTGATTTTTTAGCCGACCTAGTGCGGATTTGTGGCAATGAAAATCTGCCAATACTTGTTGGGGGAGATTTTAATATTATCAGGAGGAGAGAGGAAAAAGAACAATGACAATTTTGATGGCCGTTGGTCTATGATGTTTAACATGATTATCGAGAGTTTCAATTTGAGAGAAATAGAACTCACCGGTAGACAATTTACATGGGCCAACTCGCTACCCATTCCGACTTATGAAAAGCTGGATAGGGTACTTACCAGTGTTGAGTGGGAACAAAAATATCCGTTGGTGTCAGTCCATGCGATGCAGAGAGCGATCTCGGACCACACATCACTTTTATTAGACTTGGGTGAGGCTACCCATGTGGCAAATAAAAATACGTTCTCCTTCGACAAAGTTGGTTCGGGAAAGAAGGTTTTTTGGGGCTTATTGCACGTGAGTGGGCCAAACCCGTTAGTGGGAGGACGCATGTTGAGAGATGTCAGAATAAAATTAGACATCTCAGACGGCTTTTGAGAGGATGGGCCATGATATGTCTTCGTCGTATCTACTTTTCCAAACACTTTTGCCCTTGTTTTGGACTCCAACTTGCATGATTTGAATGGAACTAACCCGGACTGACGTTGTTTTCAGCAGAATTGCCATGGTGTTATTTTTGTGCAGAAATAAAATTTCTCGAAATGACCTGAAAATCAACGCAGATTATTTTTGGAATATAAAAAAAATACTGGAAGAAAGATCCACGTCAGGGGGCCCACACCCTATCCACGAGGGTGGGGGGCGCGCCTGCCCCCTGGGCGCGTGCCCTGCCTCGTGGCCTCCTTGATGCTCCACCGACCTCAACTCCAACTCCATATATTCGTGTTCGGGGAGAAAAAAATCGGGGAGAAGGATTAATCGCGTTTTAGGATACAGAGCCGCCGCCAAGCCCTAAACTCTCCCGGGAGGGCTGATCTAGAGTCCGTTCGGGGCTCTGGAGAGGGGAATCTGTCGCCATCGTCATCATCAACCTTCCTCCATCACCAATTTCATGATGCTCACCGCCGTCCGTGAGTAATTCCATCCTAGGCTTGCTGGACGGTGATGGGTTGGATGAGATTTATCATATAATCAAGTTAGTTTTGTTAGGGTTTGATCCCTAGTATCCACTATGTTCTGAGATTGATGTTGCTCTGACTTTGCTATGCTTAATTCTTGTCACTAGGGCCCGAGTGGCATGATTTCAGATCTGAACCTATTATGTTTTCATGAATATATGTGAGTTCGTGATCCTATCTTGCAAGTCTATAGTCACCTATTATGTGTTATGATCCGTTAACCCCGAAGTGACAATAATCGGGATACTTACTGGTGATGACCGTAGTTTGAGGAGTTCATGTATTCACTATGTGTTAATGCTTTGGTCCGGTACTATATGAAAAGGAGGCCTTAATATCCCTTAGTTTCCAATAGGACCCCGCTGCCACGGGAGGGTAGGACAAAAGATGTCATGCAAGTTCTTTTCCATAAGCACGTATGACTATATTCGGAATACATGCCTACATTACATTGATGAACTGGAGCTAGTTCTGTGTCACCCTATGTTACAACTGTTGCATGATCGATCGCATCCGACATAATTCTCCATCACCGATCCATTGCCTACGAGCTTTTCCATATATTGTTCTTCGCTTATTTACTTTTCCGTTGCTACTATTACAATCACTACAAACCCCAAAAATATTACTTTTGCTACCGTTACCACTACTATCATATTACTTTGCTACTAAATACTTTGTTGTAGATACTAAGATTCCAGGTGTGGTTGAATTGACAACTCAGCTACAAATACTTGAGAATATTCTTTCGCTCCCCTTGTGTCGAATCAATAAATTTGGGTTGAATACTCTACCCTCGAAAACTATTGTGATCCCTATACTTGTGGGTTATCAAGACCATTTTCTGGTGCCGCTGCCGGGGAGCATAGCTCTATTCTTTGAGTCACTTGGGATTTATATCTGCTTATCATTATGAAGAACTTGAAAGATCAAAGAACCGAGATTTTTCGCTCAACTACGAGGGGAGGTAAGGAACTGCCATCTAGCTCTGCACTTGATTCACCTTCTGTTTTGAGTAAACTTGTGACACCTACGCATGCTATTGATTCTGATAGGTCACATTTTATTGATGATGTCACTTCTGCTTTGCATGATATTTATGATGAAACTACTTCTATGCTTGATACTACTGTGCCACTAGGTGAATTTCTTAATGAACAACTTGCTAGGGTTAGAGAGAATGAAATTATTGAAACTGATAATATTGATGCAAGTGATGATGAAGATTCTCCCCCTAGATATGAATTGCCTGTTGTGCCTGAGGGTTATGTTATGGATGAAGAAACTGCTAGAGACTTTCTTGCCTGCAATGATAGAAGTGATCTTAAGAAACTATTAGCTAAGCTGAGAGAGAAATCTCCAAATGCTAGAATGAAATATGATCCTGCTTATGCTACTTCACCTATCTTTATTACCGATAAGGATTATGATTTCTCAGTTGATCCTCATATAATTACTTTGGTTGAATCTGATCCTTTCTATGGCTATGAATCTAAAATTGTTGTGGCACATCTTACTAAATTAAATGATATAGCTACCCTGTTCACTAATGATGAGAAAACTCGCTACTATTATATCCTTAAATTATTTATGTTCTCATTAAAGGGTGATGCTAAGATATGGTTTAATTCTCTTGATCCTGGTTGTGTGCGTAGTCCCCAGGATATGATTTAGTACTTCTTCGCTAAATATTTCCCCGCTCATAAGAAACAAGCTGCTTTAAGGGAAATATATAATTTTGTGCAAATTGAAGAAGAGAGTCTCCCACAAGCTTGGGGGAGGCTTCTCCAATTACTTAATGCTTTGCCTGATCATCCTCTCAAGAAAAATGAAATACTTGATATCTTTTATAATGGACTAACCGATGCTTCCAGAGATTACCAGGATAGTTGTGTGATACGTCTCCATCGTATCTACTTTTCCAAACACTTTTGCCCTTGTTTTGGACTCTAACTTGCGTGATTTGAATGGAACTAACCCGGACTGACGCTGTTTGCAGCAGAATTGCCATGGTGTTATTTTTGTGCAGAAATAAAAGTTCTCGGAATGACCTGAAAATCAACGGAGAATTATTTTGGAATATATAAAAAATACTGGAAGGAAGATCCACGTCAGGGGGGCCACACCCTGTCCACGAGGGTGGGGGGCGTGCCCTACCCCTTTGGGCGCGCCCCCTGCCTCGTGGGCCCCCTGACACTCCACCGACCTCAACTCCAACTCCATATATTCACTTTCGGGGCAAAAAAACCAAAGAGAAGGATTCATCGCGTTTTACGATACGGACCACCGCCAAGCCCTAAACTCTCTTGGGAGGGCTGATCTGGAGTCTGTTTGGGGCTCCGGAGAGGGGAACCCGTCGCCATCATCATCATTAACCTTCCTCCATCACCAATTCCATGATGCTCACCGTCGTGTGTGAGTAATTCCATCGCAGGCTTGATGGACGGTGATGGGTTGGATGAGCTTTATCATGTAATCGAGTTAGTTTTGTTAGGGTTTGATCCCTAGTACCACTATGTTCTGAGATTGATGTTGCTATGACTTTGATACGCTTAATGCTTGTCACTAGGGCCCGAGTGCCATAATTTCAGATCTGAACCTATTATGTTTTCATGAATATATGCGAGTTTGTGATCCTATCTTGCAAGTCTATAGTCACCTATTATGTGTTATGATCCGTTAACCCCGAAGTGACAATAATCGGGATACTTACCGGTGATGACCGCAGTTTGAGGAGTTCATGTGTTCACTATGTGTTAATGCTTTTATCTGGTACTCTATTAAAAGGAGGCCTTAATATCCCTTAGTTTCCATTAGGACCACGCTGCCACGGGAGGATAGGACAAAAGATGTCATGCAAGTTCTTTTCCATAAGCACGTATGACTATATTCGGAATACATGCCTACATTACATTGATGAACTGGAGCTAGTTCTGTGTCACCCTAGGTTATGACTGTTAAATGATCGATCGCATCCGGCATAATTCTCCATCACCGATCCAATGCCTACAAATTTTTCATATATTGTTCTTCGCTTATTTACTTTTTCGCTGTTACTGTTACAATCACTACAAAACCCAAAAATATTACTTTTGCTACCGTTACCTTTTGCCACTGTTACCACTACTATCATATTACCTTGCTATTAAATACCTTGCTGCAGATACTAAGTTTCCAGGTGTGGTTGAATTGACAACTCAACTGCTAATACTTGAGAATATTATTTGGCTCCCCTTGTGTCGAATCAATAAATTTGGGTTGAATACTCTACCCTCGAAAACTGTTGCGACCCCCTATACTTGTGGGTTATCGAGAACATTTTCTGGCGCCGTTTCCGGGGAGCATAGCTCTATTCTTTGAGTCACTTGGGATTTATATCTGCTTATCATTATGAAGAACATGAAAGATCCAAGAACCAAGATCTATCCCTAAACTACGAGGGGAGGTAAGGAACTGCCATCTAGCTCTGCACTTGATTCACTGTCGGTGTCAAAACCGGCGGATCTCGGGTAGGGGGTCCCGAACTGTGCGTCTAAGGCGGATGGTAACAGGAGGCAGGGAACACGATGTTTTACCTAGGTTCGAGCCCTCTTGATGGAGGTAAAACCCTATGTCCTTCTTGATTAATATTGATGATATGGGTAGTACAAGAGTAGATCTACCACGAGATCAAAGAGGCTAAACCCTAGAAGCTAGCCTATGGTATGATTGTATGTTATTGTTGTGTCCTACGGACTAAAACCCTTCGGTTTATATAGACACCGGAGAGGGTTAGGGTTACACAAGGTCGGTTACAAAGGAGGAGATATACATATCCGTATTGCCTAGCTTGCCTTCCACACCAAGTAGAGTCCCATCCGGACACGAGACGAAGTCTTCAATCTTGTATCTTCATAGTCCAACAGTCCGGCCAAAGGATATAGTCCGGCTGTCCGAAGACCCCCTAATCTAGGACTCCCTCAGTAGCCCCTGACCCAGGCTTCAATGACGATGAGTCCGGCCGCAGTATTGTCTTCGGCATTGCAAGGCGGGTTCCTCCTCCGAGTACACCACGGAAGAATTTGAATACAAGGATAGTGTACGACCCTGCAAAATAAGTTCCACATACCACCATAGAGAGAATAATATTTGCACAAATCCAATTTGCTGGCTTGTTTTGGCAACACGACATTATGCCATGGCCCGGTGATTATTCAAACCATTTCCTTTAACTAGCCCTACACATAACGCGAGGCAGTTTTTTGACACGTCTTGCCAAAGCAGAGATCGTGTCCCCCTTATTATGGGATTCTCATCAATACGGGCATGGGTAACCCAACCGCGCCATCGATTACGGCGCTTGGGGGATAAGCGAGTTTTACCAGGCTAGTGGGGACGCATAGTTTCGTCCGCCCATATAAAGGGATAAGGATTCACCTTTTCATCCACGCCTTCATCCTCCTTTGCTCATCCATTTTCGCGCACTCGAGCTCCAGCGCCCAAGTCCGCACTTCCCACCTCAACCTTCTCCAACCATGTCCGGAGCGGGAGGCAGGTGGATGGTCTCCTCTGTCACGGAGGGACACATCAAGAAGCTGAGGAGAGCCGGATACCTGCCCAACGACATCCCGCACCGGCTCCCAGATGAGGGGCAGCTCATCCCCACCCCCAGGCCCCATGAGAGGGTAGTGTTCCTTACCCATTTCCTCCGCGGACTGGGATTCCCTCTCCACCCATTCGTCCGGGGGCTCATGTTCTACTACGGCCTGGATTTCCATGATCTGGCCCCGAACTTCATCCTCAACATCTCGGCGTTTATCATCATGTGTGAGGTCTTCCTCCGCATCAAGCCCCACTTCGGCTTATGGCTGAAGACCTTCAATGTCAAGCCGAAGGTAGTGAGCGTCTGCCAGGCAGAGTGCGGAGGCGCCATGGTGGGCAAGATGCCCAACGTCACATGGCTCGAGGGCTCCTTCGTGGAGACCGTAAAGGGGTGGCAATCGGGGTGGTTCTACATCACCGAGCCGCGTGACCCTAAATGGGCAGCGGCCCCCAAGTTCCGATCTGGCATCCCCATGCGGCTCACCTCCTGGCAAGAGAAGGGCCTGTCCTGGGGTAGTTCGGGAGAGCTGACCGGACTCCAAACATGTATTCAAAACATGGTGAACAAGAAGCTCAAACTCGTCAATGTAGTCCAGGTCATGCTCATCCGCCGGATCCTCCCGTGCCAACAACGGGCTTTTAACTTGTGGGAGTTCGACCCGGCCCAGCACCGAACTCTGAACAGGCTCTTCGACACAACTCACAAGGATGCCTGGAAGGTGCTATTCAAGGGTGCCGAGGTTCCCCCTCCCACTACCGAGGATCGCGGATTTTGCGCGAAGCGCCAAGCCAGCGCGGTAAGCTGTTTTACCTCTCACAGGATACTGATTTTTCATAGTTTGACTCTATGCGGGATCTAAGCTCCCGTACCTTTGATAGGACTGGCAGGAGATGGCCGGACAGATCGACTGTCCGGCTCCTTTGCCTGAAGGCCCAGCAGACGCTCTCTTGACGAAGATGCTGACTCCGGCTCCTTACAAGGTGCCGGAGAAGACCAAGAAGGCCAAGGGAACCCGAAAGAGTTCCCAACACCAGGCGTCATCACACTCATCCCCCGAAGACGAGGAGGAAGAAGAAGATGCTCCCCCTTCAGTTGGGGGAGACAAGAAAGGAAGGCCGCCCCAACTGGGGAGGCCGAAGGGTCCAAGAAGGGAAGGACTCTCCTTCCGGACAGTTCCACCACCGCCGCCGAAGGCGAAGACGAGTGGCTGCTCAGGGCCAAGCCCCTGGCGAAATCGTAAGTATTCGGATCCAGAGTAACTCATAGCATTCCTTTGTCGCACTGCCTCTCCTAACACCGAATATGATTGTGCAGGCCGCCACGAGCCAGTATCGACGTATCGTCGGACGGCTCCCTGGGCTTGTCGAATATGGATAGCGATCCACTTCCGACCGCCACCTCCCCTTGCCCGGCGGATGACACCAAGGTATTGTCTCAGGAGGCACCGGGTGGAGGGGAGACAGTCCCCGAGGCGCCTCAAGGCGACCTTCCGGACTCCGGGAGCAGAGGGAACAAGGTCCCTGAGGGCTCCGAGTTCGGCCCTCAGCCGAACACCGCGCCGGAACCTCCAGTTGTTCCGGACTCGGGCAGGCAGCCTCCTTCCAAGAGGGGCAAGACGCATGTGCTAGTGACCTCTGTCCATCTAGAGGCGCCAGACAATCTGCTGGGAGCGCTTCGCAGCGCTTCCATCGACGAGGAGCACCATACTATTATGAGTGCGGTGGTCCAGAAGGTTCAGTCCACCAAGAGCGGATTGACTGAAGCCTGTGCCAGCCTTCTAACAGGCTTTGAGGTAAGTGTTTAAACTATAGGAAAAATATTACCACATAGACAGTAGCCCCTGATGCTCTGTTCGGTGTTCACAAAGAAAAGCCGAACAGAGGATCAAACAATATCGCAGGTGTCTAATATAAGTATGTCAATATGCGTATGCAGGCTTCGCTGCTGGCATCTGCCGCACTGACTGCGGAGGTCGCCGCACTAAAGCAGGACCTTAAAGGGTCCAAGGACGAGCTTGGCCTTGCCAAGAGGCAGCTCGAGGAGAACAAAGGTAAGTAGTACCTAGTCTATGGATATGTATAAAAAGAATGCGATTGCAAAATGACAGGATCATCATGAATTTGCCAGGGGCCACGACCGAAGTGGCGACCCTAAAGCAAGCGCTGTCTGAGGCCGAAGATAAAGCGGCCAAGGAGCACACCGAGCGGGAAAGGCAAGAGGCTCGGGTGGGCGAGGTGCAGCAAGAGCTCCAGGCACTCGTGACGAAGCATGAGGCGTTGGAGCTTGACTTGAAGACGCGAGAGTCTGAGCTTGCCGCGGCCCTCGAGAGCGCAAAGAGTGCCAAGGCCGAAGCCCAAAAGGCCCTCCAGGAGATTGACGCGATGAAGAAAATAGCGGCGGGTAAGGCATTCTATATGCAAAGCAAGCATGTGAAAGTAAATTACCTATTACTTACCCGAATCCGGAGCTCTCCAGGAGCATTCGCAGATTTGCCCCGCAGCGTGTCGGATGCCGCACAGTTTTACCAGGCCAAGGAGGGGAGCTCAACGGAGAAGCTGTTCTGGTCTTAGTATACTGGGACCGAACACCCGATGCCTCTGAGTGACCTGGTAAAGCAGCTGATCGAGCTACACAAGGCGGCCGAACAGGCCATGAAGGGCCTTATAGTCTGGTTGTGGCCTGGCGACGCCCTTCCGAACAGCTACTTCGGCCTGGTGAGGCGGCTTGTGGATGCCTACCCACGGCTGGAAGTCGTCAAGCGGTCCATCTACATCGAAGGTGCACGCCGGGCTTTCGCCCATGTGAAGGTGCAATGGGCCAAGCTAGACGTCATGAAGCTGATCAAGGAAGGACCGCCGCAGGGCAAGGAGCATCGCACCCCTGAAATTTATTATGAGGGTGTCCTGAAGGGTGCCCGTCTTGTAGCGGACGAATGTCCAAAGGATGTAATATTTGAGTAAACTTGCTCGTGTGATCCTGTATGATGAAAACTTATTTCATATGCACTATGCAACGCTTGTTTGAATTTAAAATATTACCTTCTATTTGGCTGTTTATCCAATCTGAGATATGGCTAGTACTCGGCTTCTGCCCCCATGCCGGGAGTGCTGGGGTGTTCGGGATAAACCTGAGCACTCTTGTTCCCATTCTTGGGTCCTTCGAGGGAGGTGCTCAGCACAGCAAACAAGGCAACTGGACTAATAATGCTTTATCAGTCTCACTTAGCCATAGAATTCTATAATTTTCAATTTCGGCGAAGCCCCTGGTAATCGGAAGGCCTAATTCGAGGCGCTATACATGCCTTTAAGCCGGACAAGACCGACTCCTCGCTCTAAGCGGCATAAGTCTTTAGGGACTCGAAACCTCGCCGAACAGCGACCAGTCTCTCACCTTATCATGACAGTCAGTTTTAGCTTTCTCTACTGAGGTGCTTAGCCCAGCAGAACCGGGGCACAATCGCAGTAGTTATCCTAGTGCTACCTTAGCCGATAGAGCGGAACGTAAGGTACCAAAACATAGGAGCCGGGCAAACCCAACATTTGACCAAAGACATGATTCGGAGCCGATGCATATAATGCTATAAGTTCGGGGTGCCGCACTTGTGAAAGTGTTCGGACTTCTCACACCATATTTGTGGGGTACTTAAGCCCCTGGTGTATTGGCTGTACCAAAGTGTATGGTTGTAAGGCGTCATTAATGAACACACATATGTCGGTGTCAAAATAGGCGGATCTCGGGTAGGGGGTCCCGAACTGTGCGTCTAAGGCGGATGGTAACAGGAGGCAGGGAACACGATGTTTTACCCAGGTTCGGGCCCTCTTGATGGAGGTAAACCCTACATCCTGCTTGATTAATATTGATGATATGGGTAGTACAAGAGTAGATCTACCACGAGATCAAAGATGCTAAACCCTAGAAGCTAGCATATGGTATGATTGTATGTTATTGTTGTGTCCTACGGACTAAAACCCTCCGGTTTATATAGACACCGGAGAGGGTTAGGGTTACACAAGGTCAGTTACAAAGGAGGAGATATACAGATCCGTATTTCCTAGCTTGCCTTCCACGCCAAGTAGAGTCCCATCCGGACACGAGACGAAGTCTTCAATCTTGTATCTTCATAGTCCAACAGTCTGGCCAAAGGATATAGTCCGACTGTCTGGAGACCCCCTAATCCAGGACTCCCTTATTCACCTTCTGTTTTGAGTAAACTTGCGGCACCTACACATGCTATTGATTCTGATAGGTTGCATATTATTGATGATGCCACTTCTGCTTTGCATAATACTTATGATGAAACTACTTCTATGCTTGATACTACTGTGCCACTTGGTGAATTTCTTGATGAACAACTTTCTAGGGCTAGAGAGAATGAAATTATTGAAACTGATAATATTGATGAAAGTGATGATGAAGATTCTCCCCCTAGATATGAATTGCCTGTTGTTCCTGAGGGTTATGTTATGGATGAAGAAAATGCTAGAGACTTTCTTGCCTGCAATGATAGAAGTGATCTTAAGAAACTATTAGCTAAGCTGAAAGAAAAATCTCTGAAGGCTAGAATGAAATATGATCCTGCTTATGCTACTTCACCTATCTTTATTACTGATAAGGATTATGATTTCTCAGTTGATCCTGAGTTAATTACTTTGGTTGAATCTGATCCTTTTTATGGCTTGAATCTGAAACTGTTGTGGCACATCTTACTAAATTAAATGATATAGCTACCCTATTCACTAATGATGAGAAAACTCACTACTATTATATCCTTAAATTATTTCTGTTCTCATTAAAGGGTGATGCTAAAGATATGGTTTAATTATCTTGATCTTGGTTGTGTGCATAGTCCCCAGGATATGATTTACTATTTCTCTGCTAAATATTTCCCTGCTCGTAAGAAACAAGCTGCTTTAAGGGAAATATATAATTTTGTGCAAATTAAAGAAGAGAGTCTCCCACAAGCTTTGGGAAGGCTTCTCCAATTACTTAATGCTTTGCCTGATCATCCTCTCAAAAAAATTAAATACTTGATATCTTTTATAATGGACTAACCGATGCTTCCAGAGATTACCTGGATAGTTGTGTTGGTTGTGTTTTCATGGAAAGAATAGTTGATCAAGCTGAAATTTTATTGAATAGTATGTTGACCAATGAAAATAATTGGACACTTCCTAAACCAACTCCTAAGCCAACTCCGAAGAAAAGGGGTATTCTATTTCTCAGTCCTGAAGATATGCAAGAGGCAAAGAAATCTATGAAAGAAAAAGGTATAAAAGTTGATGATGTTAAGAATTTACCTCCTGTTGAAGAAATACATGGTCTTAATTCATCATCTATTGAAGAAACACACGGTCTCGATAACCCGACACAGGTAGTAAAGGTAAATTCTCTCTGTAGATATGCTAAAGCTGAAATCCCTCCTGCTAAGTTTGCTAGCCAATGTTTGGATGAATTTGATAATTTTATGGTCAAGCAATGTCGGTGTAGTGAAAACCAGGTCTACACTAACCGCCGGACATGGGCCACGACTGTATGCAATTACGCTAAAGAGGATCCATCTTCGTCGACAAGCGCTACATTGGCAAGCAAGACTCAAGCTACCTTCCCGGCAAGGAGCATCCTGCCCTGCTAGGGAGGACAGAGACAAGGCCCCGGCAAGAGGATCTTGCCGAGAAGAGACAAGGCCCCGGCAAGAGGAGCTTGCCGGGAAGGCCAACCACGGCACTTCAAGAAACTTGCCGCGATGCACCACACGTCCCGGCAAGATCCGGCGAGCGACAAGCTTCCGGACACGACAAGACGACGACCGCGGCAAGGAGCTTGCCGCGGGAAACCCCCACTTCATGCTCGTGCTCCAGCACACCTGCTAACGTGTCGCTCTAGGACTCTCCCAAGCACACGTGGCAGGAGGCCGTGCAGCTAGGGGTGCGCGGTGGCAAGCGGAGATGAAGAGAAGGCCATCGTGGCAAACGGTGGCGCTCCTAACGGTCACTTTTTGCACTGTTTAGGCAATTCAGACAGGCATTCAATGCCCCTGTCCCCTGCGGTCAGAGTTAGGTAGGGTGCACTATATCCACAGTAGCGGTAGCTGCACCTACCGCATCCTTTTCCATTTTTACCCTTCTAGTCTATGTTGCCACCTGTCGGTGACCCCTTGAAAGTATAAAAGGAGGCCCAAGCGCAACATAGAAGGAGGAGAGGTTCGGCTCATTCGAAACACCAGAAACACTCCCACGCTCAGTCTGATAGCGTCCATCGCTCCTGAGCAAGGATTCAATACAATCCAACAAGCAGCAGTAGGGTTTTACGCATCCGTGCGGCCCGAAGCTGGGTAAAACTGCTCGCATGTACCGCCTCGATCCACTCTTTATTCAACCTCCGCCCTCACCGAATCGAAAGGGGTTCGGTCCGCCGATCCCCATAGGTGTTCGTGGATCAGTTTCCCCGACATCTTTGGCGCGCCAGGAAGGGGGCGTCGAGGTTGTGCGAACCCGATCCGGCGTGCACGCGAGCTAAATCTTCATCGTCATGACTCCTAAGAAGCGGGCGAGCAAAAGAACGACGCCAGTGCGGCAACAGAAAAGCTAAGTCATGCGAAACTTTAGATATTTCCTTTCTATATAAAGTTATCTGCCTCGGAGATCTTGTTCTTTGTATGGAAAACCTGTGCGCGGAGGAACCAACTCGTAGCTAGTTGCGCCTTTACTTTGTTTCGAGTCCGCTCAACAACTTAAGTGAGCTGCTAGCGCCCTTACTTTGCTTCGAGTCCGCTCAGCAACTTAAGTGAGCCGCTAGCGCCCTTACTTTGTTTCGAGTCCGCTCAACAACTTAAGTGAGCTGCTAGCGCCCTTACTTTGCTTCGAGTCCGCTCAGCAACTTAAGTGAGCCGCTAGCGCCCTTACTTTGTTTCGAGTCCGCTCAACAACTTAAGTGAGCTGCAACTAGTTGCGACAAGGTTTCTTGTCGGTAGCGGCACCCGCCAGCAGGCTGCTGACGTTCCCGCACTCAGCGCTCGCGGCAAGGGTGCCTGCGCCGACAAGTTCCCTAAAAGCGTAGGGTGGACGTACAAAGAGAGGTTAAACAGGCAGATACCATGCACTATTTATTTGAGATTTCTGCATAGACCTGTATGCCAAGGAGCCTTCTCGGGGCTAGTTGCGCTCCATGTTGCCTCGAGTCCGCTCGGCAACTTGTGCGGTTGCGCTAGAACCAAGAAGGTAAAACTTTCCGGGAGGCGACGTTCCCAAATAGCCGCTAAGGGCCCGTTCCCTCAAGCGCTGCTGGCTGGATCGTACGCACCGGAAAGCATTCCAGCAGGCATAGGGAATATGTAGCAAAAGTCAAAATTCGCAAGCGAGTTAAGTGCACTTCAGATGCTAATCACTTGTCATGTTTAAACGCAGTTATGGCCCGGGGGCTGGCAACGCCCTTAGGACCAATCTTCTTGGTGTCAAGAACGACGAAGTTCTTCGCCATAAGCCTTTCCGGCAACGATCTTGCCGGGAGCCGGTGTCAAGAACAACGAAGTTCTTCGCCATAAGCCTTTCCGGCAACGATCTTGCCGGGAGCCGGTGTCAAGAACATCGAAGTTCTTCGCCATAAGCCTTTTCGGCAACGATCTTGCCGGGAGCCGGTGTCAAGAACAACGAAGTTCTTCGCCATAAGCCTTTCCGGCAATGATCTTGCCGGGAGCCGGTGTCAAGAACAACGAAGTTCTTCGCCATAAGCCTTCCTGGCAACAAGCTTGCCGGAAGCCGGCATCGAGAACGTCAAAGTTCTCTGCTGAAGATAAAAAGCCTTCCTGGCAACAAGCTTGCCGGAAGCCGGCATCGAGAACGTCAAAGTTCTCTGCTGAAGATAAAAGCCTTCCTGGCAACAAGCTTGCCGGAAGCCGGCATCGAGAATGTCAAAGTTCTCTGCTGAAGATAAAAGCCTTCCTGGCAACAAGCTTACCGGAAGCCAGCATCGAGAACGTCAAAGTTCTCTGCTGAAGATAAAAGCCTTCCCGGCAACAAGCTTGCCGGAAGCCGGCATCGAGAACGTCAAAGTTCTCTGCTGAAGATAAAAGCCTTCCTGGCAACAAGCTTGCCGGAAGCCGGCATCGAGAACGTCAAAGTTCTCTGCTGAAGATAAAAGCCTTCCCGGCAACAAGCTTGCCGGAAGCCGGCATCGAGAACGTCAAAGTTCTCTGCTGAAGATAAAAGCCTTCCTGGCAACAAGCTTGCCGAAGCCGGCATCGAGAACGTCAAAGTTCTCTGCTGAAGATAAAAGCCTTCCTGGCAACAAGCTTGCCGGAAGCCGGCATCAAGAACGTCAAAGTTCTCTGCTGAAGATAAAAGCCTTCCTGGCAACAAGCTTGCCGGACGCCGGCATCGAGAACGTCGAAGTTCTCTGCTGAAGATAAAAGCCTTCCTGGCAACAAGCTTGCCGGAAGCCGGCATCGAGAACGTCAAAGTTCTCTGCTAGAGATAAAAGCCTTCCTGGCGACGAGCTTGCCGGAAGCTGGCGTCGAGAATGTTAGATTTCTCTGCCAGAAAATTTCCATGGAAGTAGGCTCGGGGGTTTGTAGCTCCTTTGAGTGCAACAACAACCATGGCCCATGCCAAGTTTGGTCCCATCTCCAGCGTCGAATTCATGAAGTTCTCCGCTGCAGCCGGGCCCGGGGGCTACTGTCGGTGTAGTGAAAACCAGGTCTACACTAACCGCCGGACATGGGCCACGACTGCATGCAATTACGCTAAAGAGGATCCATCTTCGTCGGCAAGCGCTACATCGGCAAGCAAGACTCAAGCTACCTTCCCGGCAAGGAGCATCCTGCCCTGCTAGGGAGGACAGAGACAAGGCCCCGGCAAGAGGATCTTGCCGAGAAGAGACAAGGCCCCGGCAAGAGGAGCTTGCCGGGAAGGCCAACCACGGCACTTCAAGAAACTTGCCGCGACGCACCACACGTCCCGGCAAGATCCGGCAAGCGACAAGCTTCCGGACACGACAAGACGACGACCGCGGCAAGGAGCTTGCCGCGGGAAACCCCCACTTCGTGCCTGTGCTCCAGCACACCTGCTAACGTGTCGCTCTAGGACTCTCCCAAGCACACGTGGCAGGAGGCCGCGCAGCTAGGGGTGCGCGGTGGCAAGCAGAGAGGAAGAGAAGGCCATCGTGGCAAACGGTGGCGCTCCTAACGGTCACTTTTTGCACTGTTTAGGCAATTCAGACAGGCATTCAATGCCCCTGTCCCCTGTCGTCAGAGTTAGGTAGGGTGCACTGTATCCACAGTAGCGGTAGCTGCACCTACCGCATCCTTTTCCATTTTTGCCCTTCTAGTCTATGTTGCCACCTGTCGGTGACCCCTTGAAAGTATAAAAGGAGGCCCAAGCGCAACGTAGAAGGAGGAGAGGTTCGGCTCATTCGAAACACCAGAAACACTCCCACGCTCAGTCTGATAGCGTCCATCGCTCCTGAGCAAGGATTCAATACAATCCAACAAGCAGCAGTAGGGTTTTACGCATCCGTGCGGCCCGAAGCTGGGTAAAACTGCTCGCGTGTACCGCCTCGATCCGCTCTTTGTTCAACCTCCACCCTCACCGAATCGAAAGGGGCTCGGTCCGCCGATCCCCATAGGTGTTCGTGGATCAGTTTCCCCGACAAGCAAGAAGATTTTGATGCCTACGTTGGTACACAATTGAAACATAATGCTTATATGATTGAACACTTGAGTGATTATATGGCTAGTGTTAAAGGTGAACTTAAACTTATTAGTAAACATGCTTCTATGGTTACCACTCAAGTAGAACAAGTACTTAAAGCTCAAAATGATTTGCTCAGTGAATTGAATAGTAAAAATAATGACTTTGCTATTAGAGTTGCAACTAGAGGAGGTAAAGTGACTTAGGAACCTTTGTATCCTGAGGGCCATCCTAAGAGTTTTGAGTAAGATTATCACAGAACTAATGTAAATGCACCTAGTCCTTCTAAGAGGAAGAAAAAGAAAAATGATAGGACTTTGCATACTTCTAGTGAACCTGTTATTGACACACTTGAGAATCCCAACGATATTTCTATCTCTGATGCTGAAACACAATCTGGTAATGAACATGAACCTAGTGATAATGTTAATGATTATGATCATGTTGATGCTCAACCTAGCAATAATAATGATGTAGAAATTGAACCTGTTGTTGATCTTGATAACTCACAATAAAAGAATCAACATTATGATAAGAGAGACTTTGTTGCTAGGAAGCACGGTAAAGAAAGAGAACAATGGGTTCAGAAACTCATGCCTTTTCCTCCTAAACCATCCAAGAAAAAGGATGATGAGGATTTTGAGCGCTTTTGCTGAAATGATTAGACCTATCTTTTTGCGTATGCGTTTGACTGATATGCTTAAAATGAATCCTTATGCTAAGTATATGAAAGATATTTGTTACTAATAAAATAAAGATATCGGAAGCTGAAATTTCCACCATGCTTGCTAATTATACTTTTAAGGGTGGAATACCAAATAAACTTGGAGATCCAGGAGTACCAACTATACCATGCTCCATTAAAAGAAACTATGTTAAAACTACTTTATGTGATCTTGGAGCTGGTGTTAGTGTTATGCCTCTCTCCTTATATCGTAGACTTGATTTGAGTAAGTTGACACCTGCTGAAATATCTTTGCAAATGGCTGATAAATTAACTGCTATACCTACCGGTATTTGTGAGGATGTGCCTGTTGTGGTTGCAAACGTTACTATTTTAACGGACTTTGTTATTCTTGATATCCCGAGGACGATAGTATGTCTATTATTCTTGGAAGACCCTTTTTGAATACTGCAGGGGCTGTTATTGATTGCACCAAAGACAATGTCACTTTTCATGTTAATGGTAATGAGCATATGGTATACTTTTCGAGGAAACAACCTCAAGTCCACAGTATCAATTCTATCGGAAAATTTTCAACAATTACTATTGGAGGTTTTGAATTTCCTCTTCCTACTGTCAAAAAGGAATATGATATTCTTATTTTTGGGGACATGCATATCCCCGTTGAGGTAACCTAGTATTATTCGAAAATTCTCAGGTTTCATGTTATTCAAAATGAGTTTGTTAACAAGACCTGATCAACCTTGTAAGTGGATTCCTTTTGATGAGCATGAGATGGATGAATTTAGAAAACACAACTCTATGTACCCTCTTTTTACTTTATGTTACTTATATTAAATAAGGCAAAAATATTATTTTTTTGTCTGTTTTCTGAATTATTAATGCAATAAAAAATACCCCGAAAATAAAAGTTCTCCAAATGCCCTGAAAATTAAATATGATTTTTTCTAGAATATTTGAGAATATCTGGCACTGAAAACACAACGGGGGGAGCAACCACGTGCTTACGAGGGTGGAGGGTGCGCCCACCCCCTAGGCGCGCCCCCTTGCCTCGTGGACCCCACGTGGGTCCCCTCCATTTATTCCAGCTACCACACACTCCTTCTTCCTCCCAAAAAAATCACTAGCCAGCTCAAACCCGAGTTCAAGCTCATCTTGCTGCCATTTTCGATCTCCTAGCTCAAAGCTCCATTCACAAAACTGCTTTGGGGGATTGTTCTTTGGTATGTGACTCCTTCAATGGTCCAATTAGTTTTTGTTCTAGTGCTATATTCATTGAAAAAATTTGCTGCTTAGGTGACCCTGTTCTTGAGCTTGCATGTCAAATTTATATGGTCAAAAGTAGTTTTAATGCATGATATTGCCTCTAGGCACTTGTAGGAGTAGTTGCTATCAATATTGTTGAGTTTGGTTCACTTTTATTTTGAAGTTACTAAAATTTCAGAAATTTTTTAGAGGAAGAAATATTTAGGAAAATGTACCAAGGTGGTTCTTCAAGAAAGCAAGGACCCAGGCCCGCAATACGAGATGCGGACGAGGAACCACCAAGGGACGCTCAAGTGCGGCCTTGTGAATGGCCGTCAGAGGACTTCATGGTTCGAGCAGGAATCAAGGAGGAATTTGAAGCATATGTGCGTAATGCCGATCTTGAGAGCTTCACGGCAGATAAGTGCCGTCAGTACCACTACCTCATTGATTCCTTTGTGAGAAGGTTTGAATTTTCATCATCACGCAATTCTCAAACTGTCCCGTTTGATCTTTATGATAAATCTTATACCATGGACCTGGAAGATTTTAACACTGTTTGTAAACTCCCACAGTGGGGTAATGTTAGTGAACCTCGCAAATCTGAATTTAGAGATTTTCTTGCTAGTATTACAGTGGGGGAATCTAGAGATGTAACACAAGCCACCATAGGGAGCATTCATTTTCCTGCTATACGTTATTTTGCTCTCTTCATAGGTAGATGCATAAATGGTAAAGATGAGGCTTGTCATATGTGTGTACCTGATCTTAGCGTTGTCAGGAGCGCTGTTTTAGGAGATAAAAAATACAACTTGAGGGCTATTGTTGCATGTAGGTTGCATAATAATCGTATTCATGGAGATTTCTTTGGTGGAATTTATGCAACTCGTATAGCAAACTTTCTTGAGATAACCATACGTGGAGATGATATTGAGTTGCCTCCTTATCTAGATTATGATGCTATGGTTCGTCATCAGTTTATACGATCAGTTGCTCCAATACCGACTAATCTTGACAGACGACGCACCTATCACACCGCTCTCCCTGCTCCTACTTTCTTTGACTTCCAGGTAAAGGGGAGATATGTTATAACCAGGGAGGAGGCGACCGAGTACGAGAGGAGAGCGGAGACAGCTCGCCTCCAAGCTGCAGCTCATCAGGCAATTGCCGCTGCATCTCAGTACGACCCTAGCTATAACTTTGGATATCCGCCAGGCCAGCCGTGGCCATAGACCAACTTAGGCCAAAAGCCTAAGCTTGGGGGAGTACGTATCTCTCACTGACATTACATTCCTATTCACACACTCATGCTAGTTGTCGGTTCTCATACTTTTTCATTGTAATATCCATGCTAGTTTATTTCCCTTTTTAACCTTTCTTCTTGTGTGCTTGATAAACCTTAAGAAAAAACAAAAAAAATTAGTTGTAGCTTTTAGCTAGTTTATTTTTCATGTTGTAGTAGTAGTAATTAAAAAGAAAATCCAAAAATATTTCTCATTCTTATTTTGCTTGTGGGGAGCTTTCCCGTGTAAATAGTTTTATTTCTTTTCTTGTTCTTTGGGGGTCGAGAGGAGAAGACCATAATGAAAATGTTGAGTAGCTCTTATATGCATTATTTTTGATCTAACAAAGAGCCAATATTACCTTGTCTTCTCTCTTGAATTGAATGCTTGCGGATTCCAGCTTAGTCCAATGCACGTGCACTATTATTATTATCCACACTATTCAGTCGTGCAAGTGAAAGGCAAAATGATGATTATATGATGAACTTGTTGAGATGAGAAAAGCTGGTATGAACTCGACCTCTCTTGTTTTTGTAAATATGATTAGTTCATCGTTCCTGATCCTCCTATTATGAAGAAACATATTTGCAATGACAATTAGAGATTATAGTTGCTTATGTCATGCTTAATTAGCTAGGAGCTTATAATGGTTTACCTTACGTGCCAACATGCTATTAAAATGGTTGTGATGTGGTATGATAGGGTGGTATCCTCTTTTGAACGATTCGAGTGGCTTGACTTGGCACATGTTCACGCATGTAGTTGAAACAAAATCAACATAGCCTCTACGATATTTATGTTCATGGTGCATTATATCCTACTCATGCTTGCATTCGGTGTTGATTAATTTTAATGCATGTTCATGACTGTTGTCGCTCTCTAGCTGGTCGCTTCCCAGTATTTTTCTAGCCTTCACTTGTACTAAGTGGGAATACTGCTTGTGCATCCAATTCTATAAACCCCAAAGTTGTTCCATATGAGTCCACCATACCTACCTATATACGGTATCTACCTGCCGTTCCAAGTAAATTTGCATGTGCCAAACTCTAAACCTTCAAATAAACATTCTGTTTTGTATGCTCGAATAGCTCATGTATCAACTAGGGTTGTCTGTATCTTCCATGCTAGACGGGTTATTCTCAAGAGGACTGGACTCCGCTCCTCACTCACGAGAAAATGGCTGGTCACCGGGATGCCCAGTCCCATGCTTTATGCAAATCAAATCAAAATAATTGCAAACAAAACCCCCCCTAGGACTCTTGTTAGTTGGAGGCACTCGTTGTTTCGAGCAAGCCATGGATTGATGCTTGTTGGTGGAGGGGGAGTATAAACTTTACCATTCTATTTGGGAACCGCCTATAATGTGTGTAGCATGGAAGATATCACCATCTCTTGGTTGTTATGTTGACAATGAAAGTATACCGCTCAAAATATTATTCATATCAATTTCAAAAACCGAGCTCTGGCACCTCTACAAATCCCTGCTTCCCTCTGCGAAGGGCCTATCTATTTACTTTCATGCTGAGTCATCATCCTCTTATTAAAAAGCACCAGTTGGAGAGCACCACTGTCATTTGCATTCATTCCTGTTAGTTTACATTGAGTATGACTTGACTCGATCTCTTTTACCATGAATTACAATGTCTAGTCAGTCCTTGATCTTTAAAGGTGCTCTGCATTATGTTTTGCGGTCTCAGAAAGGGCTAGCGAGATACCATCTTGTTATATCATATTATGATTGTTTTGAGATAGTGTTATCATCCGAGATTTATTATTATTGCTCGCTAGTTGATTATGCCATTGACATGAGTAAACATGAGACCTAAGCATTATTGTGAATATGGTTAGTTTATAATCTTTGCTGAAAACTTGAATGCTGGCTTTACATATTTACAACAACAAGAGCAAACAGAGTTTGTAAAAGTTTTTCTTTATCACTTTCAGTTTATCAACTGAATTGCTTGAGGACAAGCAAAGGTTTAAGCTTGGGGGAGTTGATACGTCTCCATCGTATCTACTTTTCCAAACACTTTTGCCCTTGTTTTGGACTCTAACTTGCATGATTTGAATGGAACTAACCCGAACTGACGCTGTTTTCAGCAGAATTGACATGGTGTTATTTATGTGCAGAAACAAAAGTTCTCGGAATGACCTGAAACTCCACGGAGTGTATTTTTGGAAATAATAAAAAATACTGGCAAAAGATCAAGGCCAGGGGGCCCACACCCTAGCCACGAGGGTGGGGGCGCGTCCCCTACCTCGTGGGCCCCCTGGAGCTCCTCCGACCTCAACTCCAACTCTATATATTCGTGTTCGGAGAGAAAAAAATCAGCAAGAAAGATTCATCGCGTTTTACGGGGGAGCCGCCGCCAAGCCCTAAACTCTCTCAGGAGGGCTGATCTGGAGTCCGTCCGGGGCTTCGGAGAGGGGAATCCAGCGCCATCGTCATCATCAACCATCCTCCATCACCAATTTCATGATGCTCACCGCCATGCTTGAGTAATTCCATCGTAGGCTTGCTGGACGGTGATGGGTTGGATGAGATTTATCATGTAATCGAGTTAGTTTTGTTAGGGTTTGATCCCTAGTATCCACTATGTTCTGAGATTGATGTTGCTATGACTTTGCTATGCTTAATGCTTGTCACTAGGGCCCGAGCGCCATGATTTCAGATCTGAACCTATTATGTTTTCATGAATATATGTGAGTTCTTGATCCTATCTTGCAAGTCTATAGTCACCTACTATGTGTTATGATCCGGCAACCCCGAAGTGACAATAATCGGGACCACTTCCGGTGATGACCGTAGTTTGAGGAGTTCATGTATTCACTATGTGTTAATGCTTTGGTCAGGTACTCTATTAAAAGGAGGCCTTAATATCCCTTAGTTTCTGCTAGGACCCCGCTGCCACGGGAGGGTAGGACAAAAGATGTCATGCAAGTTCTTTTCCATAAGCACGTATGACTATATACGGAATACATGCCTACATTACATTGATGAATTGGAGCTAGTTCTGTGTCACCCTAGGTTATGACTGTTACATGATGAACCACATCCAGCATAATTCTCTTTCACCGATCCATTGCCTACGAGCTTTCCATATATTGTTCTTTGTTTATTTACTTTTCCGTTGCTATTGTTACAATCACTACAAAATACCAAAAACATTATTTTTGCTACCATTACCTTTTGCTACCGTTACCACTACTATCATATTACTTTGCTACTAAATACATTGCTGCAGATATTAAGTTTCTAGGTGTGGTTGAATTGACAACTCGGCTGCTAATACTTGAGAATATTCTTTGGCTCCCCTTGTCTCGAATCAATAAATTTGGGTTGAATACTCTACCCTCGAAAACTGTTGCGATCCCCTATACTTGTGGGTTATCAATATGTCTCCGTCGTATCTACTTTTCCAAACACTTTTACCCTTGTTTTGGAGTCTAACTTGCATGATTTGAATGGAACTAACCCGAACTGACGCTGTTTTCAGCAGAATTGCCATGGTGTTATTTTTGTGCAGAAATAAAAGTTCTCGGAATGACCTGAAAATCAACGGAGAATTATTTTGGAATATATAAAAAATACCGGAAGGAAGATCTATGTTATGGGGCCCACACCCTGTCCACGAGGGTGGGGGCGCGCCCTACCCCCTGGGTGCGCCCCCTTCCTCATGGGCCCCCTGACGCTCCACCGACCTCAACTCCAACTCCATATATTCACTTTCGGGGAGAGAAAACCATAGAGAAGGATTCATCGCGTTTTACGATACGAAGCCACCGCCAAGCCCTAAACTCTCTCGGGAGAGCTGATCTGGAGTCCGTTTGATGCTCCAGAGAGGGGAATCCGTCGCCATCGTCATCATCAACCTTCATCCATCACCAATTCAATGATGCTCAATGCCGTGCGTGAGTAATTCTATCGTAGGCTTGTTGGACGGTGATGGTTTGGATGAGATTTATCATGTAATCGAGTTAGTTTTGTTAGGGTTTGATCCCTAGTATCCACTATGTTCTGAGATTGATGTTGCTATGACTTTGCTATGCTTAATGCTTGTCACTAGGGCCCGAGTGCCATGATTTCAGATCTGAACCTATTATGTTTTCATGAATATATGTGAGTTCTTGATCCCATGTTGCAAGTCTATAGTCACCTACTATGTGTTATGATCCGGCAACCCCGAAGTGACAATAATCGGGACCACTTCCGGTGATGACCGTAGTTTGAGGAGTTCATGTATTCACTATGTGTTAATGCTTTGGTCAGGTACTCTATTAAAAGGAGGCCTTAATATCCCTTAGTTTCCGCTAGGACCCCGCTGCCACGGGAGGGTAGGACAAAAGATGTCATGCAAGTTCTTTTCCATAAGCACGTATGACTATATTCGGAATACATGCCTACATTACATTGATGAATTGGAGCTAGTTCTGTGTCACCCTAGGTTATGACTGTTACATGATGAACCACATCCGGCATAATTCTCTTTCCCCAATCCATTGCCTACGAGCTTTCCATATATTGTTCTTTGTTTATTTACTTTTCCGTTGCTATTGTTAGAATCACTACAAAATACCAAAAACATTATTTTTGCTACCATTACCTTTTGCTACCGTTACCACTACTATCATATTACTTTGCTACTAAATACCTTGCTGCAGATATTAAGTTTCCAGGTGTGGTTGAATTGACAACTCAGCTTCTAATACTTGAGAATATGCTTTGGCTCCCCTTGTGTCAAATCAATAAATTTGGGTTGAATACTCTACCCTCGAAAACTGTTGCGATCCCCTATACTTGTGGGTTATCATTGTGCTGGTTGTGTTTTCAGGGAAAGAACAATTGATCAAGCTGAAATCCTATTGAATAATATGTTGACCAATGAAAATAATTAGAAACTTCCTGAACCAACTCCTAAGCCAACTCTGAAGAAAAGGGGTATTCTATTTCTCAGTCCTGAAGATATGCAAGAGGCAAAGAAATCTATGAAATAAAAAGGTATAAAAACTGAAGATGTTAAGAATTTACCTCCTGTTGAAGAAATACATGGTCTTAATTCATCACCTATTGAAGAAACACACAGTCTCGATAACCCGACATAGGTAGTAAAGGTAAACTCTCTCTATAGATTTGATGAAGGTGATATTCCTCGTAATAAGTCTGCTAGCCAATGCTTAGATGAG
This sequence comes from Triticum aestivum, assembly GCF_018294505.1. Lineage (NCBI taxonomy): Eukaryota > Viridiplantae > Streptophyta > Magnoliopsida > Poales > Poaceae > Triticum > Triticum aestivum. The sequence continues at coordinate 501,573,492 of NC_057809.1, forward strand.
TTTGATAATTTTATTGTTAAACAAGAAAACTTCAATGCTTATGTTGGTAGACAATTGAAACATAATGCTTATATAATTGAACACTTGAGTGATTATATGGCTAGTGTTAAAGGTGAACTTAAACTTATTAGTAAACATGCTTCTATGGTTACCACTCAAGTAGAACAAGTGCTTAAAGCTCGGAATGATTTGCTCAATGAATTAAATAATAAAAAGAGTGATAATGATGTTAGAGTTATGACTAGAGGTGGTAAAATGACTCAGGAGCCTTTGTATCCTGAGGGCCACCCTAAGAGAATTGAGCAAGATTCTCAGGGAACTAATGTTGATGCATCTAGTCCTTCTAAAAGGAAGAGAAAGAAAAATGATAGGACTTTGCATGCTTCTAGTGAACCTGTTGTTGATACACCTGAGAATCCCAATGATATTTCTATCTCTGATGCTGAAACACAATCTGGTAATGAACATGAACCTAGTGATAATGTTAATGATGATGTTCATGTTGATGCTCAACCTAGAAATGATAATGATGTAGAAATTGAACCTGCAGTTGATCTTGATAACCCACAATCAAAAAATCAACGTTATGATAAGAGAGACTTTGATGCTAGGAAGCACGGTAAAGAAAGAGAACCATGGGTTCAGAAACCCATGCATTTTCCTCCTAAACCATCCAAGAAAAAGGATGATGAGGATTTTGAGCGCTTTGCTGAAATGATTAGACCTATCTTTTTGCGTATGCGTTTGACTGATATGCTTAAAATGAACCCTTATGCTAAATATATGAAGGAAATTATTACTAATAAAAGAAAGATACCGGAAGCTAAAATTTCCACCATGCTTGCTAATTATACTTTTAAAGGTTGAATACCAAAGAAACTAGGAGATCTAGGAGTACCAACTATACCATGCTCCATTAAAAGAAACTATGTTAAAACTGCTTTATGTGATCTTGGAGCCGGTGTTAGTATTATGCCTCTCTCGTTATATCGTAGACTTGATTTGAATAAGTTGACACCTACTGAAATATCTTTGCAAATGCCTAATAAATCAACACCTATACTTGTCGGTATTTGTGAGGATGTGCCTGTTGTGGTTGCAAACGTTACTATTTTAACGGACTTTGTTATTCTTGATATTCCCGAGGACGATAGTATCTATATTATTCTTGGAAGACCCTTTTTGAATACTGCAGGGGCTGTTATTGATTGCACCAAAGGCAATGTCACTTTTCATGTTAATGGTAATGAGCATACGGTACACTTTCCGAGGAAACAACCTCAAGTCCACAGTATCAATTCTATTGGAAAATTTTCAACAATTATTTTTGGAGGTTTTGAATTTCCTCTTCCTACTGTCAACAAGAAATATGATATTCTTATTGTTGGGGACATGCATATCCCCGTTGAGGTAACCTAGTGTTATTCGAAATTTCTCCGGTTTCATATTATTCGAAATGAGTTTGTTAACAAGACCTGATCAACCTTGTTAGTGGATTCCTTTTGATGAGCATGAGATGGATGAATTTAGAAAACACAACTCTCTGTACCCTCTTTTTACTTTCTGTTATCTATATTAAATAAAGCAAAATAGTATTTTTCTGTCTGTTTTCTGAATTATCCATGCAATAAAAAATACCCCGAAAATGAAAGTTCTCCAAATACCCTAAAAATTAAATATGATTTTTTCTAGAATATTTGAGAATATCTGGCACTAAAAACACAGCAGGGGGGCAGCCACGTGCCCACGAGGGTGGAGGGCGCGCCCCCTACCTCGTGGGCCCATGGTGGCTCCCCTCCACTTATTCCAGCCACCACGCACTCCTTCCTCCCAAAAAAATCACTAGCTAGCTCAAACCCGAGTTCTTGCTCATCTTGCTGCCATTTTCGATCTCCTTGCTCAAAGCTCCTCTCACAAAACTGCTTTGGGGGATTGTTCTTTGGTATGTGACTCCTCCAATGGTCCAATTAGTTTTTGTTCTAATGCTTTTTTTATTCATTGCAAATTTTCGCTGCTTAGGTGACCCTATTCTTGAGCTTGCATGTCAAATTTACATGGTCAAAAGTAGTTTTAATGCATTATATGGCCTCTAGGCACTTGTGGGAGTAGTTGTTATCAATTTTGTTGAGTTTGGTTCACTTTTATTTTGAAGTTACTAAATATTTGAGAGGAGGAAATATGTTTAGGAAAATGTACCAAGGTGGTTCTTCAAGGAAGCAAGGACCCAGGCCCGCAATGCGTGAGCCGGACGATGAACCACTGAGGGACGCTCAAGTGCGGCCTTGTGAATGGCCGTCAGAGGACTTCATGGTTCGAGCAGGAATCAAGGAGGAATTTGAAGCATATGTGCGTAATGCAGATCTTGAGGGCTTCATGGTAGATAAGTGCCGTCAGTACCACTACCTCACTAATTCCTTTGTGAGAAGGTTTGAATTTTCATCATCATGCAATTCTCAAACTGTCATGTTTGATCTTTATGATAAATCTTATACCATGGACTTAGAAGATTTTAACATTGCCTGTAAAGTCCCACAGTGGGGTAATGTTAGTGAACCTCGCAAATCTGAATATAGAGACTTTCTTGCTAGTATAACTATGGGGGAATCTAGAGATCTAACGCAAGCCACCATAGGGAGCATTCATTTTCCCGCTATGCATTATTTTGCTCTCTTCATAGGAAGGTGCATAAATGGTAAAGATGAAGCATGCCACATGTGTGTACCTGATCTTAGCGTTCTCAGGAGCGTTGTTTTTGGAGATAAACAATACAACTTGGGGGCTATCATTGCACGTAGGTTGCATAATAATAGTATTCATGGAGATTTCTTTGGTGGAATTTATGCAACTCGTATAGCTAACTTTCTTGAGATACCCATACGTGGAGATGATATTGAGTTGCCTTCTTCTTATCTAGATTATGATGCTATGGTTCGTCATCAGTTTGTTGAGAGGAACAACGAGTCCCTCCAGTACCGGCTAATCTTTGACAGACGACGCACCAATCATGTCGCTCTCCCTGTTCCCTCTTTCTTTGACTTTCAGGCAAAAGGGAGATATGTTATAACTAGGGAGGAGGCGACCGAGTACGAGAGGAGGACGGAGGCATCCCACCTCCATGCTGCAGCTCTTCAGACAGTAGCTGATGCTTTTCAATCATAAGTGTTGGTCTCCGCCTTACACTAGGATGTATGCAGCTGAGCTCTTATCTCTTTGGAGCCACCGCGCACGAAGCCCAGAAGACAAAAATGCTCTTGTATGCTGGTCACAGACATTGTTGGCATAGCTTAGCTTAGCTTAGGTTTTGCTTCGTTATGCTTTTGCTGCCTCTTCTTCCTTACCTTCCGGACTCTGTTCGGGCTGCTCATGGCCTTGCACCACGGTGCATAATACGAGCCTCTTGTATGTGACCTTTGACCAAGGCTTCTAGGCTTCGCCTTTTAGCCTTTTGGAATATATAAGGTAGAATATGATCTACCTTCCATTTCCAAAAAAAGTACGACCCCAACTACAACTTTGGATATCCGCCAGGCCAGCCATGGCAGTAGGCCAACTTAGGCCAAAAGCCTAAGCTTGGGGGAGTACGTACTTCTCACCGACATTACATTCATGTTCACACACTCATGCTAGTTGTCGGTGTTCATACTTTTTCATTGTAATATCCATGCTAGTTTATTTCCCTTTTTATGCTTTCTTCTTGTGTGTTTGATAAACCTTAAGAAAAAACAAAAAAATTAGTTGTATCTTTTAGCTAGTTTACTTTCCATGCCTATAGTAGTAGTAATTAAAAAGAAAACCCAAAAAGATTTCTTGTTCTTATTTTGCTTGTTGGGAGCTTTCCATGTAAATAGTTTTATTTATTTTCTTGTTCTTTGGGGGTCGAGAGGAGAAGACCATAATGAAAATGCTGAGTGGCTCTCATATGCATTATTGTTGATCTAACAAAGAGCCCATATTACCTTGTCTTCTCTCTTGAATTGGATGCTTGCAGACTCCAGCTTAGTCCAATGCACGTGCACTATTATTATTATCCACACTATTCGGTCATGCAAGTGAAAGGCAGTAATGATGATTATATGATGAACTTATTGAGATGAGAAAAGCTGGTATGAACTCGACCTCTCTTGTTTTTGTAAATATGATTAGTTCATTGTTCCTGATTCAGCCTATTATGAAAGAAACATATTTGCAATGTAAATTAGAGATTGTAGTTGCTTATGCCATTCTTAATTAGCTAGGATCTTATAATGGTTTACATTGCATGCCAACATGCTATTAAAATGGTTGTGATGTGGTATGATAGGGTGGTATCCTCCTTTGAACGATTCGAGTGGCTTGACTTGGCCCATGTTCACGCATGTAGTTGAAACAAAATAAACATAGCCTCTACGATATTTATGTTCATGGTGCATTATATCCTACTCATGCTTGCATTCGGTGTTGATTAATTTTAATGCATGGTCATGACTGTTGTCGCTCTCTAGCTGGTCGCTTCCTAGTCTTTTTCTAGCCTTCACTTGTACTAAGCGGGAATACTGCTTGTGCATCCAACTCCATAAACCCCAAAGTTGTTCCATATGAGTCCACCATACCTACCTATATACGGTATCTACCTGCCATTCCAAGTAAATTTGTATGTGCCAAACTCTAAACCTTCATATAAACATTCTGTTTTTGTATGCTCGAATAGCTCATGTATCAACTAGGGCTGTTTGTATCTTCCATGCTAGGCGGGTTATTTTCAAGAGGAGTGGACTTCGCTCCTCACTCATGAGAAAATGGCTGGTCACCGGGATGCCCAGTTCCATGCTTTAAGAAAATCAAATCAAAATAACTGCAAACAAAACTCCTCCGGGACTCTTGTTAGTTGGAGGCACTCGTTGTTTCGAGCAAGCCATGGATTGATGCTTGTTGGTGGAGGGGGGTATAAACTTTACCATTCTGTTTGGGAACCGCCTATAATGTGTGTAGCATGGAAGATATCGAGATCTCTCGGTTGTTATGTTGACAATGAAAGTATACCGCTCAAAATATTATTCATATATATTTCAAAATCAAGCTCTGTCACCTCTACAAATCCATGCTTCCGTCTGCGAAGGGCCTAGCTATTTACTTTTATGTTGAGTCATCATCCTCTTATCAATAAGCACCAATTGGAGAGCACCGCTGTCATTTGCATGTATTACTGTTAGTTTACATTGACTATGATTTGACTGGATCACTTTTACCATGAATTACAATGTCTAGTTAGTCCTTGATCTTTAAAGGTGCTCTGCATTTATGTTTTGCGGTCTCAGAAAGGGCTAGCGAGATACCATCTTGTTATATCATATTATGATTGTTTTGAGAAAGTGTTGTCATCCGAGATTTATTATTATTACTCGCTAGTTGATTATGCCATTGATATGAGTAAACATGAGACCTAAACATTATTGCGAATGTGGTTAGTTCATAATCTTTGCTGAAAACTTGAATGCTAGCTTTACAAATTTACAACAAGAGCAAACAGAGTTTGTAAAAGTTTTTCTTTATCACTTTCAGTTTATCAACTGAATTGCTTGAGGGCAAGCAAAGGTTTAAGCTTGGGGGAGTTGATACGTCTCCGTTGTATCTACTTTTCCAAACACTTTTGCCTTTGTTTTGGACTCCAACTTGCATGATTTGAATGGAACTAACCCGGACTGACGTTGTTTTCAGTAGAATTGCCATGGTATTATTTTCGTGCAGCAATAAAAGTTCTCAAAATGACCTGAAAATCAACGGAGATTATTCTTGGAATATATAAAAAATACTGGAAGAAAGATCCACGTCAGGGGGCCCACACCCTGTCCACGAGGGTGGGGGCGCGCCTACCCCCCTGGGCGCTCGTGGGCCCCCTGACGCTCCACCGACCTCAACTCCAACTCCATATATTCGTGTTCGGGGAGAAAAAAATCGGGGAGAAGGATTCATCGTGTTTTACGATACAGAGCCGCCGCCAAGCCCTGAACTCTCTCGGGAGGGCTGATCTGGAGTCCTTTCGGGGCTCCGGAGAGGGGAATCCGTCGCCATCGTCGCCTTCCTCCATCACCAATTTCATGATGCTCACCGCCGTGCGTGAGTAATTCCATCGTAGGCTTGCTGGACGGTGATGGGTTGGATGAGATTTAAAAAGTAATCGAGTTAGTTTTGTTAGGGTTTGATCCCTAGTATCCACTATGTTCTGAGATTGATGTTGCTATGAGTTTGCTATGCTTAATGCTTGTCACTAGGGCCCGAGTGCCATGATTTCAGATCTGAACCTATTATGTTTTCATGAATATATGCGAGTTCGTGATCCTATCTTGCAAGTCTATAGTCACCTATTATGTGTTATGATACGTTAACCCCGAAGTGACAATAATCGGGATACTTACCGGTGATGACCGTAGTTTGAGGAGTTCATGTATTCACTATGTGTTAATGCTTTGGTCCAGTACTCTATTAAAAGGAGGCCTTAATATCCTTTAGTTTCCAATAAGACCCCGCTGCCTCGGGAGGGTAGGACAAAAGATGGCATGCAAGTTCTTTTCCATAAGCACGTATGACTATATTCGGTATACATGCCTACATTACATTGATGAACTGGAGCTAGTTCTGTGTCACCCTATGTTATAATTGTTGCATGATCGATCGCATCCGACATAATTCTCCATCACCGATCCATTGCCTACGAGCTTTCCCATATATTGTTCTTCACTTATTTACTTTTCCATTGCTACTATTACAATCATTACAAAACCCAAAAATATACTTTTGCTACCGTTACCACTACTATCATATTACTTTGCTACTAAATACTTTGCTGCAGATACTAAGCTTCCATGTGTGGTTGAATTAACAACTCGGCTGCAAATACTTGAGAATATTCTTTGGCTCCCCTTGTGTCGAATCAATAAATTTGGGTTGAATGCTCTACCCTCGAAAACTATTGCGACCCCCTTTACTTGTGGGTTATGAGGCCAGAAATGAGAGTGGGATTTACAAACAGGAAAAAGAGTGTCTTACTCAATTAATTGAGGCACTGGAGTTAAAGGCCGAAGACGCTCTTCTTTCTGTTAATGAGCAAAGAACTAAGTCCGAGGCTGAGCATGGTCTACGAGCTCTCTTGAGGGAGGAGGAGCTTAAGTGGGCATTGCGGGCTAAAATGCTTAAGGTTGTCCAAGGGGACGACAATACACAATTCTTCCATATGGTTGCAAACGGCAAACATAGGAAGAAGAAAATCATACTGCTTGAACAGGACGAGGGTACAATAGTGGGACACGAAAATCTGAAAGCATATATTTCGAATTATTATACGAAACTCTTTGGACCCCCAAATACAAGCATAGTGACACTGATGAATCTGTCATTGAGGATATTCCTCAATGACAGACAGCGGAGAATGATATTCTCTTTGGACCATTTACTGAAAAAGAGGTTCTTGAGGCAATATCACAAATGAAGCCGAATAAAGTACCTGGACTAGATGGGTTTCCAGCTGAATTCTATAAGAAATATTGTCATATTATTAAAGATGATCTTATGCCTATGTTTCACAATTTTTTCAATGGTCATTTGGAGTTGTTTCATCTCAACTTCGGTACGATAGCGCTGATACCTAAGAAAGATGAGGCAGTTTGGATCGAGCAATTCCGGCCCATATGTATGTTGAATGTGAGTGTAATGCACTCGATGCGGCTATAGCTCCCACGTGTCAAGGCACGACTTAGAGACATAACCGCATTGAAAGCAATGTCGCAAGTTAGGCAATCATCACAACATCCTATGTAATATAAATAATAAAGGGGAGAAACATAGTTGGCTTACACTCGCCACGTCAATCAAGTACATAAATAACATTACATCATCCGAACACTCATGGCCCGACTACGGCGCCAAAATAAAAGAACAACCCAACATGCGACACGGTCCCGATCACCCCCAACTGGGCACCACTACTGATCATCAGGGAAAGACACGTAGTATCATTGAGAGTCCTTGTCGAACTCCCACTTGAGCTCAAGCGCGTCACCTGGAGCGGAATCATCAGGCCCTGCATCTGGTTTGGAAGTAATCTGTGAGCCATAGGGACTCAGCAATCTCACACCCTCGCGATCAAGACTATTTAAGCTTATAGGTAAGGCAAGGTAAAAATATGTGGAGCTGCAGCAAGCGACTAGCATATATGGTGGCTATCCTGCTCACAAAAGAGAGCGAGAAGAGGAGGCAAAGCGCGAGCGAGAGACTAGAGAACAACCTGCGCAAGCATTACTCCAACACCGTGTTCACTTCCCGGACTCCACCGAGAAGAGACCATCACGGTAACTCACACTGTTGATTCATTTTAATTAAGTTAAGGTTCAAGTTATATACAATCGGACATTAACAAATTCCCATCTGCCCATAACCGTGGGCACGGCTTTCGAAAGTTCAAATCCCCGCAGGGGAGTCCCAACTTAGCCCATGACAAGCTCTCACGGTCAACAAAGGAATAGACCTCCTCCCGAGACGTTCCGATCAGACTCGGTATCTCGGTTCTACAAGGCACTTCGACAGGTTAAAACAAGACCAGCAACACCGCCCGAATGTGCCGACAAATCCCGATAGGAGCTGCACATATCTCGTTCTCAGGGCACACTCAAATGAGACTAGCTACGAGTAAAACCAACCCTCAAGTTTCCCCGAGGTGGCCCCGCAGGCAGCTCAGTCGGACCAACACTCAAAGGAGCACTGGCCGGGGGGGGGGGTTTAAAATAAGATGACACTCGGGCTCCGGAAACCCAAGGGGAAAAGAGGCTAGGTGGAAAATGGTGAGACCAAGGTTGGGCATTGCTGGAAAAGCTTTGATCAAGACGAACTATCAAGGGGTTCCCATTATAACCCAACCGCGTAAGGAACGCAAAAATCCGGGAACATAACACCGATATGACGGAAACTAGGGTGGCAAGAGTGGAACAAAACACTAGGCGAGAGGCCGAGCCTTCCACCCTTTACCAAGTGTATAGATGCATTAAGATAACATGGAAATATAATGATATCCCAACAAGTAAATAATGTTCCAACAAGGAATGGTCTCCAAACTTCACCTGCAACTAGCAACGCTATAAGAGGGGCTGAGCAAAGCGGTAACATAGCCAATCAACGGTTTGCTAGGACATGGTGGGTTAGAGGTTTGACATGGCAATTTGGGAGGCATGATAAGCAAGTGTTAGGCATCATAGCATAGGCATAGCAAAAGAGCGAGCATCTAGCAAAGCAAAGATAGTAGTGATTTCAAGGGTATGATCATCTTGCCTGCAAAGTTGTCAGAGTTGACTGGATCCTCGAAAGCAAACTCAACGGGCTCCTCGTTAGCGAACTCGTCTCCCGGCTCTACCCAAACAAGACAAACAAGCAACAAGGACACAATCAAACACGTGCAAAGCTCAAACAATATGATGCAAGGATGGTATGCTATGCGGGATGCGATGCGGGATGCATATGCAAGATGTGACAGGGAATGCATGAACCTGGCCTCAACTTGGAAATCCAAGTGTTCCACTTGAAAGATGAGATGAAATCGCTTGAAAACGATATAAAGAACGCCGGAATCGGAGTTACGGTTTGGAAATGGCAAGCGATTCAAATATGACCACGTTCTGCGATTTACAGCAAGTAGTCATCTAAATGCAACAAGATGAACATGCTACAACACCCAAACATGGCATCAAAATACATGGCTGGAATCCATTCATGATGCTTAACAAAAGTCTAGCACTGAGCTACGACCAATTCATCCAATAAAGGTTCAAACAAGCATGGCGAAAATGCATATGGTAAACAGATCTCGGACGTGAAATTAACACTTGTCTGGAATTTCAGATCAGATAGCACTCTTCGGAGCAACAAAACTATATGCTACAGGACCTGAACATGGCAAAGTAAAGCATGGCATGGAGCTACTCAAAGAGCTTAACAAAAGTCCCTTAGTGACCTTGAGCCAAAAGGGATCAGAAAATACAATTGCAAGCATGTGAACATGGCAAAAACATAATCAGTTCTCAGACTTAGTGAAAACTGGAACATGCTGAAACATATATCAAGTAGGCATGTTTACGAGCTCGATGCACTCACTACAGAGCAAGTCATGGTAATCTAAGCATACACCCATCAAGAATACACAAAACGCAAGCTAGACATGGCAATAACAATAACATAGCATGCACGGATCAACTACAACATCATCGGCAAAATCGCTAACAAGTAGACAACCTGCCCAGATCACGAAATGACAAAAGTAGAGCTCGATTGACTCAAGCTAGGGTGCTCCATAATTGCAAAAAAAAGACATGGATGGATAGAGCACTACAAGATTAACAAAACATCCTTACTGATCATCCTCAAAAGAGGCACGGATCACTAGAAAACAACATGAACATATGGCCATATGAGATAAACAACTCAAGGACTTAGTGGAAATGCTAAGTCCCTGAAATCAGCATTACCAAGTGCCTTACTTTTCAAGCTTATACTAGTCACCACACACATCACAAAAATACATGGGTTGCACCTATGGAAAGATGCCAAAACCCTCAACAAAACACACGTAGAGCTCATGGGCATATCATGCACACAATAATCATGGAAAAAATGACAAATATCTAAATGGAGCAGCAGATCTGACAATTATCTCAAGTAGCACTCTTCTAATAGCATTTCAGACATCAAGATGAACTCAAATGAAAATGATGCAATGAGACGAAATGATGTACTCTCTGAGATGAACATTTTGATATGCTATATGTGCAAAACGGAGCTACAGATGCAAAGTTATAGCACGATGAACAGGGCAAAATAAACTGCAGACTTAGGCAAAAAAAAAGGTCAACCCTAGGGTTTGAATTCCAGATCTGAGATCCAGGGCACGTTTCCCGAGGTCCGCCGGAATCACTGTTCACCGGAGGGAGGAAGCTCGCCGGAGGTCGGAGTTGAGGAAGGAGAGGCCGGATCCGGTGGTGGAGCTCGCCGGGGCGGCGCGGGCCGGCGATGGCCGGGGTTGGCGTGGGCGGCTTCCGGTGATGAGCGGGCGCACCGGCATCGAGGCGGCGGGGCAGAGCAGGTGGCCGGCGCCGGGGCGAAGGGCGGCGAGGAGCGGCCCGGTCGGGCGGAGGAACAAGTAGCCGGGCGGCGAGACGGCGGATGGGCCTCGGGGGCCCGGCTCGGGCCTCCCGGGCCGGCGGCGGAGGAAGGCGGCGATTCCCATGTGGCAGGCGTGGATAGGGCGCGGGTGGCGGCGGATCGGGCGGACAATGTCGGTCGGCTGGGGTTTTTGTCCGGCGGCGGCAGACGAAGATGGATCTAGGGTTTGGGAGAGGGGATCCGCGAATTTAGAGGAGGGGGTCTAAATATAGGTATAGGAGGAGCTAGGAGAGTCCAAATGAGGTGCGATTTTCGGCCACGCGATCGTGATCGAACGCTCTAGATGATGGAGAGGATTTTGGTGGGTTTTGGGCCAAATTGGAGGGGTGTTGGGCTGCAACACACACGAAGCCTTTTCGGTCCCTCGGTTAACCGTTGGAGTATCAAACGGAGTCCAAATGATACGAAACTTGATAGGCGGTCTACCGGTAGTAAACCAAGGCCGCTTGGCAAGTCTCGGTCCAATCCGGAAATGTTTAATCCCCACACACGAAAGAAAGGTAGAAATGACCCCCGGAGGAGAACGAAGCGCCGGAATGCAAAACGGACAACGGGGAAAATGCTTGAATGCATGAGGTGAACACGTATGCAAATGCAATGCACATGATGACATGATATGAGATACATGACAACGAGAACAACACACGGCGACAAAAACCCGAACCCGAGAAAATAAAATAACTTAAGGCCGGAAACGGCAAGAGTTGGAGTACATATTGGGTAAATCATATCCGGGGTGTTACAGTGAGCTTCAAAATTTTCACAGAGGTTGGAACTAATAGATTGACACAAATTGCCCATTCGGTGATCCAACCAAGCCAGACAGCGTTCATGTCGGGCGACACATACTGGAAGGGGTGGTCGTGCTGCATGAAACGCTTCACGAGACCCACTCGAAGAAACTGGATGGGGTTATCTTCAAAGTGGATTTTGAGAAGGCGTATGATAAAGTAAAGTGGCCTTTCCTGCAGCAGGCAATGCGCATGAAGGGTTTTAGTGAAGCTTGGAGCAACCAAGTGGATACCCAAGTCCACAAGGGTAGTGTTGGAATCAAGGTGAACGATGATATCAGTCACTATTTTCAGACGCATAACGGGTTGAGACAAGGGGATTCCATGTCTTCTCTTGTGTTCAATATTGTGGCAGATATGTTGGCCGTCATTATTGGCAGAGCCAAGCAGCATGGTCATGTAGAGGGTTTGGTTCCTCATCTAGTCGATGGAGGAGTTTCCCTTCTACAATATGCTGATGACCCTGTCATTATTCATGGAACATGACTTGGCAAAGGCCCGTAATATGAAACTTCTCTTATGCCTTTTCGAACAATTGTCTGGCTTAAAAATAAACTTTCATAAGAGCGAGTTGTTCTGCTTTGGGGAGGCCAAAGACGAGGAACAGACTTACAGACAATTGTTCGGATGTGAATTAGGTGCTTTACCCTTCAGTTACTTGGGTATTCCGATCCATCACCGTAAACTATCCAATAAAGAATGGAGGTGTCTTGAAGAACGAATTAAAAAAAAACGTGACTGCTGGAAGGGCAAGCTCATGTCGTATGGAGGTCGGCTAGTTCTGATTAACTCAGTACTGACTAGTATGCCGATGTTCTTACTCTCGTTCTTCAAAATTCCAAAAGGGGTTCGGAAGCGACTTGATTTCTTTAGATCTCGTTTCTTTTGGCAGTCTGATGAGGCCAAGAGGAAATACCGTCTTGCGAGATGGGACATCCTTTGCCGACCTAAAGACCAAGGAGGTCTCGGTATTGAGAACTTAGAAATTAAGAATAAGTGTCTTATGAGTAAGTGGTTATACAGGCTAGAGCATGAGCCGGAGGATATGTGGTCACAAATCCTGCGTAATAAGTATTTGCACTCCAAGACACTAGCTCAGGTTACCATGCGACCGACTGACTCGCCATTCTGGAAGGGACTTATGAGAACGAAGGATTTGTTATTTCGTAGGGTTAAATTCTTGATGGGCAATGGGATGTCAACAAGATTTTGGGAGGACACATGGTTAGGAGAGACGCCCTTGGCCATTCAATACCCCACCCTATATAATATCGTGCAACGTAAGGAGGATTACGTAGGCACGGTATTTCAAACTATTCCCTTGAACATCCAGTTCAGACTGGTGTTAGTTGGTGAGAGATGGACCGCCTGGATGCATTTGGTTCGAAGACTGATAGATGTTCAACTCTCCGATCAACCGGATGCGTCACAATGGAAATTAACTAAGAATGGGGTTTTTACGGTAAAATCTTTCTATATGTATTTGATTAATTCTGGCCCACTCTCAAGGTCGTTGCATATTTGGAAGATCAAGGTTTCTTTGCGTATTAAAATTTTTATGTGGTTTGTCCACAAACAAGTGATACTCACAAAGGACAACTTAATTAAAAGGCGATGGGTAGGAAGTTCACGATGTTGTTTTTGTGATCACGATGAAACAATACAACACTTATTTATTGATTGCCCACTTGCCAAGTTACTTTGGAGAATGATTCATATAGCCTTCAACATTAGTCCTTCAGTTGATACCGCGTCTTTGTTTGGGACGTGGTTAGCTGGAGTTGAGCTAATTACTGCGGCCCGTATTCGGATTGGTATATGTGCACTATTATGGGCTATATGAAACTGCAGGAATGATATGATTTTTAACAAACAACACAATTTAACTTTCTTGCAGGTTATCTTCAGGGCTACAGCTTGGATCCGTACGTGGTCCTTACTCACTCCTATGGACTCCAGGGAGCCTTTGTTTACTGGGTGCAACCAATGGGAGATGGTAGCTCGGACTATATTCAACCGGTTCGGATGACGCTCGTACAATAGGATAGGAGTCTAGGGAGCTTATCCTTCCTATTACCGTATCCGTTGATCTTGTCAGCATGTAATTTCCCTTTTTGTTTACTTTATTTTCTGCTTCGTTAAGATGTAAGACCTTTTTGACTGTACTTTCTGGATTTTTAATAATATGGCTGCATGCATCTTTATGATGCAGAGGCCGGTGGCATGCCTCCATTTCCAAAAAAAGATGCGGCGGCCGCCAACAAGGAAAAGGATCCAAGGGAAATCCGACGAATCTGTTGAGGCGACGGCGGCGGTGTTTCATCTCGATTCTGACAACGGCCGGCGAAGGGCTCATACCGGGAAGAAGGGCGACGAGGGCCAAGGGAGGCGGCGGGGGTGGTGGACGGTCGTGAGGAGGTGCACCGGCGACAAAGCAGTGGGGGTGGGGAGGTGGTAGAGAGGACGCAAAGTTTACTCCGTGCAGTCGAGGCAAGTGTTTTTAGGAGGCGGAGTAAATATTTTACTCCACTATAAAGTTTAGGAGTTCAGATAGGTGTCGATTAAAAGAGTAAAATAAATTTTGTACTTCTATAGCCTTTTAGGAGATGGGCTAGAGATGCTCTTACACTTCTCAATTTACTCTGTTCCTATCTACGTAGCAAGTATTGCTACAAGCTAAACGCCACTTGTAAGCTAGTACTAAGTATACATCTTCACGATCCTCGGCAGGTCCCGTAAGCACACAATCTTCTTCACTTGAACGCCCTCTGTCGGATTGGGGCACAGGTACAAGAATCACACGACCTGGAGGCTGGGCTCGGCGGGCTTGTCGCCGGCCTCCTCCTCCAGCGACGCGAGCCACTGGAGCAGCGCCGCGTTGAACTGCTCCGGCGCCTCGTCGTGCGGGCAGTGGCCGGCCTGGAGGTTGACGACGGTGGAGTTGGCGTAGAACTCGTGGATCCTTGCCGCCTTGGACGGGCCGACCCACGGGTCCAGGTCCCCCCACAGCAGCAGCAGCGGGCACGTCAGCTTCCCCAGCAGCTTGTCCAGCGTGTACTGGCTCTGCTGGTTCGCCACGAACCGCGACATGAGCCTGTAGTACACCTCGCCGGCGTTCGGGTCGGCCGTCGGCGCCGTGATCGAGCTGATCAGGTACTCGTCCACGTTGCTCGGGTCTTTGTACACCTGCACGCATTGCAACAAATGAAGAATCGATGAGAACTCTGTCCGTCGATCAGAATCAGGTAGCTTTCGGCTGAGTTGCCTACGCTTTTGAGGACTTTCTCGACCCTGGCCGGCTGCTTGGCCTGCCAGAAGAGGAACCCGAGCACGACCCGCTGGAAGGCCTCCTTGAGCGGCCTCACGATGAGCCTCGTCACCGCGCTCACCTCCTCCTCCGCTGCCGCCGCCTCTTCAGGCTTGGGCGGCGCGTTGGGGTCCGCAAACTGGCCGGCGGAGTTGAGCAGCACGACGCCCCGGACCAGCTCCGGCACCTCCGTCGCCGCGAACAGCGTCGTGAAGCCACCTAAGCTGAACGCGACCATGCCACATCCGTGTCAGTACGACGTTTGTTGAGAACAATGTGTGTTCCTGAACTCTGAAGAATGGTGTCGAGGACTCAAGGTACCTGTTGCCGACGACGACGGACGGCGACTGGACGACCTCCCGGAGGAAGTCGGAGACCTGCTCCATCCAGATGGTGGCGTCGTACTGCACCAGCGCCTTCTCGCTCCAGCCGAAGCCCAGCAGGTCCACGGCGTACACCTTGTACTTCTTGGCCAGCTCCGGGATGTTGTACCTGACGATCGAGTACAGAACCGTTCAGACAACACCAGCCAATCAGTTCAACCAACAGGCACCTGTCACCCCGCGTTCCCAATAACGGTTTCCCGCCACACAGGCCACGGGGTGGAGATAAGATGGTCGAGCTGCGCCGACGGCTGACCTCCAGTGGAACGCCGACGCGCCGAAGCCGTGGATGAGCACGATGGGCTGGCCGGACCCTTGCTCCACGTAGTGTATCCGGCGGCCCCTCCACGTCCAGAAGCTGTACCCGTCCGCCTTGAACGGCAGCCTCTCCAATGCTGCAAGTAAACGAGATGAAGAACATGGATCTATAGATGTCTCCACTCTGAACTCTGAAGAAACAGTTAAGCTAAGGCTGACCTTGAGCAGCGGCGCCGTTGGAGGAGGAGGTGAGCAGCGAGGAGCAGACGGAGAGCGCGACCCCCTTGGTGACGAGGTCCCTCCTCTGCATCATCAGAAACTTGTTGCCTCCTGCCAACAACCAACCGAAGCACAGGGTGATCACAAAGAGCCCAACCGAATCACCCACGCGTGTCAGAGGAAAGTAGAGAGAAGTAAGTACCAACCGTTGAGGCCGGTTCCGACGCCGGAGCAGCGGCCGGACGACGACCGGAGGGCGGCGGCAGATGCCGAGGCGACGGACATCGGGGTAGAAGCCGCCGTACGTGGCCGAAGGAAGGGTCGTGGAGAAGAAGCAACCTAGGTTGGCCTGAAAAAAGAAGCTGGGTGATTCGTGGTGACGGGCGGAGAGAGTTTTACTTGTAGGTTTGCGCTGGTGTTGGTGTGTGGGTGGCGGGCAATCGGGCAGCCGTGGCAGCGCCCGGGCCAAAAGTTTCAAAGGGAGGGATTGATCGACGCGACGCGCGGCCCACGGCAAGGCTTGCGTCTTCACATCGTGATGGAATTAATATCTCGCCCTCTGATCAGTGTACGTGCAACCAGATCGCCACGTCGAGTGTGGTAGCCCAGCTAATTGATACTCCATTCTGTCTCTAAAAAACGAGTAATTGATACTCCATCCATTTCAAAATATAGTGCGTCCGTGCCTTCCGAGGTTCAACTTAAACCATATATTTAACCAATGAGACCGATTGCGGCGAGAAAAAAAATTATATAATTGAAAACTTCTTTTGAATACGAATTCACTGGTATAACTTTTGCTCCTGTCGCAGTCGGTCTCGTTGGCTAAATTTATGATCAAAATTGAAGTACAAAAATAGAGGAAGCACTATATTTTGAAAGAGAGGGAGTACTCAAGTTCACACTGAGCAACCCATGTGGCTTCGAAAGGTGCTACTCCATCCCATTCTTTAGTACAACTTTAGAGCACGTGAACACCACTTGGCAACTAAACTTTGGAAACAATTGTCATTCTTTAGAGGCCTAGTAAATACGACACTACTACATTAACATAATGTGAATGAAGGCTGGCACATCACGGTTCCCGGTCCGCAATTGCATCTCCTCGGCCACCGCCCCGTCCATCGTCGTTGAATTTCTAGCCCCCGCTCCCCGTCCCATCAATCACGGAACCCCCAAAGAAGATGACAAACCGTGAGGGTTCCCCGTAGTCAGAGTCGTCGGACGACGAGGGCTGCCCTGAGCTCTTCATCAGGCACCACGACTACGATTCTCGGATGCAGTGGATTGGTAGGACTACGAAGATGTGGGTCATAATGAGTGGTATTAAGAAAGTGCCGCCATTGGAGATCGTCGAGTTCGAAGGTGCAAGAAAATTCCTTCGTTCAAGTTCTCTTTTGGGTTACGATCGGGGTTTGTGATATGTGCTGTTAATTTGTTGCATGGTTCATTTTGCCTTCTGCAGAGATTGGATCACCCTTAAAATTTTGGGCTGGTGAACTGGATGGGCGGATATACAATCCTTTGCTTGTGTTGTTGAATGTTGAACGTGCTGAAGTTGCATTCACTTCTCCTCTGTTGACGTATAAATGCATAGTCCACCTTCCCCATTAGCTTGAGCTTTGAGTGAACTGGCTAGTGCATGCAGTTCTACATGGTATCGGATCCAAGAGGTCTTGAGATCAAGACCCGCCTGGCGCAATTTAAACGTAAAAAAATTACAGCCCACTACGCGAGGGGAAGTGTTGAAGTATAAATGCATAGCCCACCTTTCCCCATCAGCTTGAGCTTTAGGGTGAACTAGCTGGTGTGTGTAGTTCTACATTGGTTGGTGCGTGCAGTTCTACACTCTCATGTGTTATCTCATGATCTTCTGTTCTATGACTTCTTATATGTATATGCTACTCCCTCTGATCGGAAAAAGTGTCGCAGATCTGAACTAAGGTTAGTTCAATCTTAGTTCAAAGCCGCCACACTCTTTTTTTGGATCAGAGGGACTACTATTTGCTTGCTATATTTTTATTGAATCTGACAAGTATTTTTTTTGAATAAAAAGATCTGACAAGTTATGTATTCTGTGTTAAGATCTTATCGAGAAAGCATGGTCTCCGGCCAGGCTGGTGCCCCTGGGGGTCCAGGTATAGTTCATTTCAGAGATCATATGGACCACCTCTAGAAGTTTTCAACAACAATCCTGCTTTTCATTGTGACCTACTGTTGGGGAACGTAGTAATTTTAAAAAAATTCCCACGCACACACAGGATCATGGAGATGCATAGCAACAAGAGGGGAGAGTGTTGTCTACGTACCCTTGTAGACCGAAAGCGGAAGCGTTATATCAACGCAGTTGATGTAGTCGTACGTCTTCACGATCCGACCGATCCAAGTATCGAAAGCACGACACCTCCAAGTTCTGCACATGTTCGGCTCGGTGACGTCCTCGTCTTCTCGATCCAGCAAGAGGGGCAAAGTAGTAGGTGAGTTCCGGCAGCACAACGGCATGGTGACGGTGTTGGTGAAGAACAATCTCCGCAGGGCTTCGCCTAAGCACTACGAAAACTATCACACAAAAAAATACACTTCCGTGATGATACGTGTTTGTCACAGTAGGTCGCTTTTTTGTCATGCATGTACATCCATGACAAATTTATGACAGAATCAAGATAGTCATACATGTGCTGTCGTAGAAGTGTTCCATGACATTACCAAAATTATCATCACGGAGGTGTCCACTTCCATGACGATAAGTCGCGCGTCACAGAAGTGCTTTCGTCAAGGATGACCGACACGTGGCATCCACCGTAACGGAACGCCGTTAAGCTATCGGGTCAGGTTTTGGATCCGATAACCCGTTAACAGCCCCGACCAATGGGGATTTTCCACGTGTAAAATCATCATTGGCTGGAGGAAACACGTGTCGGCTCATCGTTGGGACAGATGTCAACCACTCATTGGACGGAAGGCGCCTATGATATGTCGACATGTGGCACGGCCCAACAGAGGCTCATTCCTGTGAAAAGGCCGGCCTGTTTGACTTGGTCAAAAGCTGGCGGGCCGGCCCATGGAAAGCCTGTTAACGGCTTGTTCGAATATAGCCCATTTACAGCCCGCTAACTCAAGGCCCGTTACACCCTATCCGAATTAGGCCCAGTAGCGTCATCTGGGCCATCCAATATGATTCCAGTCCGTTTTCACTTCTGGCCCATGTATGGCCCATGACGTCTTCCGGGCCATATGAGGCCCTATGTAACTCTTGGCCTACTAACGGCCCGTGGTGAAACTGGGCCGTAATGAACAGTGTATCACTTTACACCCATTAACGGCTCGTGGTGAAACTGGCCCGTGATGAACAGTGTATCACTTTATACCCATTAACGGCTTGTTATTCCATTGGGCCGTTTCCAGCCCATGTTATCTTTCGGCCTTCTCAGAGCCCCATTTATTCTTGGGCTCATTTCCAGCATTCGTTTACTTACGGCCCGTTACTGTCATTTTCTGCTTGTGGGCCAAATTCAGCCCGTGGTTACAGTTGGCCCGTTTGTGGTCCGTTAATACGTTGGGCCGATTTCATAGCCTCATCAAATACGGCCTATTAACGATGGCCCGTTATGGTCGGCCCATGAACGGACGATTCCAACTCTAGCCCGTTTACGGCCATAATACGGTCTGTTTGGCCCATGTTTGGCCAATCGATTATACGGCCCGTATAAGGCCCATTGATAATACGGCCCGCAGAAGGACCATTGTTTCTACGGCCCGTAGAAGACCCACTATTTCTACGGCCAGTAGGAGGCCCAGTGTCACTACAGTAAATATTAGCCCATGGTTATTGTGGCCTAGTTTTAAAAAATAGGTTATTGCAGCCACTAGCTAACCGCGAAAAAAGAACTGCAATGACTACAAGCAAACAAATAAACAAGACAACAAGGAAATAAATAAGCAAGCAACTAATGCTAGGCTATCACGGCTATTACACATATTACATCCACTGGGCATCAAAGTTCGCCACCAGTGCAAATATAGGGAACAAAGCAGCATATCATATACACTGGTTGTCAAAGTTGGCGACCAGCGCAAATAAACGCCGCAGCAAAACAAATTCAGAACTGAAACCACTTCAGAAGATCTCAAGAAACAATATGCTGGGTACCCATAATGCTGGCAAGATGCTTAGCAAGCTTATTAACTTTCTCTTGTTTGGCGCTTAAATCCTCCAGCGCTTGCTGTTGCACCAGAAAATATGCATCTGAATTCTGCAGGGACTTCCTCAGTCCTTCAGCTTCCTGTCGCAGCACATCTGATCGATGTCTTTCAACTTGAAGTTGAGACTCAAGAAGACGAACTAATTCAGGCAGCGAGTTCGAAGAGCTTGTGCCAGCAGTAGTGGCCAGTAACTCGAACACTACATCAAGACAGGACTTTTGGGTTCCCTCACTGTCGTCAAGATAGTTTTTATCAGCTTTCTTGGAGACCAACAGGGATGTCTCACTATCTTGAACCTTATCTGCATTACTTCCTTTACCATTGGATAACGCGGTACTGTTCTCCAATATTTTGTCCGCATTCTAAAAGAGAAACAAGCAGACACATCACATGTTTACCATGTCGTATATGAAATTCATTTTGGTAAATGAGTTCAGTAGTAAAGTGGACAGAATAACAGCATGAAACAAACATATATCTATGTACCATGGTCACTTTATGGTCTATATCATTCTAGTTTTTTGTTGCCAAATCAAGATAGAGACACAGTTCAAATAATATTTGTTCAAGACAAAGCAGAATAGACAGAATATAAGTGTGGGTAACTATAGAGCAATAACAACACTTGTAATGTGCATGACATGAGAACATAACTGTTTATTCAATTGAAACTGAAATCAACATAGAGGAGGTTACAACAGCAAACCAGTTAAAGAAACAGGTTTAAAACATACCTGTTGCGCCATTGGAGTTTCAATTCCATCCTTCAAATTTGAAAATAGTTGGTATGAGTAAATACAGTAATGCAAGAGCAAAGGAGTATGAACCATAGCTACAGAACCTGACCTGAGAACAAATCTTCTTCTCCTTTAAGCGTTGAGTTGGGATTCGGAGTGGTGGTCCTCGTGCTTTGGGCACTGCAGTTCCCTTACTAACTGCTCGTGTTTGGGTGCTCTGTGGTGGAGACGGTGCTGTGTCAACTGGAACTGGGTTACTATCTGCCGGGGTTGGGGTTAGAAGGGGTGTAGCTGGTTCTCTGTCCAACTGGGTAGGGGTACAATCTGCGAGAGTCTGGGTTATGTGTGGTGGATCTGGTCCTTGGGCAAGTACAACCGTGGTTCTATCTGCATCAACTGGTAGCACTATCTTTTCTGAAGACCGTGTTGTTACTCCCTTAGATACTGCCATCACACTCTCCAATTCAAATGGCTGATAAACAAGAAAAGTAATTGAAAGTATAGACATTGTATGATAGACAGGTGCAATGGATAGTGGGGAATAAAAGAGGGCATGAAATAATTCATATTTATGTTGTCTAACCAAACAGGATAGCATGACACAATTTCACATATATGATGGCTAACTAAACAGGATAGCATGACACAATTTCACATTATGATGGCTAACTAAAAAAGATGGAAAGACATAGTTCAAAATATGAGACTATGTAAACAGGATGACATGACATAACTATAATGTGTTTATTAAATAGGTTGGCATGCCATAATTCACATACATTCACGGATAGAATGCCATAATTCAAAATATGATGACTGTAAACACTAAACAGGATGAGATGATATAACTATATGATGTCTTTATTAAATGGGTTGCCATGCCATAATTCAGATAGATGATGTGTATGTACTATGTAAACATGATGGCATGATATAATTCAAATATATGATTTATATAGTAAGCAAGTAAGCAGATGGCAATCCATATATGATGTAAAAACTAAGCAATGCAAGACAACATGCATGACATGGGTAATATAACCCTGCCAAGTTTGAGCATAGACCTCAGGGGGGAAATAGGACTGGTCATCAGTCTCTGAATCCTCCTCTGAGGAGCTCTCTGTAACCAGCAAGATGTCTGCTTCAGCAGGTAGCATTGTCTGCTCTGAATACCTTGTTTTCACTCCAGATACTTCCATCACCGCTTCAAATGGCTGATGCACAGGAAGAGTAGTTGAATATACAAACGTTGTCGACAAATGGAACACGTAATACAAAAAAATGATAGCATGATATAATTCACATACATGATGATTGGCTAAACAACATGGCATTGCATAATTCACATATATAATGCCTTTGCAACAAGATAGCATTGTATAATTCACATATATAATGTCTTGCAACAAGATGGCAATGCATAATTCACATATATGGTAATTAGACACTGAACAGGTGGCATTCACACAAAGCATGTCTAAACTAATCAAATGACATAGCAATGCGAGACACCATACGCACGATATGAGCAACATAACCCTGCCAAGTTAGAGCATACACCTCGGGGGGGAATAGGACTGGTCATCTGTCTCTGAATCCTCCTCTGAGGAGCTATCCGTAACCAGCGAGATATGCGCTTCGTCAGATAGCATAGTCTGCTCTGAAGACCTTGTTTTCACTCCAGAATTTGCCATCACCGTGTCAAATGGCTGATGCACACGAAGAGCAGTTGAATGTAATAACATTGTTGACAAATGTAATATGTAACGAAAAAAAAGGATGGCCTGATATAATTTACATATAAGATGACTGGCTAAGCAGGATGGCATTGCAAAATTCACATATATGATGCCTGGCTAAACAAGATGGCGTTGCATAATTCACATAAATGATGAATAAACTAAACATATGGCATTCACACAAAGGATGTCTAAACTAAGCAGATGACATATTTGATGTATAAAGTAAGCAATGCAAGACACCATATGCATGATATAACCAACATCAGCATGCCAAGTTAGAGCAAAGACCTCAGGGGGTAAATAGGAGTTGTCTTCTCCTTCTGAATCCCCCTCAGAACAGATATCTTCCTCTCGGTTACAATCCGAGATGCGTGGAGGGGGCTGCCTTTGCGCCTACCATGGAGCGACGTCTGCATGAAATTTTATTGCCACACAATGCTCGTCTCTTTTGCTCTACATGTTCAGTTCCATTGTTTACAATAACTGTCATGCATAGGAATAAAACATAGTGAGATTATGTAAGGAGTGCATGCAGAAATCCAGAGTGATGGTAGCAACCTATGGATAGACCCAAAGCCAATAATAGCAGGCAGATAATGGCTTCAGTTAAAAATACAGATAATGGCTTCTTTACTGTTTGTTTCCCACCCAACATGAAACTCATAGTAGACACCGGAGATTAATCAGATAGTAGATAGATACTATTGATAGCGGCCTCGATATGTACCCCACAACCATTTAAAATCTCAAGTTTGACCATTAGTTTGGAGCTGACTCAGAGTCTAATCGGTGAACAGGACGATAAAGTAGCATGTAATATTAAGCGATGCATAACGTAAGCAGACACGAAAGAGTGCGACCTCTCTTGCGGACCCATGTAGTCCTCGAGGTCATCTGCTCGGTTGATGATGGTAGTGCAGTTTTCATGGCTGCCAGCGGCGGGGAAGAAGATATGAGGCGGCGAAAGATAGTCTGGAGGCCGGATCCCTGTTGCGCTGGACCCTTCTGTCCTTGGAGCAGCTGAGCTGGGGTGGATGACGGTGCAGCAGGAGCGGGAAAAACCACACAAGGTCTTCTTTGACAACTATCTGTAAGAGAAGTAATTCTGTAAGGGCTCGTTTGAATTGGAGGATTACAACAATGCAGGGATAGGAAATAGACAGGAATAGGATAGGAATGCACGTGCAAAACAGAGAATTTAAAAACACAGGATTTCTGCCAATCTGGGTGTTTGATTCACAACAATTGGAAGATCACAGGATGCAAAGAAGCATGGTGAGATTAAGTCAAACCACAAGAAAATGTACGGTTATAATGCTATTATGCTACTATCTCTTAGTCTTGTGCTTCATGAATAGGAATTTGAAAAGGAGAACAAGTGAAAATTAAAATTCCTACATTTTTTCTTTCAAGGAGACACTAAAGGAACAAATCAGTGTGCTCAGTGGACAATATATATAACATGTAGAGTAAAAAAGAGATGCAACAAGTGTACAACCTCTTTGGCGAAGCCATGTCGATCTCAGCATGATTGGGTTGGCCGGTGAGGATGCTCCGGCTGACTTGGCTGTCGGAGGAGGGGAAGAAGATCTTAGGCGTCTGGAGATGGAGCCCGAGGTACTGCTCCGCTGTGATGGAGGGTTTCGTCGTTGGAGCAGCTCCGATGAGTTGTACGACACCGAGGCAGAAGCAGGACAAGAGAGACAACGAACAACGTTAACCTGAGTGGAATTCTAATAGCATCTCCAATACATGACGTAAAATACATAACCACAAAGTGCTAGATGTAAAATACATCAGCCGCTCATCTCTGAACTTAACTGTCAAAACTGAATTTAACTGTCGAAGCTGAACTTAATTGTCGAAACTGAACTTAACTGTCAAAACTGAATTTTGCTGTCAAAATAGAATTTTGCTGTCGAAACTAGACGCACTAGCAAGGTGAGGCTACACGTCGGTCGACTGACTTTTTCATCTCTGGTCAGTCGATTTTGCAGCCGTTGGATACGAAATCAAGGGCCTGTGGTTCATCTTCAACCTCCACCCCCCTGACACGGCCAAACAGCAGCCCCCCGCCCGCCCCAAAAACACTCCCCACCGCCGGTCCGCCGCCGCCCCGGCCATCCCTCTAGGCCCCCCGTGCCGAGCTTTTTCTCTGGTGATCCCCACACCACCGCCCCGCCAACGCCCCGCCAACGCCGACGACCACCGCCCCCATCCCGAACCCTAAGATAGATAGTGGGGTACCTCTCCGGTGAGCCCCCCTCCCTACTGCGGCTGGTTCTTCCTTCACCCCAGCGGCATCGGAGTGAAGTGTAGCTAAATCGGAGCAGCATCGCAAGCAAGAGCAGAGCAGCGCGAGCAAGAGCAAGCAAGCAAGCGAGCAGCAGCGCGAGCAAGAGCAATAGCAAGAGCAGACCAGGCAAGGGACCGAGAGCAAGAGCAGAGCAGCAGTGCGAGCGAGAGCTAAAGCAGCAGCAGGTCCTACTGATGTGGACGTCGCCGCCGAGGGAGCGACGCCGTGGAGGAAGTGGCCGGCGACGCCGCCGTGGATGGAGCCGCGTCGTGTCGGCTCGGGACTGAGCGCTGGCAGCACCGTGAGATTGACTCAAGAAGAAAATGCGGTGATTAGTGTACAACCTCTTTGGTGGCGCCGATTAGGCCGCAGCTTCATCCGAGGAAACGGTGATGATGATGCTCTTCCGGTGGTGCAGGTGAAGACGGCGGTGTGGGAATGGAGGTGGCGTGAAAGACGAGGGGAACATCGGGGCAGCTCCTTGGAGGTGGAGGACGGCGTGGCTGAACCGGCCGGACGATGAGATCGACGACGGATCCTCATCCGGTACGGTGGATGAGGGACGTCGAGGTGTTGTTGTGGACGACGTCGTCGGGGAAGAGGCTCCGGCTGGGTGGTGGACGGAGCAGGGTGTGGGGTTTCGTCGCGGGTTTCCGTGGCCTCGGTGTATGAATGGGTGGGCGGATGGGATGGTAGTGGGGAACCATGGCTTAGAGACGCGCTTGTCCGAAATGTGGGGTAAGTTATGAAAGTAACCCCACCGATTTGAGGCGGTTCTTTCGGTTCAGGGGTACCACGGGCATTTCACGTGTCGGGATTTCACAGGAGGTGGGAGTTTTCGCGCGCGTTGTAATTTCGGAATAGCAAGGCGCGGGTTGAGATGGAGGGAGTTGTCGGAGCACAACGAGACAAAGATATATCTTAAATATTTCGGGCTAACAAGGCGCGAGTTCAAATTTCCGGACAAGCCTAACGTGTACTGTACCAAATCAATGCGCCCTACAAATGTCATTCAAAACTTTGAATTCATGTTATGTTCAATTAAAATATTTCGCTACGTGTATAATGCATGCAACCTACTACTCAAATGAACGTTTTAGTGCATTCCAAATGTATATACTACCGCTTCAATATGAACTAAATTTGAATTTGTTTCTCTATTTGAATAAGATCTACAGTAATGATTGTTGTGAAGTCAAAGCATTTGAATTTGTTTCTCTATTTAATAAGATCTACAATCATCATTATTGTCAAGTTAAACCATCGTTTGTGTATTATCTTCACAGCACACCACATGATTAGTCTCGAGTTACATATGAACTATGTGTACTGTATGAACTCGAACTAGATTTTTTGAATCCACTTTATTTTGATTTCAAATCACATTACATTTCTAGCTCTACCTAGATCTTCGTAATCGAAACCATGTCTCATATGTATAATGTGTTTATCACATTATGTATGGTGCCCCGCCCCATACGCCTACAAGTATTTAGATGTGAGTTGCAAACACCAAACATTACCACAAATTCAAATAAAATGTGAGAATGTTCGATATATAGTATTGTTTAGATTTTTCGATATTTAGTTGTAAGGTGCAAACGCCACACATTATCACAAATTCAAATAAAATGTGAGATTGTTTGATGTATAGTATGGTTTAGATTGTTCGGCATTTAGCTGTGAGTTGCAAACACCATGCATTATCACATTATGGTATAACATGTGCACAACACGTGTATCACCGCTATATTCATGCATGCAATGTTTAAAACACTATGATCTCCTATTCAAATATATGAATCCGCTTTCATATCAAATTATGATCTTTGTTAGTCTCTTACACCCACACAATCATCTAACCTTTGTAGCTACCAATAACTTTCTCTCGTGCATGCACACTCCCTCCTCGCCCTCCTCCTCCCTCGGCATTCTATCCACGGGCACATTCATTTTTTTCTTTAGGTCGTTCTCCCAGAGTCTCCACAACTCCTTTCCGACACACACCGATCGATAAACCTCTCCAGCGATGCCTACCTACAACATACAAACACACCTTCAATCTCCTCCTTTATGTGTCCTTGCCTCGTGTCTCTCATACGGTCAGACACACGTGTAAACTCTCGCCCCTCTTTTCGTCGCTCTCTCACAACCGCACACTCCTCCCCCTATCTAGCTAGTAGTTGGGCCTCTCGCACCACCTCCTAGATCCATTCTCTCTGTCTATCCGTCTCGCTGGGCCTTATTAGCCTCTAACAAATGGACGTACACCGACCGATCTCTCACTATACATATAGCTAGCTAGGTCCTTATAGCTCATTTTTACCCACACGTCAATCGATCTACCTCATTAGTTGTGTCTCTCCCTTCCTCCGACAAACAACAATTGATATACCGATCTAGTTAGGTTTGCTTACCAAACACATGGTTCCCCTTCATCATCTATGGATGCGTCCCGACAGATCTATCACGCACAGGCACACACAGAAACACATCCCCACTCTTATTGATAACATTACAGTTCCACCCTCAATTTGTCTAGCAGGCCTCTCCCACCATCTTCGAGAAGCAACTCCATCACCCATCCAGCACTCTACCCCTCTCCCTCCCTCTCCCTCCCTCTCTCTCTCTCCTCTATCTCTCTCCCATCATATTTCCCGTCCTTCAGTTATGTATGGATGTCGACCGATCTCCCTCAAGACATAGCTGGGTCTCTCCTTCTCAACACATATACGAGTCGTTCTACCTCTATAGTTAGGCCTCTGCCTACCCCTCCCACCACCCCCTCCCTCCCACACACACACCGATACATCGAGCGCTCTAGTCATGTCTCCCTGTCGCACACAAACTTGACGTGTGCCCTCTAACGTTCCGGTAGGCCAGTCGCCCTATATCTTTGACTTGTACACACACACACAATTTCGATGGCTCTCTTCATCGATCTCGCACCCACCCACTTGATCCTCTCTTCGACTCTATCAATAGCTATGACCCCTCCCTCTCTTCTCGTGGATTGCCCAACCCTCTATGTATGATATGGATAGGCCTCCATTTCACACACATTGCATGCAAAATTTTGTTTGAGATGTCATCGACACATATTCCCACAAATAATTCACGAAATCAACCCCCACCCCACCCCCACCCCAAAACAAAAAACACACACGAACGCGGTTTGTATTTCTCATACACACCCACATAGGTGGGGAACGTGCACGAAGAGAAGAGGTGCATGCATGGCGCATGTACTCCCGCCTCTTTCCCAACCACACTCGTGCGGGTACACGGTGGAGCTCATTTCTGCACGAAAAAGGCAGCCCACGTGGTAATTTGGCACATGTACTGGTTGTCCACTTGGTGGAGGGAGGATCGTCTACCAGGGGTGAACAAACAAATTGCGACTTGACGTGTTATGTTAAAAAAAAGAGGCAAACCATGTGGGGCCTACCTTAGAGGCAAGGCTCTATACACTGGAGTACTTTTGATGTGTCCCGTCAACTCGCAGAATGAGGAGAAGCTTGCTTAGTACGCCGTCTCCCCCACCCACAGACGCGGTGGCTCGCAGGATGAGGTGAAGCTTGCTTACTACGCCTTACGCCAGCTCCCTCGCCCATGCGCACGGTGGCTCGCGGGACGAGGAGAAAAATTTACTACTCCCTCCGTTTACTCCTCGTCCCTACTACCTTGGTTATAGAGATTATATCATATTGTTTGGAATATATATGTCCTTTAGTAGATTTCAATATGAACTACTAGTACATACTCCAAACACTGATGTATATAGACGTATTTTAGAGTGTAGATTCACTCATTTTGCTCCGTATGTAGCACTCTCCCTCGCCCCTCGACCCTCGCCCACGTGGTGGACGTGCATCAATTCATTTGGTCTCATATAGCCAGAACGATATATACTGCACTACCATTATTGCTCGACTTCCCGAAGAGGCGAAGAGCCAATCGCAAGGTCAATATTTTGGAGATGCCAAGTGCAAGGTTATAGGAGAACGAGTAGTAGGTGTCGCGTCATTTATAAATAAAGTTTTTTTCTTCAGTGGCACGTACGCAATATGATAGGTTCATATGGAGAGAAAAGGAGTACATAGTCAGGACCGGCCAGCCTACACGGTTGCTTGCTGGGGTTGCTCTCTTCACACTCTCTCGCACAAAATGACTCTGGCCACATCTCTAACATCCCGGTGGATCACGTTCGCTTGGGGAAGGGGTGGATGCTTAGTGTAGATGCGGTGGCCGTCGCCGACGGCGAAAACCCAATGTCGGCACGTCCCGATCAGGGGTCCCCGCCGTTCTCTCTCACAAAGTCGGTGAGGTTGCCTTCGTCCCTTGCTCACTGTCGCGACGTGGGCAGTTGCCGCCTCCCGCCGCCCTCCTCAAGGTTGAGCTACGTCCCTCAAGTACAACTCCCTTTACAGCCGGCTTGCACCACTGCTCTAGCTGCCCACATCACCCCCTGTGGATATTTCTCTACTTCTTTGCCCCGCACATACCTCTACTGGCTTCTACGTACTGTATTTGTGATGAGTTTATGTCTCATCAACTAGTCCCTAATCACGCTTGTTCAATTTCTTTGCCACATGGATGCTCATCTCGATTTTGGTGAAACTGCACAAAATGATCCGATGGTCAAAAGGTTGCAAACTTCATTATTAGGAAGCTCGAACTTTGCCAGCAAATTGAAGCCTGGTCAGGGTTCACAGTTCAAGGGCAAGGGACTGCATGGATCATTTTTTTTCTTTAGCTGCCTCTGTTCCAAAATAAGTGTCAACTTTAGTAGTAGTACAACTTTGTACTAAAGTTTGCACAAAGTTGAGAAACTTATTTTGGAACAGAGGGAGTACATATTTGCTATGATCTGTCAATCATTGAGATGCAATAGCATGCATGTTAGTCTCCTTTGTATTTGATGAAATGTTGCAACGGGCAACCTTGGACGCAAGATACATGTAACAGAAGCTGGAAGCTTCATAGCATTGTAAAAATTTATCTCGCTGATAAATCACAGTACGTACTATACTAGTACTTCCTCCATTCCTAAATATAAGTCTTTGTAGAGATTTCACCATGAACCACATGCGGATGTATATAGATGCATTTTAAATGTAGATTCATTCATTTTGTTCTGTATGTAGTGCAATCTCTACAAAGACTTATATCTACTAGTATTAGCTAGCCCCCACTACTAGGAATTCTCTATCCGCTCCTTGAGCCATGTCATCAAAATTGATGTAGCCGTTAGATGAAGTAAATCAGTCCATAATAGCCGTCTGATCTTGACGTTGAGAGGCTCCGCACTAAGCCACATGCAAGAATGCAGAAATACCATGCCACATGCATGTGAGTGGGTTTTAAATCACATCAACATGTCTGCATGCAAGCATGCACCGGTAGCATGCATGTAAGTGAGCTTTTAAGTCCCATTAACATGTCAAAAAGAAAAATATAATCCCATTATGCAGTAGGAGTTCAGGAGTTGGCTGATCTTTTTTCCTTACGTGGGATGATCTAAATGATGATGGGAGTTTATTTAGTTTGGCTACCACATTTGTCATGCGGTTATAGAGTTTTTTTTGTTCTATGAAATTGATAATTTTGTGCAGAGAGATATACCGCTGTTCCGCGCCAACGTGCGGGGACTCATCTAGTAATATTTAGGAACGGAGGGAGTACTATGTAAAGAGTTAGGTGTCGCACCGTGATAGTAGTGTGAGGTGGGCCATGTAATCACCGAGCCTGCGTGTTTTCACTGCTTTTGCACGCCTCCGCTACAAGAATGGAGAAAAGTGTAATCTAGTAGTAGTAGTATACCTCCTTTTGCCGAAAGCGTGGGACATCCAGCAGTCCTACCACCTCAGTAATAAAGACCAATGAGCCGTCAAATCACATAGACCCAGCAGTAAGTTGGAGGGACGAAGCAACCATTACTCTTGCGCCAGTGAGAGGTCGAGTTCGCTCTGCCCGGGCATGAATGCGGCACCGATTCTTTGGAGCGGCGCTGGCTGTTTCGGGTGGGAAGCGCGCGCGGGGGGTGGAGGGGCTTTGGGTGGGCCAGGCTGGTCAGGAACGGGCGTGGCAGCTGTCCGCATGTCCCTACCGGACACGCCGGGAAACGAGAGGATGCACCAACTCTCGTAGCTAAAATCGTACACTACACAACATCTCTCTGTAGGAGTAGGTCGATCTGTCGCTCTCTCTAACACACATGGTGTTAAACACACACAGACACACACACACACACACACACACACACACACACACACACACGCATGCACCTTGGTCCCGTTGCACCTTCTAACATGACTTATTACACCTAGACGGAGGGAGTAGCAAGTATACGAGATACGGTGGCACACTGACTTAAGTCGAATACAAGTGGCCAAAATTTGTGTGCATGTTATAATAAGGATTCACTTAAAATAGTACGTGAGCGAACAAAGGGATCAACTGGACAGTGTTCCCGAGCAGTAGCGAGATGTGTGAGGTAAGATACACCGCTGGCGCTTTTAATTTTTCTTATTAATTTGTTTGTTTCACCCTCTGACTGGTGGGACCCAACGTACTATGTGGAGAGAGGTAAGGTGACTAAGGCTGCATTATTTCTGCACCACTGTGGATAGTCTTACCACCAAAGCCACATGACACGATTATGATTGAAATCCCAATGACTCCCACACACACACAAAAACACGGCATGCTTGTCACACGAATGCAGGAATGTATAAAAGGTTATTTCCCTTTCGTTGAACATAACGGGAGGGTTGTGTAGCTGGTTATCCTGTTCGCTCGCTCTCTCACCCTCTCCCGCTGGAGCCTCAACGCTTGTAGTTGCTCTCTTCACACACTCTCGCCCTCTCCAGATCTAAACAAGACTTCGTTGGCCTCTCTCTCCCCTCACTGCTGCTCAAAGAGCCGGCAGGATCCGTCCGCCGGGAAGGGAAGGAGGCTTAACACTGTCGCCGTCGGCGAGGGACTACCGGCGCAGCTGTTCACTTTCCACCCAGCGGCGGCGCGGGAGGGCCTCCAACCCCTTCTTCTTCACTGTCGTCCCGTCGCCCACTGAACCACGCCCCAAGAACCTTAAGGTATAATTTACTTACTCCACATGCATTGCTTTAGCTGCATGTATACCATGAATCTAGGACGTGGTTCAAAGAGGAAAGGAGTGGGGGAAAGTAGTGGGAAAAGTTGTATATAGCATGAATCTAGGACGTGGTTCAAAGAGGAAATGAAGGGGGAAAGTTGTATAGCATTAATCTAGGACGTGGTTCCAAGAGGAAAGGAATGCGGGAAAGTAGTGGGGAAAGTTGTATCGCATAAATCTAGGACGTGATTCAAAGAGGAAAGGAAGGGGCGAAAGTACTAGTTCAAAAAGAAAAGGAAGGGACAAGGCTGTAGAGTTTGAGCAGGACTAGATTTGCTGCGCTCACATAGGGAAAGGCGTCTAAAGATAACAAAACTGGGACCAACA
The DNA here is from genome assembly GCF_018294505.1 of Triticum aestivum. Classification (NCBI taxonomy): domain Eukaryota; kingdom Viridiplantae; phylum Streptophyta; class Magnoliopsida; order Poales; family Poaceae; genus Triticum; species Triticum aestivum. The sequence goes on from NC_057809.1 coordinate 501,606,089, forward strand.
CAAATATGCTCCTTGGTTGCTTGTTCTTTGTTGCAACAGACTGTGCATGACCACAGTACATCGGTAGATGCATATGGTGCTGGTGCGTCCACTGTCCCGTGCAACTCATTAGCTGTTGTTAATCTAAGGCCCTGTTTGGTTAAAAACTCCCTAGTCCCTACCTGCTGGGTTTCAGGGACTAAACATGGACTAGAGGTTATTAAATGACATGCTAAAAGACCATGTTACCCCTAGTAATGAACTAATAGAGACAAGGTGCGATGCGTGGCAGGGGCAACTATTGGAAAAAGTCCCAAAAAGACTCCCTCGGGGTCTTCTTTCTTTAGTCCCAAATGCCCACTTTTAGTCCCTAAAAGTCCCTCCTCTTTGGTTTAGATGGGACTGACACGGAGTTTTTTTAGTCCCTACACCAAAATGTCCCTGTAAACAAACACCCTCTAATAATGTCGCTGAAAAATTGATGCAATGCCACAGTTAAAAGCAAATTACATGTTTAACAAATTTTATTGTTAATATAATCTCTATGTTAATATTAATCAATGCCACCGTTTGAGAAATGCTACTATCTGCTTTCTTTCCCATTTAGATAAGGTAGATACTTCCTTTTGTTGGCTTCTGTGTCATCCACCGTTATTGACCACTAATTGTTTCCTTTGCACCTCTGTGTAAACAGGGTTATCTGCTTCACCACGTTGCCATTGCGACCTTTTGTTTGTTTTAAGAGTGTTTTGTGTAGTTCAACCAAAATGTCACACCGACAATGTTGCTTGATTGCTTGATCTTAGTGGAACTGCACAAGAGGAGATCTTACTTCCTATCCGTTAAGGCGAATTTGGTTCAGATCTTCTTCTTGTGAGTTGTTTGAATTCCGCAGCATGAGAGGTCAGTACTAGCCTTCTTTCACATGATTCTGTAGTGTGTATTCATATGTTGTGCTACTTGTACGATAATGTTGCTTGATTTTAGTGAACTGCACAAATGGAGACAAGACTTCCAATCTGTATGTGCACCGTAATATCCCATTGAGGTAAGATAAGGATATTTCACAACTGCTGGCATGTATTTTGCCACTTTCATCAGAAAATTAAGTTTAGTACTATACTTGTGCTCCCTAATTGACATGCCAAATCTTACATTGAAGGCGAAGCTTGTTTGTTATTGAACCAAGTGATGAAGGAGAAGAACAAGGGGAAGAAAAACAAAAATCAACTCCCGGTGATGTCATGAAAAGGTGGTATTGTCCTTGAGAAGTGCTTCATCTGTGCTATTTAAATATTTCCTTTCCTTTTTTTCGAGCAAACAGTGATGCTAGCATTTAGTAGTCCTCTTGTCTTTGCACAATAGGATCATCTTCCTCTGAAGAATAATATGGAGTACGTGAAGTGACTAGTTTCGATTATGCCAGGATGAAGAAGCCTTGTCTATCTTATCATCAGAAGGAGCAGTTGAAGGATGGTTACATTACTCCCCACAAGACCAAACTAACTTCAGCTCAGAAGGACTGACAAAATCTCCATTTTTTGCTGTGATGCGCGAGTACAATGTTGTTCTAGGATTCCTTCTGGTGAGCTCCATTTTTCTAAAAGTCTGCTCTACATGGACCATGTGTGTGCCTGTTGAAACTATCAATTCATAGTACAGTTTGCTCTATACTAATCACTTTTTTGTGTTTGTGCAAATAGGGGTGCGCAGCTTGATTTCAATGGGAACTGCACAAAATGTTCATGAATACATCGAATCATTCATTTCCACCACAAGAAAGGAGGTGCCGATAAGTTCAAGGCGTTGCAACATATAAGGGCGAAATCATACAAGCTACGCGCGAATTTGGTTGATTTTGGTGGAACTGCACAAAAAGAACAGCTGGTTTACTTAGCACGAGGTGCCATGTCAATGTCCGAACTGATGGCAAACCCTGCCCATTCCACAACCGTAGGCATTTGATATTTTGGAATGGGACAACCTTGTCAAATTTTGCTCATTGATTTTAGCAAGACATGCGTTTGATATTTTCGAATGGGACGCCCTTGCTGTCAGCAGCGTCGATAAATTTTTTTCTTTATTATTTAGTTGTGAAGTAAATATTGCCTCTGACATGTGAGTCGCTGAGATGCATAATCATCGATTGTTTTGAATGTTCTCTATGAATTGTCGGGCCTGTGTGTTTGATTGCAATGTACAGAAACGCTAAAAACCTGCTCAAACTCTTTGTACTCCTTCTGTTCCTTTTTACTTCGCACATTGTGAAAGTGCATACTTTTTTGTATAAGATTGGTCAAAGTAGAGATACTTTGAATGCAGACAAAACTTGTATGCAGACTAGAAAGGACCGGAGGGAGTACATGTGAAACTGCTGCAAACAAGGTGATCACCCTGGGAATAATGCTAGTACATATTGTTTTGCATGTTCATCCAATGCCAGTGATACAGGAATTCGAACTAATTGAAATAAATTCATTCATACACGGTCGGATTTCATAAAAACATGCCAGATTTCATTACATTTCATACATTCTTCAACTAAAAAGGGGTACGCTCGAGGTATAATTAATTAACCGAAGCTACCCACCTGTGTCCCGCTGAGCCGAACAGAAGCTTCAGTGACTTAACATGCAGGTGCAGTTACCTAACTGACATGTGGCCTGTTGGGCCCACGTGTCAGTCAGCCAACTGCACCAGCAGTTAAGTAGAAGCAGCGTTATTCTCCAGCAGAACTCCCCGACTCCACGTCGCCGCCAAGAAGCTAACCGGCTGTCAATGGTCAACCCGCCTAGCTTGGCTTCAACAGGAGGGTAGTAGCAGTGGCCTTACTTGGACCCGAGCGGCGGCAACCTACCGTGTTCTACTCTTCCTCGTTTTCTGTGTGGCGTGGCCTTGTTGGCAGTGGGGCGGGGACTCAGCGGAGCCGACGATGTCCTCTGTCTCGTTGCCGGCAGGCGGCGCCTCAGCGGAGCGGTGGAAATCCTCCCCCGCTTTGCCGGTAGGGTGGGGCCTCGGCTGAGCCGGCAATGTCCTCTGCCTCGTTGTTGGCGGGGCGGGGCCTTGGCGGAGCCGGCGGTGTCCTCTGCCTCATTGTTGGCACCGCGGGGCCTCGGCGGAGCAGGGCCTCGTCGACGCCAGCAGAGCGGGGACTCATCAGAGCCGGCATTGTCCTCTGCCTCGTCCTTGGTCTCGCCAAACAGCGCCTCGCCCACTTCATCATTGTCGGTGTCAAAACCGGCGGATCTCGGGTAGGGGGTCCTGAACTGTGCGTCTAGGCTGGATGGTAACAGGAGGCAGGGGACACGATGTTTTACCCAGGTTCGGGCCCTCTTGATGGAGGTAAAACCCTACGTCCTGCTTGATTAATATTGATGATATGGGTAGTACAAGAGTAGATCTACCACGAGATCAGAGAGGCTAAACCCTAGAAGCTAGCCTATGGTATGATTGTATGTTGTGATTGTTGTCCTACGGACTAAAACCCTTCGGTTTATATAGACACCGGAAAGGGTTAGGGTTACACAAGGTCGGTTACAAAGGAGGAGATATGCATATTCATGTTGCCTAGCTTGCCTTCCACGCCAAGTAGAGTCCCATCCGGACACGACATGAAATCTTCAATCTTGTATCTTCATAGTCTAACAGTCCGGCCAAAGGATATAGTTCGGCTGTCCGGAGACCCCTAATCCAGGACTCCCTCAGTAGCCCCTGAACCAGGCTTCAATGGTGATGAGTCCGGCGCGCAGTATTGTCTTCGGCATTGCAAGGCGGGTTCCTTCTCCGAATACATCACAGAAGAATTTGAAAATGAGGATAGTGTTTGACCCTGCAAAATAAGTTCCACATTCCACCGTACAGAGAATAATATTTTTGCAGATCTAATTTGCTGGCTTGTTTTGGCAGCACGACGTTATGTCATGGCCCGGTGATTATTCGAACCATTTTTCTTCAACCAGCTCCACACATAACGCGAGGCGATTTCTTGACACGTCTTGTCAAAGCAGAGATCGTGTTCCCCCAATTACGGGATTCTCATTAATGCGATCATGGGTAACCCAACCGTGTCTAGGACTCCTAGATTATAGGCAAGTCCCAAACGGCTACGGAGAGGATGCTTGATCTTCACCCTCTTTATAAAGCGACAAGGTTTTCGCTTTTTCCCTCTCGTGCTCAATCGAACCCTTTCGCCGCCTCGAGTTCCAACACCTAAAGTCCAGGTTAGGTGCTCCGGATCTTCAATCATGTCTGGATCCAGCCTTTAAGGCCGATGGATGCCCTTATCCGTGACGGAAGAGGACATCAAGAAGTTGAGGGAGGCCAGATACCTGACCACCGAGGTTTCGCATCGGCTTCCTGCTCGAGGGCAGGTCGTCCCTACTCCCAAACCCAACGAGAACGTCGTGTTCGTCTCCCACTTCCTCCGAGGCATAGGCCTCACTCTGGATCCCTTCGTCAGGGGTTTGATGTTCTATTACGGTCTAGATTTCCACGATCTAGCTCCGGACTCCTTTCTCCACATCTCGACATTTATTGTTGTGTGTGAGGCCTTCCTCCGCATTACCCCTCACTTCGGCCTGTGGCTCAAGACCTTTGAAGTGAAGCCGAAGATGATCGAGGGGCAACATGCAGCGTGCAGAGGTGCATCAATAGGCAAGATGGCAGGAGCTCCATGGCTGAAAGGTTCCTTTCGAGAGGTGTCCGAATTATGGTAACGGGAGTGGTTTTACGTCACAGCTCCCAGAAGTGCCAAGTGGGTGGCTTCCCCCGCTTTCTGCTCGGGCCCCCCACCATGACTAATGTCATGGATTAGCAGAGGTCTGAGCTAGGGTCCAGCCAAGGACGTGCCTATACTGCAAAGCCGCATGCGAGATCTCTTCGAGGGAGATTTTAATTTGGTCGTGGTAATACAAGTTATTCTGGTTCGTCAAGTCCGGCCTTGCAAACGCCGGCCCCTTCGCTTGTGGGATTTCAACCCAGAAGGACCGCGTGCCATTCAAAGTTTCCTCGGCCTGACGCACGAGGAGATGTGCAAGTCATTCTTCGGACCTCAAATAGAGTGTCCGGATGCTACTGAGGACGTGGGCCTGAGCAGTAACCGTGCCGCCGAACAAGTAAGAAATCCTCTAGCCGAACACACTGTCCTTTATTCATCATGAAGTTATTTCTGAGAGATCGCTCTTTGACCAGGACTGGCTAACAAAGGCGAAGATGATTCGGTGTTCGGCCCCCCTCCCTGAGGGTTTGGAAAATCCGGTATTGGAAAAGATGCTCAAGCTCACACCTTGCCCGGAGCCCTCGAAGGAAGATACAGGGGGGAATAATGTGGGCGGAAGCAGGACCCCATCGCTGCTAGTTCCAACCAAGGGAATGAGCGTCTCCTTAAAGGAGGATAACCGGGGGAGGAAGAGGACTGCTTCCGAGGATCCGGAAGCCGAGGCCTCCAAACGAGAGAAGAAGTCTCCAACATAGGGTCCTGCCTCGGTGGGTGCTCTTGCCGCACAAAGTCCGCAGGTGGATCAGCCCTCCAACGAATCGTAAATGATCAAAAAAATACTTTAATAGTGAAGGTATACTATCTTTCTTCTGAGAAAATAACTGCCGCATATATCTTGCAGTTCGGGTCTTAGCCGTTCTCAGCTGAGCTTGTCTTCGGGGGATCTTCTTCCGGAGATGATGGAGAGCGAAACGCCTCCCCCGGACTCCTCCGCTCAAGAAGCGGGCGACCCCGAAGTGTCGTCACGGAGGGCCTCTCAGGATCCGGTGAGGCCAGAATATAATCCCATAGACTCCCAAAGTCCTCAGCGTCCGGCTCCCGAAGAGAGCAAACAAAAGAGTCTGGCATCGTCTGGTATGCGGTCGGACGTTCTTAGGGAGCTGTTAGGGCGAGCGGCCATCTCAGAAGACGTGGGCCTCCTCTTTGCTAGCCTCTTTGCAGGCGGCCGCAGCCTCCGCCACCCGCATGCGCTCCCGCCAGCACTCGAGGCGGCCCTTGCGGGCGGACCGGTATGAGTCGAGCAGCGCCTCCTGCTCCGCCCGCTCCGCGGCGATCTGCTCCTCCCCTGCAGATGCTCCTGGAAGAGATGGTGGTTGTAGGCGGCATCGGCCTGCGCCTCCCGGAACTGCTCCTGACGCATCTGCCTCACACTGTCCATATATTGGGCACGGGCCTCGCCGATGGCCATGGTGCAATGCACCGGCGAGGATGGCGTGGAGGAGGGGGTTGGCGCCGGATCGTCGACTACCATGTTCTCCATTGGGACGTCGTCGTCCTCCGGCTGCCTGTCGGCCAGCCGGTCGGCAGCAATGGTTGCCATCTCCTTGTGGTCCATTGTCCGCCCGTCCCGAAGAGTGCTGGAGCGCGAGGAAGCCATGGTGGGCAGTAGTGGTGTGGACAGGAGAAAGGGAACGGATGCGGATGACTGCGGCTATGGCCGACGCAGCAGTTTATATAGCAATGGTGGGCGGGCGGAGGGATAGACGTGTGGCGCCGGAGTAGCCGCCTCGGCAACCGTGTATCATTAGTGTGGGCTGCAGATGGACGGACGGACGGCACTTGTGTCATTTGAAGGCGGAGCAATCGCCTGCACCGAGAAGCGGGACGGGCGGCGCTGACTGTTTCGGGCGGAAAGCGCGCGCGGGCGAGGAGATGACTTTACTTGGAGAGGATGACAATGGGGACCCACCAGGTCCATAGCCTCATGTACGCAAGTGCCTCCTTATTATTTATATATATATATATATATATGTGTGTGTGTGTGTGTGTGTGTGTGTGTGTATAAAACTATACTCCCTCCGTCTAGGTGAATAAGTCGTATTAGAAGGTGCATCACGACCTAGGTGCAAGCAGATTGGTGGAAAAGAAGAATATTTCTCTCTTCTAAACACAACATTTAATCACAGCAGTTAAGAGGATGCCTTATTAGCTACCCATGCAGACCATCGTAATTCATAGCATGCAAAGCGCTTTTATTTCTTGCCTAATAACCGCATGGATGTGCTGCATGCATTGGTCCTTGCCTGAGCAAAAAAAGGAGGAAAGGGGTTTCCACGGGAGACAACAAGGCAGAGGTGGAAGCGCTCGCTGGAGTTATTTATTTTGCTTCCCCCTGGTTTCCTGACATCACGGTCCCACACCATTGTCAACCTATGTAGTACTAGTCAATAAACGAGAGAATTGCACAAGAAGCGGCTGACAGCTGGGACCAAGCAGCTCGAGCAGTATTTGTGTTTTTGAGGTGTGAGCACTGCAGAGTTTTTCGATGTTTAGCCCAGATATTATTTTTTCTCCTCTGAACAACAACGAAAACATCGCTGCAGGTATTAACTGGGCGGGCTATGGCCCGTCCAGCCCAGGCCAGATATCCAGCCCAGATATTAATTTTTTTCAAGCTGAAAATGGATAGCCCAGCTATACTTTTTTTAGGAATACCCAGGCAAGGTCAAGGTGTTATTCTCCGCCCCGCTGGGCTGCAAATTTTTCCTAGGAGGGATGCATTAGCCTTAACAAGAAAATGGGCTTTAAGAAATAATAAATGGGATGTAATTATAAAAACTGGGCAGTAACTATAAAAAAATGCACCAAACACGTGATTACTTTATAAAATATTATTTTTGGATATTGAAAATTTTAATTTCATTAATTGTTGCGAGCACAATGTTTCGTTGGATTTTTACGTAATATAAATTTATATTGAAATTGTATTTAATCTGACTAGAAATTTTGGGATAAAAATATTTCGGATCCCATCGAAATGTGGGAAAGTTTATTGAATTCTGTTTTGAACGGTTGGTTGAAATGGGTTGTACTTTTAACAAACGGTAAATGGGCTGTAGTAAATTCCATTAGAATTCAAAAATGGGCTACACATTCTTACAAATCTCAAATGGGCTATAAGTTCTCTGCCACACACTTCTGGCCTTACTAAGTTGACGTGTCCCCTAAAAAACGGAGTTGACGCGTATTGATACGTCTCCAACGTATCTATAATTTTTGATTGCTCCATGCTATATTATCTACTGTTTTGGACTATATTGGGCTTTATTTTCCACTTTTATATTATTTTTGAGACTAACCTATTAACCGGAGGCCCAGCCCAGAATTGCTGTTTTTTGCCTATTTCAGTGTTTCGAAGAAACGGAATATCAAACGGAGTCCAAACGGAATGAAACCTTCAGGAACATGATTTTCTCACTGAACGTGATCCAGGAGGCTTGGACCCTACGCCAAGGCATCAGAGAGGCGGTCATGAGGGTGGGGGGCGCCCCCCCCTTAGGGCGCGCCCCCTGCCTCGTGGGCCCCTCGGAGCTCCACCGACGTACTTCTTCCTCCTATATATACCTACGTACCCCCAAACGAACAGGGACGGAGCCAAAAACCTAATTCCACCACCGCAACTTACTGTATCCACGAGATCCCATCTTGGGGCCTGTTCCGGAGCTCCGCCGGAGAGGGTCGTCATCACGGAGGGCATCTACATCATCATAGCCTCTCCGATGAAGTGTGAGTAGTTTACCTCAGACCTTCGGGTCCATAGTTATTAGCTAGATGGCTTCTTCTCTCTTTTTGGATCTCAATACAAAGTTCTCCCCCTCTCTCGTGGAGATCTATTCGATGTGATCTTCTTTTTGCGGTGTGTTTGTTGAGACCGATGAATTGTGTGTTTATGATCAAGTCTATCTATGAGTAATATTTGAATCTTCTCTGAATTCTTTTATGTATGATTTGTTATCTTTGCAAGTCTCTTCGAATTATCCGTTTGGTTTAGCCAACTAGATTGGTAGTTCTTGCCATGGGCGAAGTGCTTAGCTTTGGGTTCGATCTTGCGGTGTCCTTTCCCAGTGACATAAGGGGCAGCAAGGCACGTATTGTATCGTTGCCATCGAGGATAACAAGATGGGGTTTATTTCATATTGCATGAATTTATCTATCTACATCATGTCATCTTGCTTAAAGCGTTACTCTGTTTTTAACTTAATACTCTAGATGCATGCTGGATAGCGGTCAATGAGTGGAGTAATAGTAGTAGATGCAGAATCGTTTCGGTCTACTTGTCACGGACGTGATGCCTATATACATGATCATGCCTAGATATTCTCATAACTATGCTCAATTCTGTCAATTGCTCAACAGTAATTTGTTCACCCACCGTAGAATACTTATGCTCTGGAGAGAAGCCACTAGTGAAACCTATGGCCCCCGGGTCTATTCTCATCATATCAATCTCCATCACTTTAATCTTGCTTTGCTTTTTACTTTGCCTTTTACTTTTCACTTTGCGTCTCTATACCAAAAATACCAAAAATATTATATCTATCAGATCTCACTCTCGTAAGTGACCGTGAAGGGATTGACAACCCCTAATCACGTTGGTTGCGAGTAGCTATCATTTTGTGCAGGTACGAGGGACTTGAGCGTGGCCTCCTACTGGATTGATACCTTGGTTCTCAAAACTGAGGGAAATACTTACGCTACTTTGCTGCATCATCCTTTCCTCTTTGGGGAAATCCAACGCAAGCTCAAGAGGTAGCAAGAAGAATTTCTGGCGCCGTTGCCGGGGAGTCTACGCAAAAAGTCAACATACCAAGTACCCATCACAATCCCTATCTCTCGCATTACATTAGTTGCCATTTGCCTCTCGTTTTCCTCTCCCCCACTTCACCCTTGTTGTTTTATTCACCCTCTCTTTCCCAATCTCCTTCTCCTTCTCTTCCTCCGTTTGCCTTTCTCTCGCTTGCCTTTTTGTTTGCCCATGTGTTGGATTGCTTGTTTGTCGCAATGGCTCAGGATACTACCAAATTGTGTGACTTCACCAATACCAATAATAATGATTTCCTTAGCACTCCGATTGCTCCTCTTGCCAATACTGAATCTAGTGAAATCAATACTGCTTTGTTGAATCTTGTTATGAAAGATAAATTCACCGGCCTTCCTAGTGAAGATGTCGCTACTCATCTGAATAGCTTCGTTGATTTATGTGATATGCAAAAGAAAAAAGATGTCGATAATGATGTTGTTAAATTGAAGCTATTTCCTTTTTCTCTTAGAGATCGTGCTAAAGCTTGGCTTTCGTCTTTGCCTAAAAATAGTATTGATTCTTGGGACAAGTGCAAAGATGCTTTTATCTCTAAGTATTTCCCTCCCGCTAAGATCATCTCTCTTAGAAACGATATTATGAATTTTAAGCAACTTGATCATGAACATGTTGCACAAGCTTGGGAGAGAATGAAATTAATGATACGTAATTGCCCTACTCATGGTTTGAACTTGTGGATTATTATACAAAAAAATTATGCCGGATTGAATTTTGCTTCTAGAAATCTTTTAGATTCGGCCGCGGGAGGTACTTTTATGGAAATCACTTTAGGAGATGCTACTAAACTCCTAGATAATATTATGGTTAATTATTCTCAATGGCATACTGAAAGATCTTCTAATAAAAAAAGTGCATGCGATAGAAGAAATCAATGTGTTGAGTGGAAAGATGGATGAACTTATGAAATTATTTGCTACTAAGAGTGTTTCTTCTGATCCTAATGATATGCCTTTGTCTACTTTGATTGAGAATAACAATGAATCTATGGATGTGAATTTTGTTGGTAGAAATAATTTTGGTAACAACGCTTATAGAGGGAATTTTAATCCTAGGCCATATCCTAGTAATCCTTCTAATAATTATGGGAATTCCCACAACAACTCTTATGGAAATTATAATAAGATGCCCTCTGAATTAGAGAATAGTGTTAAAGACTTTATGAATTCACAAAAGAATTTTAATGCTTTGCTTGAAGAGAAATTGCTTAAAGTTGATGATTTGGCTAGGAACGTTGATAGAATTTCTCTTGAGGTTGATTCTTTAAAGCTTAGATCTATTCCTCCTAAGCATGATATCAATGAGTCTCTCAAAGCCATGAGAATTTCCATTGATGAGTGCAAGGAAAGCACCGCTAGGATGCGTGCTTCCAAAGATGTGTTTATTAAAGCGTGTTCTTCCAATTCCTATGAAAATCAAGATGAAGATCTAAAAGTTATTGATGTGTCTCCTATTAAATCTTTGTTTTGCAATATGAATCTTGATGAAACTGAATATGATCTTCCTTTACCTAGAAGGCGTTCTAAAAATTCAGAGTATTTAGATCTTTATGATGAAATTGATGAAAGTGGGATTGAAAGAAATAAAAATATAGATGTTGCTAAATCCACTATATTGGATTTCAAGGAATTTAATTATGAAAGTTGCTCTTTAATTGATTGTATTTCCTTGTTGCGATCCGTGCTAAATTCTCCACATGCTTATAGTCAAAAGAAAGCCTTCACCGAACATATTGTTGATGCCTTGATGCAATCTTATGAAGAAAAACTTGAGTTGAAAGTTTCTATCCTTAGAAAACTCTATGATGAGTGGGAACCAACTATTAAAATTAAAATTAAATATCATGAGTTTTATGCTTTGTGTGATTTGGGTGCTAGTGTCTCCATTATCCCCAAAACTTTGTGTGATTTGCTAGATTTCCGCGATTTTGATGATTGCTCTCTAAACTTGCATCTTGCGGATTCTACTATTAAGAAACCTATGGGAAGGATTAATGATGTTCTTATTGTTGCAAATAGGAATTATGTGCCCGTAGATTTCATTGTTCTTGATATAGATTGCAATCCTTCTTGCCATATTATTCTTGGTAGACCTTTCCTTAGAACGGTTGGTGCGATTATTGATATGAAGGAAGGGAATATTAGAATTCAATTTCCATTAAAAAAGGGCATGGAACACTTTCCAAGAAATAAAATAAAATTTCCATATGAAACTATCATGAGAGCCACTTATGGATTGCCTACCAAAGATGGCAATACCTAGATCTATCCTCGCTTTTATGCCTAGCTAGGGGCGTTAAACGATAGCGCTTGTTGGGAGGCAACCTAATTTTATTTTTATTACTTGCTTTTTGCTCCTGTTTAGTAATAAATAAATTATTTAGCATATGTTTTGGTTGTGCTTTTTGTGTTTAATTAGTGTTTGTGCCAAGTAGAACCGCTGGGAAGACTTGGGGAAAGTCTTGTTGAACTTGCTGTAAAAAACAGAAACTTTACCGCTCACGAGAACTGCTGTTATTTTTATTTGGAGAGTGCTATTTAGTTAATTCTTTTTGCAGATGATTAATAGATAAATTTCTCACGTCCAGAAACTTATTTGAGAATTTTTGGGGTTCCAGATCTTGCGCTGGCTATAGATTACTACAGACTGTTCTGTTTTTGACAGATTCTGTTTTTCGTGTGCTGTTTGCTTATTTTGATGAATCTATGGTTAGTAAAATAGTTTATAATCCATATAGAAGTTGGAATACAGTAGGTTTAACACCAATATAAATAAAGAATGAGTTCTTTACAGTACCTTGAAGTGGTCTTTTGTTTTCTTTCGCTAACGGAGCTCACGAGTTTTCTACCTTAAGTTGTGTGTTGTGAAGTTTTTAAGTTTTGGGTAAGGATTTGATGGATTATGGAACAAGGAGTGGCAAGAGACTAAGATTTGGGATGCCCATGGCACCCCCAAGATAATCTAAGGACACCTAAAAGCCAAAGCTTGGGGATGCCCCGGAAGGCATCCCCTCTTTCGTCTACTTCTATCGGTAACTTTACTTGGAGCTATATTTTTATTCACCACATGATATGTGTTTTGCTTGGAGCGTCTTGTATTATTTGTGTCTTTATGTTCTAGTGTGCCACAATCATCCTTGCTGTACACACCTTTTGAGAGAGCCATACGTGAATTAGAATTTGATAGAATACTCTATGTGCTTCACTTATATCTTTTTGAGCTAAGTAATTTTGCTCTATGTGCTTCACCTATATCTTTTGAGCTAAGTAGTTTTGCTCTATTTGCTTCACTTATATCTTTTGAGCGCTATAATTTTGCTCTGTGTGCTTCACTTAGATCTTTTAGAGCACGGTGGTGGATTTGTTTTAAAGAAACTATTGATCTCTCATGCTTCACTTAAATTATTTTGAGAGTCTATTAATAGCATGGTAATTTGCTTAATAATAATATGCTTGGTATTCAAGATTTGTGAAACTTTCTTTTGAGTGTGTTGAATACTAAGAAAAGATTGAAGCATGATAATTGTTTTGAGATATGGAGGTGATAATATTAGAGTCATGCTAGTTGAGTAGTTGTGAATTTAAGAAATACTTGTGTTGAAGCTTGTGATTCCCGTAGCATGCACGTATGGTGAACCGTTATGTGATGAAGTCGGAGCATGATTTATTTATTGATTGTCTTCCTTATGAGTGGCGGTCGGGGACGAGCGATGGTCTTTTCCTACCACTATCCCCCTAGGAGCATGCGCGTAATACTTTGCTTTGATAACTTGTAGATTTTTGCAATAAGTATATGAGTTCTTTATGACTAATGTTGAGTCCATGGATTATACGCACTCTCACCCTTCCACCTTTGCTAGCCTCTTTAATATCGCGTACCTTTCGCTGGTATCATACACCCACCATATACCTTCCTCAAAACAGCCACCATACCTACCTATTATGGCATTTCCATAGCCATTCCGAGATATATTGCCATGCAACTTTCCACCGTTCCGTTTATTATGACACACTCCATCATTGTCATATTGAATATCCCGGTACACCGCCGGAGGCATTCATATATAGTCATATTTTGTTCTAAGTATCAAGTTGTAATTGTTGAGTTGTAAGAAAAATAAAAGTGTGATGGTCATCATTATTAGAGCATTGTCCCAGTGAGGAAAGGACGATGGAGACTATCATTCCCCCACAAGTCGGATGAGACTCCGGACGAAAAATAAATAAAAGAGGCCAAAGAAGCCCAAAAAAAGAGAAAGAAAAGAGCCCATAAAAAAGAGAAAAGGCCCAAATAAAAAAAGAGAGAAAAAGAGAGAAGGGACAATGTTACTATCCTTTTACCACACTTGTGCTTCAAAGTAGCACCATGATCTTCATAGTAGAGAGTCTCTCATGTTATCACTTTCATATACTAGTGGGAATCTTTCATTATAGAACTTGGCTTGTATATTCCAATGACGGGCTTCCTCAAATTGCCCTAGGTCTTCATGAGCAAGCAAGTTGGATGCACACCCACTTAGTTTCTTTTTGAGCTTTCATGTACTTATAGCTCTAGTGCATCTGTTGCATGGCAATCCCTACTCACTCACGTTGATATCTATTGATGGGCATCTCCATAGCCCGTTGATACGCCTAGTTGATATGAGACTATCTTCCCCTCTTTTGTCTTCTCCACAACCACCATTCTATTCCACATATAGTGCTATATCCATGGCTCACGCTCATGTATTGCGTGAAGATTGAAAAAGTTTTGAGAATGTCAAAAGTATGAAACAATTGCTTGGCTTGTCATCAGGGTTGTGCATGATTTAAATATTTTGTGTGGTGAAGATAGAGCATAGCCAGACTATGTGATTTTGTAGGGATAACTTTCTTTAGCCATGTTATTTTGAGAAGACATAATTGCTTTGTTAGTATGCTTGAAGTACTATTATTTTTATGTCAATATAAACTTTTGTCTTGAATCTTTCTAATCTGAATATTCATATCACAATTAAGAAGATTTGCATTGAAATTATGCCAAGTAGCACTCCGCATCAAAAATTCTCTTTTTATCATTTACCTACTCGAGGACGAGCAGGAATTAAGCTTGGGGATGCCTGATACGTCTCCAACGTATCTATAATTTTTGATTGCTCCATGCTATATTATCTACTGTTTTGGACTATATTGGGCTTTATTTTCCACTTTTATATTATTTTTGGGACTAACCTATTAACCGGAGGCCCAGCCCAGAATTGCTGTTTTTTGCCTATTTCAGTGTTTCGAAGAAACGGAATATCAAACGGAGTCCAAACGGAATGAAACCTTCGGGAACGTGATTTTATCACCGAACGTGATCCAGGAGACTTGGACCCTACGCCAAGGCATCAGAGAGGCGGTCACGAGGGTGGGGGCGCCCCCCCCCCCCTTAGGGCGCGCCCCCTGCCTCGTGGGCCCCTCGGAGCTCCACCGACGTACTTCTTCCTCCTATATATACCTACGTACCCCCAAACGAACAGGGGCGGAGCCAAAAACCTAATTCCACCGCCGCAACTTTCTGTATCCACGAGATCCCATCTTGGGGCCTGTTCCGGAGCTCCGCCGGAGAGGGCCGTCATCACGGAGGGCTTCTACATCATCATAGCCTCTCCGATGAAGTGTGAGTAGTTTACCTCAGACCTTCGGGTCCATAGTTATTAGCTAGATGGCTTCTTCTCTCTTTTTGGATCTCAATACAAAGTTCTCCCCCTCTCTCGTGGAGATCTATTCGATGTAATCTTCTTTTTGCGGTGTGTTTGTTAAGACCGATGAATTGTTGTTTATGATCAAGTCTATCTATGAAAAAAATTTGAATCTTCTCTGAATTCTTTTATGTATGATTGGTTATCTTTGCAAGTCTCTTCGAATTATCCGTTTGGTTTCACCAACTAGATTGGTAGTTCTTGCCATGGGAGAAGTGCTTAGCTTTGGGTTCTATCTTGCGGTGTCCTTTCCCAGTGACAGAAGGGGCAGCAAGGCACGTATTGTATCGTTGCCATCGAGGATAAAAAGATGGGGTTTATTTCATATTGCATGAATTTATCTCTCTACATCATGTCATCTTGCTTAAAGTGTTACTCTGTTTTTAACTTAATACTCTAGATGCATGCTGGATAGCGGTCGATGAGTGGAGTAATAGTAGTAGATGCAGAATCATTTCGGTCTACTTATCACGGACGTGATGCCTATATACATGATCATGCCTAGATATTCTCATAACTATGCTCAATTCTGTCAATTGCTCAATAGTAATTTGTTCACCCACCATAGAATACTTATGCTCTTGAGAGAAGCCACTAGTGAAACCTATGGCCCCCGGGTCTATTCTCATCATATCAATCTCCATCACTTTAATCTTGCTTTGCTTTTTACTTTGCCTTTTACTTTTCACTTTGCATCTCTATACCAAAAATACCAAAAATATTAAATCTATCAGATCTCACTCTCGTAAGTGACCATGAAGGGATTGACAACCCCTAATCGCGTTGGTTGCGAGTAGCTATCGTTTTGTGCAGGTACGAGGGACTTGAGCGTGGCCTCCTACTGGATTGATACCTTGGTTCTCAAAACTGAGGGAAATACTTACGCTACTCTGCTGCATCATCCTTTCCTCTTCGGGGAAATCCAACGCAAGCTCAAGAGGTAGCACGTATGCAAGGCTTTGTCAACTTATAGTCAACACACGGTTCTAGCAGCAGTGGCCGTTGGATGTCCATCCAACGGATGCCATGCTTCTTCTTCAATCTCGAATATTTTAGCTTCACCCGTCCAAAAAATGATTCCTCCCCCTGACATCTGGGGCGCACCGTTTCAGAAGGTGACCTGTGGGCCTACTAAGTTGACATACCAAGGGCTTTGTCAACTTAGTCAATATAAACGATTCTAGCTGCAGTGACCGTATGATGTCCATCCAACGGTCGTAGTGCTTCTTCAACCTCTGGTCTTCTTGCTCCAGCCGCCCAAAGCAGCGCCGGTCGTGCCACCTGCTCCTGCCTCCCGTGGCCGGCTATGCTGCCGTGGAGGCCTCACCGCCCCCTACTATTCCCACCGTTGGCCAGGCCCCGCGGCGACGACAGCCTCACACCGTGGCCGAACGAGTGAACCCTCATACTCCTCTCCGTGTGGGCATCCACTGTCGCGTCTTCACCGACTCCGCGTCGTCCCCTTCCTAGGCCTCGCCATCGTCCATCGCCCTGGTGCTCTCGGCGCGGTGTGGTCAACATGGAAGGAACGACTTCCATCGAACGTGGACTGTACGTGAAGAGGCTGATAGCTGGGTCCACGGCGGCAGCAAGGCAGTGCATCCTTATTACGCGGAAAATAATGATTCCTCCACCTAACAACAGGGACCCACTGGACGGGCCACCAGTATTTTGCGAAAAAATCGTTTCCCCCTGACTATTGGGACCCACCGGACGGGCCATCGTATTTCACGAAAAAAATGTTCCCCGCCGCTGTCAGCTCGGACCCACCGGAAGTGCCTCCTTATTACACAAAAAAAATGAATACTCCCCTGGCTAGCTGGGACCCACCTTGCTGGGAGGCTGACTTGTGGGCCTACTAAGTTGACGGGGACGAAGGGCTTTGTCAACTTAGTCAATATGAACGATTCTAGCTCTAGTGACCGTACGATGTCCATCCAACGGTCGTAGGCTTCTTCAACCTCTGGTCTTCTTGCTCCAGCCGCCCAAAGCAGCGCCGGTCGTGCCGCATGCTCCTGCCTCCCGTGGTCGGCTGTGCTGCCGTAGAGGCCTCACTGCCCCCTACTATTCCCACTGCTCGCCACGCCCTGCGGCGACGGCAGCCTCACACCGCAGCCGAACCAGTGAACCCTCGTAGTCCTCTCCGCGCGGGCTTCCACTGTCGCGCCGTCCCCTTCCTAGGCCTCGCCGCCGTCCACTGCCGTGGTGCTCTCCGTGCGGCATGGTCAACGTGGTCAAGGAACGACTTCCATCGGAAGAGTACTGTACATGGAGAGGCTGACAGCTCGGTCCCTGGCCACAGCATAGTTTTTTTGTGATTTGCAAAGTAAGTCACTTTGTCAGGCCTGTTGGGCTGCAAATTTTTCAAGACGAGGAGAGCTTTCATTCAGCTGGCCGAGAAAATGGCCCATCAGTAATGAGAAATGGACTGTACATTTTTAAAACACATCAAACCGGCAATTAGTTTCAAATATCTTTTTTTTCATTTCAAGATTTTAAATTACATTAATTTTTATGCATGGAGAATTTGTTGGATTTTATATTGATATACATTTATTTTTAAAATCAGTTTGAATGTGAGTCGAAATTTCGGGATTAAAAACAGTTCAGACCGCACCGAAATATGCAAAATTTCATATAATTTTTTAACCGTTGCCACAATATGGGCTGTAATGCTAACAAAAAGAATATGGGCTCCAAAAAAACCTTAAGAATTAGCAAATGGGCTGTAAATTATTAGAAATGATGGCAGATGGGCTGTATGTTGTTTTCCACAGATTTGAGGCTTTCCTAAAAAAAGGTTGACGCACAAGCACTGACTGTTGGATGTCCATCCAACGGCCGTTGTGCTTCTTCAATCTCTGCTCTTCCTGCTCTAGCCGCTCAAACAAGCGCCGGCGGGACTGCATGCTCCCTCCTCCTTGCGGCCGGCTATGCTGCCGCGCAGGCCTCACCGCCCGACCGTACTCCCATCGCTGGCCTAGCCATCCCTCTACTCACCCACACTTGCTGTTATTCTCCGGCGATGGCAGACGAACCAGTAAACCCTCGTACAATCGTACTCCCCTCCGCATGGGAAACAATTGCCGAGTCTTCCCTGCCTCCGTGTCATCCTCTTCCTAGGCCTCGCCGTCGTCCACCGCCCTGGTGCTCTCGGTGCGACGTGGTCAACATGGTCAAGGAATGACTTCCATCGGACGTGGACTGTACGTGGAGAGGCTGACAGCTGGGTCCATGGCCGCAGCAAGGAAGTGCCTCCTTATTACATAGAAAATAATGATTCCTCCACCTGATAGTTGGGACCCACCAGATGGGCCATTGTATTTCGCGAAAAAAACATTTCCCCTTGACTGCTAGGACCCACCAGCTACATCTTCGCATGCAAGGAAGTGTGTCCGGGCAAAAAACGATTTGCCCTCTGCCTGCTGGGACCCACCAGCTACATCTTCACAGGCAAGGAAGTGCATGACAGTCGGGACCCACCTGGTCGAAGCATACGTAGCGTTGTCATTCTGGTCGCGAACGTGTACGTACATACTAGTTGATGTAGAGGCGTGCACGTGTCGTAGTAGAGACGCGCACGTGTCGTAGTAGAGGCGCGCACCTAGCATGTACACGCACGTACAGCGACCAGGGTGCAAGAAAGAAAATACGGCCATGTATGTGTACATACGGGCGGGGTATCGAACGCCTACTCGCACATACGTACGGCCAGGGCTCGTGTACATTGCTGGGTCGGAACAGAGAAACAGCGTCCTCGTCGTGTTCATGGGGAGGCAACATAATGCATCGTGTTCATGGGGAGGCAACGGAATGCGTCGTGTTCATCGGGAGGGCTTGGACGGAACAGGCGATGGAAACGAGGCCTGGCGTATCGTAGAACGGAGGAAACGGCCTTGTGTTCGACCGACCACGTTCGAAACGGGATCATGTTGATCGGGAGGGGTCTGGCGTACCGCAAAACGGAGGAAACGGACCTCCTATGGTCGAAACAGGGGTCCTGTTGATCGGGAGGGGTGTGGCGTACCGCAAAATGGACAAAACGGACTTGTATTGGAGCGCTACGGTCGAAACGGGGGTCCTGTTCATCGGGAGGGGTGTGGCATACCGCAAAACGGGACTCCACGAGATACTGTTCATCTCCACCGTCGACCCCTCCAGCCTCCACAAGCTACTGTTCATCCACCGTCGACCTCCTCCAGCCTCCACCTGCGACTGTTCATCCACGGGCTCCTGTTCATCCAGCCTCCACCGCGCGCTACTCCATCGTCTACTGTTCAACCAGCCCTCTCCACGGGCTCCTGTTCAACCACCCCTTCATGGGCTACTGTTCATCCTGCCCTCCACCGTCTATTGTTCATCCTGCCCTCCACGGGGTCCTGTTCATCCAGCCCCAACCGGCTCGATCGATCAGGGTCCTGTTCATCCAGAGGCAACACCACGGGGTTCTGTTCATCCACCCCCACCGGGAACAGTTCATCCACCCCCCCCCCCCCCCCCGCACAATGCTCACTGTTCATCCAGAGGCAGCATCGATCGGGTTCAGTTAGCAGCAGTAGCGAAGGAATCGATCGATCGGGTTCAGTTAACAGCCATCGATCGATCGCTCGGGTTCAGTAACGCGTAGCCTGTAGTGCAATCGCTCGGGTTCAGTTAGAGCCCAACGCCTCACTCTGGTTCACTTAGAGCCAACGCCTCGCACACACGCACGTACGTGTACAAGAGAAACGCGCATCGCTCGGCCCCCGACCTCCCACCGTAACCGGGAACTCCCCGAAATTTTCCTCGCCCTCGCTTCTACCATGGTTTTTCCGTCATGGACGGACCAAAGAATGTCATGTAGCTACGTCCCCGACCCGCCCAGGATGAAAAGCCCATTTGTTGTCATGATTTTTTGTCATAGAAGTAGGAGCCCACCACATCTATGATGATACCAGGTTTTGTCACAATTATCGTCATAGAAGTGTCATATGTATGACAGAAAAAAAATCGTTCGGCCCAAAATGTCACGGATGTGTCTTTTTTTGTATTGTACGACGGAGGATAAACTAGAGGGGACAGGGTTGCCTGCACACGGCTTGGTGTTTCTTGATGTGTCTTGGGTGCTAGCCCTACCCCTCTATTTATATGTTGAGCCTTGGGGTCGAAACTTGGAGTAAAAGCCTCCACAAAGTCGGTTTCATCCGAAAGGCAAGAGTCCTTCTCGGACTCCAGGGTTCCCGGCATCTGGCCCCTGGACTCCGCAAAACTTCATTTTGCGCTTTCCAAAAACCTTGTGGGCTTTCCCCTTTGGCCCAAATAAAGTGTTCTCATACCCAAACATTTCGGGAAACATCCGGAACCCCTTCCGGTGAATTTCGGAACCCGTCCGGAGTCCAAACACTATTGTACCATATATCAATCTTTATCTCCAGACCATTCCGGAGTTCCTCGTCATGTCCGTGATCTTATCGGGAACTCCGAACAACATTCGGTCACCAACATACATAACTCATAGTACTATATCGTCAACGAACGTTAAGCGTGCGGACCCTACGGGTTCGAGAACTATGTAGACATGACCGAGACACCTCTCTGGTCAATAACCAATAGCGGGACCTAGATGCCCATATTGGCTCCTACATATTCTACGAAAATCTTTATCGGTCAGACCGCATAACAACATATGTTGTTCCCTTTGTCATCGGTATGTTACTTGCCCGAGATTCGATCGCCGGTATCTCAATACCTAGTTCAATCTCGTTACCGGCAAGTCTCCTTACTCATTCCTTAATACATCATCCCGCAACTAACTCATTAGTTGCAATGCTTGCAAGGCTTATAGTGATGTGCATTACCGATTGGGCCCAGAGATACCTCTCCGACAATTGGAGTGACAAATCCTAATCTCGAAATACGTCAACCCAACAAGTACCTTCGGAGACACCTATAGAGCACCTTTATAATCACCCAGTTACGTTGTGACGTTTGGTGGCACACAAAGTGTTCCTCCAGTAAACGGGAGTTGCATAATCTCATAGTCATAGGAACATGTATAAGTCATGAAGAAAGCAATAGCAACAAACTAAACGATCAAGTGCTAAGCTAACAGAATGGGTCAAGTCAATCACATCATTCTCCTAATGATGTGATCACGTTAATCAAATGACAACTCATGTCTATGGTTAGGAAACTTAACCATCTTTGATCAATGAGCTAGTCAAGTAGAGGCATACTAGTGACACTCTGTTTGTCTATGTATTCACACATGTATTATGTTTCCGGTTAATACAATTCTAGCATGAATAATAAACATTTATCATGAAATAAGGAAATAAATAATAACTTTATTATTGCCTCTAGGGCATATTTCCTTCAGTCTCCCACTTGCTCTAGAGTCAATAATCTAGATCACATCGCAATGTGATTTAACATCAATAGTTCACATCACCATGTGATTAACACCCATAGTTCACATCGTCATGTGACCAACACCCAAAGGGTATACTAGTGTCAATAATCTAGTTCACATCGCTATGTGATTAACACACAAAGAGTACTAAGGTGTGATCATGTTTTGCTTGTGAGAGAAGTTTAGTCAACGAGTCTGCCACATTCAGATCCGTATGTATTTTGCAAATTTCTATGTCAACAATGCTCTGCACGAAATTGCTCCCACTTTCAATATGTATCTAGATTGAGACTTAGAGTCATCTAGATCAGTGTCAAAATTTGCATCGACGTAACCTTTTACGACGAACCTTTATGTCACTTCCATAATCGAGAAACATATCCTTATTTCACTAAGGATAATTTTGACTGTTGTCCAGTGATCTACTCCTACATCACTATTGTACTCCCTTGCCAAAATCAGTGTAGGGTATACAATAGATCTGGTACATAGCATGGCATATTTTATAGAACCTATGGCCAAGGCATAGGGAATGACTTTCATTCTCTTTCTATCTTCTGCCGTGGTCGGGCTTTGAGTCTTACTCAGTTTCACACCTTGTAACACAGGCAAGAACTCTTTCTTTGACTGTTCCATTTTGAACTACTTCAAAATCTTGTCAAGGTATGTACTCATTGAAAAACTTATCAAGCGTCTTGATCTATCTCTATAGATCTTGATGCTCAATATGTAAGCAGTTTCACCGAGGTCTTTCTTTGAAAAACTCCTATCAAACATTACTTTATGCTTTGCAGAATAATTCTACATTATCTTCGATCAACAATATGTCATTCACATATACTTATCAGAAATGTTGTAGTGCTCCCACTCACTTTCTTATAAATATAGGCTTCACCGCAAGTCTGTATAAAACTATATGCTTTGATCAACTTATCAAAGCATATATTCCAACTCCGAGATGCTTGCACCAGTCCATAGATGGATCGCTGGAGCTTGCATATTTTGTTAGCACCTTTAGGATTGGCAAAACCTTCTGGTTGCATCATATACAACTCTTCTTAAATAAATCCATTAAGGAATGCGGTTTTGTTTATCCATTTGCCAGATTTCATAAAATGCGGCAATTGCTAACATGATTCGGACAGACTTAAGCATAGATACGAGTGAGAAACTCTCATCGTAGTCAACACCTTGAACTTGTCGAAAACCTTTTTGCGACAATTCTAGCTTTGTAGATAGTAACACTACTATCAGCGTCCGTCTTCCTCTTGAAGATCCATTTAATCTCAATGGATCGCCGATCATTGGGCAAGTCAATCAAAGTCCATACTTTGTTCTCATAAATGGATCTCATCTCAAATTTCATGGCCTCAAGCCATTTCCTGGAATCCGGGCTCATCATCGCTTCCTTATAGTTCGTAGGTTCGTCATGGTCAAGTAACATGACCTCCAGAACATGATTACCGTACCACTCTGGTGCGGGTCTCACTCTGTTTTACCTACGAGGTTCGGTAGTAACTTGATCTGAAGTTACATGATCATCATCATTAGCTTCCTCACTAATTGGTGTAGTAGTCACAGGAACAGATTTTTGTGATGAACTACTTTCCAATAAGGGAGCAGGTACAGTTACCTCATCAAGTTCTACTTTCCTCCCACTCACTTCTTTTAAGAGAAACTCCTTCTTTAGAAAGGATCCATTCTCAGCAATGAATTACTTGCCTTCGGATCTGTGATAGAAGGTGTACCCAACATTTTCTTTTGGGTATCCTATGAAGACGCACTTCTCTGATTTGGGTTTGAGCTTATCAGGTTGAAACTTTTTCACATAAGCATTGCAACCTCAAACTTTAAGAAACGACAGCTTAGGTTTCTTACCAAACCATAGTTCATATGGTGTCGTCTCAACGCATTTAGATGGTGCCCTATTTAACGTGAATGTAGTTGTCTCTAATGCATAACCCCAAAACGATAGTGGTAAATCCGTAAGAGACATCATAGATCACACCATATCTAATAAAGTACGGTTACGACGTTTGGACACACCATTACACTATGGTGTTCCAGGTGGCGTGACTAGTGAAACTATTTCACATTGTCTTAACTGAAGGCCAAACTCGTAACTCAAATATTTTACTTCTGCGGTCATATCGTAGAAATTTTTATTTTTGTTACGACGATTCTCCACTTCACTCTGAAATTCTTTAAACTTTTCAAATGTTTCAGACTTGTGTTTCATCAAGTAGATATACTCATATCTGCTCAAATCATCTGTGAAGACCAGAAAATAATGATACATGCCGCGAGCCTCAATATTCATTGGACCACATACATCAGTATGTATGATTTCCAACAAATCTGTTGCTCGCTCCATTGTTCCGGAGAACGGGGTCTTAGTCATCTTGCCCATGAGGCATGGTTCGCAAGCATCAACTGATTCATAATCAAGTGATTCCAAAAGCCCATTAGCATGGATTTTCTTCATGCGCTTTACACCAATATGACCTAAATGGCAGTGCCACAAATAAGTTGCACTATCATTATTAACTTTGTATATTTTGGCTTCAATATTATGAAAACGTGTATCACCATGATCAAGATCCAACAAACCATTTGTTGGGTTTCGTAGTAATTTCAAAAAATTTCCTACGCACACGCAAGATCATGGTGATGCATAGCAACGAGAGGGGAGAGTTTTGTCTACGTACCCACGCAGACCAACTACGGAAGCGTTGACGCAACGTAGAGGAAGTAGTCGTACGTCTTCCCGATCCGACCGATCAAGCACCGTTACTCCGGCACCTCCGAGTTCTTAGCACATGTACAGCTCGATGACGATCCCCGGACTCCGATCCAGCAAAGCGTCGGGGAGGAGTTCCGTCAGCACGACGGCGTGGTGACGATCTTAATGTTCTACCGACACAGGGCTTCGCCTAAGCACTACAACGATATGACCGAGGTGGAATATGGTGGCAGTGGGCACCGCACACGGCTAAGGAACGATCTCAAGGATCAACTTGTGTGTATAGAGGTGCCCCCTGCCTCCGTATATAAAGGAACCAAGGGGGAGGGGGCCGCCGGCCAGGAGGAGGGCGCAGGAGGAGTCCTGCTCCTTCCGAGAGTAGGACTCCCCCCCCCAATCCTAGTTGGACTAGGATTCCCCGAGGGGGAAAGAGAGAGAGGGGGGCCGGCCACCTCTCCTAGTCCTAATAGGACTAGGGGAGGGGGGAGGCGCGCGGCCACCTTGGGCTGCCCCTTTATCCTTTCCACTAAAGCCCATTAAGGCCCATATGGCTCCCGGGGGGTTCCGGTAACCTCCCGGTACTCCGGTAAAATCCCGATTTCACCCGGAACACTTCCGATGTCCAAATATAGGCTTCCAATATATCAATCTTTATGTCTCGACCATTTCGAGACTCCTCGTCATGTCCGTGATCACATCCGGGACTCCGAACTAACTTCGGTACATCAAAATGCATAAACTCATAATAACTGTAATCGTAACGTTAAGCGTGCGGACCCTACGGTTCGAGAACAATGTAGACATGACCGAGACACGTTTCCGGTCAATAACCAATAGCGGGACCTGGATGCCCATATTGGCTCCTACATATTCTACGAAGATCTTTATCGGTCAGACCGCATAACAACATACGTTGTTCCCTTTGTCATCGGTATGTTACTTGCTCGAGATTCGATCGTCGGTATCCAATACCTAGTTCAATCTCGTTACCGGCAAGTCTCTTTACTCGTTCCGTAATACATCATCTCGCAACTAACTCATTAGTTGCAATGCTTGCAAGGCTTATGTGATGTGCATTACCGAGAGGGCCCAGAGATACCTCTCCGACAGTCGGAGTGACAAATCCTATTCTCGAAATACGCCAACCCAACATCTACCATTGGAGACACCTGTAGAGCTCCTTTATAATCACCCAGTTACTTTGTGATGTTTGGTAGCACACAAAGTGTTCCTCCGGCAAACGGGAGTTGCATAATCTCATAGTCATAGGAACATGTATAAGTCATGAAGAAAGCAATAGCAACATACTAAACGATCGGGTGCTAAGCTAATGGAATGGGTCATGTCAATCAGATCATTCAACTAATGATGTGACCTCGTTAATAAAATAACAACACTTTGTTCATGGTTAGGAAACATAACCATCTTTGATTAACGAGCTAGTCAAGTATAGGCATACTAGTGACACTAAGTTTGTCTATGTATTCACACATGTATTACGTTTCCGGTTAATACAATTCTAGCATGAATAATAAACATTTATCATGATATAAGGAAATAAATAATAACTTTATTATTGCCTCTAGGGCATATTTCCTTCAGTCTCCCACTTGCACTAGAGTCAATAATCTAGATTTTAATGTAATGATTCTAACACCCATGGAGTCTTGGTGCCGATCATGTTTTGCTCATGGAAGAGGCTTAGTCAACGGGTCTGCAACATTCAGATCCGTATGTATCTTGCAAATATCTA
This sequence comes from Triticum aestivum, assembly GCF_018294505.1. Lineage (NCBI taxonomy): Eukaryota > Viridiplantae > Streptophyta > Magnoliopsida > Poales > Poaceae > Triticum > Triticum aestivum. The sequence goes on from NC_057809.1 coordinate 501,632,270, forward strand.
TGTCTCCCACCTGGACTAGATCCCGAATGGAATTGAAGCGTCTCTTGATGTGCTTGGTCCTCTTGTGAAATCTGGATTCCTTTGCCAAGGCAATTGCACCAGTATTGTCACAAAAGATTTTCATTGGACCCGATGCACTAGGTATGACACCTAGATCGGATATGAACTCCTTCATCCAGACTCCTTCGTTCACTGCTTCCGAAGCAGCTATGTACTCCGCTTCACATGTAGATCCCGCTACGACGCTTTGTTTAGAACTGCACCAACTGACAGCTCCACCGTTTAATGTAAACACGTATCCGGTTTGCGATTTAGAATCGTCCGGATCAGTGTCAAAGCTTGCATCAACGTAACCTTTTACGTGAGCTCTTTGTCACCTCCATATACGAGAAACATATCCTTAGTCCTTTTCAGGTATTTCAGAATGTTCTTGACCGCTGTCCAGTGATCCACTCCTGGATTACTTTGGTACCTCCCTGCTAAACTTATAGCAAGGCACACATTAGGTCTGGTACACATCATTGCATACATGATAGAGCCTATGGCTGAAGCATAGGGAACATCTTTCATTTTCTCTCTATCTTCTGCAGTGGTCGGGCATTGAGTCTGACTCAACTTCACACCTTGTAACACAGGCAAGAACCCTTTCTTTGCTTGATCCATTTTGAACTTCTTCAAAATCTTGTCAAGGTATGTGCTTTGTGAAAGTCCAATTAAGCGTCTTGATCTATCTCTATAGATCTTTATGCCTAATATGTAAGCAGCTTCACCGAGGTCTTTCATTGAAAAACTCTTATTCAAGTATCCCTTTATGCTATCCAGAAATTCTATATCATTTCCAATCAGTAATATGTCATCCACATATAATATCAGAAATGCTACAGAGCTCCCACTCACTTTCTTGTAAATACAGGCTTCTCCGAAAGTCTGTATAAAACCAAATGCTTTGATCACACTATCAAAGCGTTTATTCCAACTCCGAGAGGCTTGCACCAGTCCATAAATGGATCGCTGGAGCTGGCACACTTTGTTAGCTCCCTTTGGATCGACAAAACCTTCCGGTTGCATCATATACAACTCTTCTTCCAGAAATCCATTCAGGAATGCAGTTTTGACATCCATCTGCCAAATTTCATAATCATAAAATGCGGCAATCGCTAACATGATTCGGACAGACTTAAGCATCGCTACGGGTGAGAAAGTCTCATCATAGTCAACCCCTTGAACTTGTCGAAAACCTTTTGCGACAAGTCGAGCTTCGTAGACAGTAACATTACCATTAGCATCAGTCTTCTTCTTGAAGATCCATTTATTCTCAATTGCTTGCCGATCATCGGGCAAGTCAACCAAAGTCCATACTTTGTTCTCATACATGGATCCCATCTCAGATTTCATGGCTTCAAGCCATTTTGCGGAATCTGGGCTCACCATCGCTTCTTCATAGTTCGTAGGTTCATCATGATCTAGCAGCATGATTTCCAGAACAGGATTACCATACCACTCTGGTGCGGATCTTGCTCTGGTTGATCTACGAGGTTCAGTAGTATCTTGTCCTGAAGTTTCATGATCATCATCATTAGCTTCCTCACTGATTGGTATAGGTGTCGCAGAAACAGTTTTCTGTGATGTACTACTTTCCAATAAGGGAGTAGGTACAGTTACCTCGTCAAGTTCTACTTTCCTCCCACTCACTTCTTTCGAGAGAAACTCCTTCTCTAGAAAGGATCCATTCTTAGCAACGAGTGTCTTGCCTTCGGATCTATGATAGAAGGTGTACCCAACAGTCTCCTTTGGGTATCCTATGAAGACACATTTCTCCGATTTGGGCTCGAGCTTATCAGGTTGAAGCTTTTTCACATAAGCATCGCAGCCCCAAACTTTAAGAAACGACAAGTTTGGTTTCTTGCCAAACCATAGTTCATAAGGCGTCGTCTCAACGGATTTTGATGGTGCCCTATTTAACGTGAATGCGGCCGTCTCTAAAGCATAACCCCAAAAGGATAGCGGTAAATCTGTAAGAGACATCATAGATCGCACCATATCTAGTAAAGTACGATTATGACGTTCGGACACACCATTACGATGTGGTGTTCCAGGTGGCGTGAGTTGCGAAACTATTCCACAATTTTTCAAATGTACACCAAACTCGTAACTCAAATATTCTCCTCCATGATCAGATCATAGAAATTTTTTTTTCTTGTTACGATGATTTTCAACTTCACTCTGAAATTCTTTGAACTTTTCAAATGTTTCAGACTTATGTTTCATTAAGTAGATATACCCATATCTGCTTAAATCATCTGTGAAGGTGAGAAAATAACGATATCCGCCACGAGCCTCAATATTCATCGGACCACATACATCTGTATGTATGATCTCCAACAAATCTGTTGCTCTCTCCATAGTTCCGGAGAACGGTGTTTTAGTCATCTTGCCCATGAGGCACGGTTCGCAAGTACCAAGTGATTCATAATCAAGTGGTTCCAAAAGCCCATCAGTATGGAGTTTCTTCATGCGTTTTACACCGATATGACCTAAACGGCAGTGCCACAAATAAGTTGCACTATCATTATCAACTCTGCATTTTTTGGCTTCAACATTATGAATATGTGTATCACTACTATCGAGATTCATCAAAAATAGACCACTTTTCAAAGGTGCATGACCATAAAAGATATTACTCATATAAATAGAACAACCATTATTCTCTGATTTAAATGAATAACCGTCTCGCATCAAACAAGATCCAGATATAATGTTCATGCTCAACGCTGGCACCAAATAACAATTAATTAGGTCTAATACTAATCCCGAAGGTAGATGTAGAGGTAGCGTGCCGACCGCGATCACATCGACTTTGGAACCATTTCCCACGCGCATCGTCACCTCGTCCTTTGCCAGTGTTCGCTTAATCTATAGTCCCTGTTTCGTGTTGCAAATATTAGCAACAGAACCAGTATCAAATACCCAGGTGCTACTGCGAGCTCTAGTAAGGTACACATCAATAACATGTATATCACATATACCTTTGTTCACCTTGCCATCCTTCTTATCCGCCAAATACTTGGGGCAGTTCCGCTTCCAGTGACCAGTCTGCTTGCAGTAGAAGCACTCAGTTTTCAGGCTTAGGTCCAGACTTGGGTTTCTTCTCTTGAGCAGCAACTTGCTTGCCGTTCTTCTTGAAGTTCCCCTTCTTCTTCCCTTTGCCCTTTTTCTTGAAACTAGTGGTCTTGTTAACCATCAACACTTGATGCTCCTTCTTGATTTCTACCTCCGCAGCTTTCAGCATCGCGAAGAGCTCGGGAATAGTCTTATTCATCCCTTGCATATTATAGTTCATCACGAAGCTCTTGTAGCTTGGTGGCAGTGATTGGAGAATTCTGTCAATGACGCAATCATCTGGAAGATTAACTCCCATCTGAATCAAGTGATTATTATACCCAGACATTTTGAGTATATGCTCACTGACAGAACTGTTCTCCTCCATCTTGCAGCTATAGAACTTATTGGAGACTTCATATCTCTCAATCCAGGCATTTGCTTGAAATATTAACTTCAACTCCTGGAACATCTCATATGCTCCATGACGTTCAAAACGTCGTTGAAGTCCCGATTCTAAGCCGTAAAGCATGGCACACTGAACTATCGAGTAGTCATCAGCTTTGCTCTGCCAGACGTTCATAACATCTGGTGTTGCTCCAGCAGCAGGCCTGGCACCCAGCGGTGCTTCCAGGACGTAATTCTTCTGAGCAGCAATGAGGATAATCCTCAAGTTACGGACCCAGTCCGTGTAATTGCTACCATCATCTTTCAACTTTGCTTTCTCAAGGAACGCATTAAAATTCAACGGAACAACAGCACGAGCCATCTATCTACAATCAACATAAACAAGCAAGATACTATCAGGTACTAAGTTCATGATAAGTTTAAGTTCAATTAATCAAATTACTTAAGAACTCCCACTTAGATAGACATCCCTCTAATCCTCTAAGTGATCACGTGATCCAAATCAACTAAACCATAACCGATCATCACGTGAGATGGAGTAGTTTTCAATGGTGAACATCGTTATGTTGATCATATCTACTATATGATTCACGCTCGACCTTTCGGTCTCCGTGTTCCGAGGCCATATCTGCATATGCTAGGCTCGTCAAGTTTAACCTGAGTATTCTGCGTGTGCAAAAACTGGCTTGCACCCGTTGTAGATGGACGTAGAGCTTATCACACCCGATCATCATGTGGTGTCTGGGCACGACAAACTTTGGCAACGGTGCATACTCAGGGAGAACACTTCTTGATAATTTAGTGAGAGATCATCTTATAATGCTACCGTCAATCAAAGCAAGATAAGATGCATAAAAAGATAAACATCACATGCAATCAATATAAGTGATATGATATGGCCATCATCATCTTGTGCCTGTGATCTCCATCTCCGAAGCACCGTCATGATCACCATTGTCACCGGCGCGACACCTTGATCTCCATCGTAGCATCGTTGTCGTCTCGCCAAACTTATGCTTCTACGACTATCACTACCGTTTAGTAATAAAGTAAAGCATTACATCGCGATTGCATTGCATACAATAAAGCGACAACCATATGGCTCCTGCCAGTTGCCGATAACTCGGTTACAAAACATGATCATCTCATACAATAAAATTTAGCATCATGTCTTGGTCATATCACATCACAACATGCCCTGCAAAAACAAGTTAGACGTCCTCTACTTTGTTGTTGCAAGTTTTACGTGGCTTCTACGGGCTTAAGCAAGAACCAATCTCACCTACGCATCAAAACCACAACGATAGTTTGTCAAATAGACTCCGTTTTAACCTTTGCAAGGACCGGGCGTAGCCATACTTGGTTCAACTAAAGTTGGAGAGACAGTCGCCCGCAAGCCACCTATGTGCAAAGCACGTCGGGGGAACCGGTCTCGCGTAAGCATACGCGTAATGTTGGTCCGGGTCGTCTCGTCCAACAATACCGCCGAACCAAAGTATGACATGCTGGTAGGCAGTATGACTTATATCGACCACAACTCACTTGTGTTCTACTCGTGCATATAACATCAACATATAAAACCTAGGCTCGGATGCCACTGTTGGGTTTCGTAGTAATTTCAAAAAAATTCCTACGCACACGCAAGATCATGGTGATGCATAGCAACGAGAGGGGAGAGTGTTGTCTACGTACCCATGTAGACCGACTGCGGAAGCGTTGACGCAACGTAGAGGAAGTAGTCGTACGCCTTCCCGATCCGACCGATCAAGCACCGTTACTCCGGCACCTCCGAGTTCTTAGCACACGTACAACTCGATGACGATCCCCGGACTCCGATCCAGCAAAGCGTCGGGGAGGAGTTCCGTCAGCACGACGGCATGGTGACGATCTTTATGTTCTACCGACGCAGGGCTTCGCCTAAGCACTACAACGATATGACCGAGGTGGAATATGGTGGCAGTGGGCACCGCACACGGCTAAGGAACAATCTCAAGGATCAACTTGTGTGTCTAGAGGTGCCCCCTGCCTCCGTATATAAAGGAGCGAAGGGGGAGGGGGCCGCCGGCCAGGAGGAGGGCGCAGGAGGAGTCCTGCTCCTTCCGGGAGGAGGACTCCCCCCCCCCCCCAATCCTAGTTGGACTAGGATTCCCCGAGGGGGAAAGAGAGAGAGGGGGGTCGGCCACCTCTCCTAGTCCTAATAGGACTAGGGGAGGGGGAGGCGAGCGGCCACCTTGGGCTGCCCCTTTCTCCTTTCCACTAAAGCCCATTAAGGCCCATATGGCTCCCGGGGGGTTCCGGTAACCTCCCGGTACTCCGATAAAATCCCGATTTCACCCGGAACACTTCCGATGTCCAAATATAGGCTTCCAATATATCAATCTTTATGTCTCGACCATTTCGAGACTCCTCGTCATGTCCGTGATCACATCCGGGACTCCGAACTAACTTCGGTACATCAAAATGCATAAACTCATAATAACTGTCATCGTAACGTTAAGCATGCGGACCCTACGGTTCGAGAACAATGTAGACATGACCTTGACACGTTTCCGGTCAATAACCAATAGCGGGACCTGGATGCCCATATTGGCTCCTACATATTCTACGAAGATCTTTATCGGTCAGACCGCATAACAACATATGTTGTTCCCTTTGTCATCGGTATGTTACTTGCCCGAGATTCGATCGTCGGTATCCAATACCTAGTTCAATATCGTTACCGGCAAGTCTCTTTACTCGTTCCGTAATACATCATCCCGCAACTAACTCATTAGTTGCAATGCTTGCAAGGCTTATGTGATGTGCATTACCGAGAGGGCCCAGAGATACCTCTCCAACAGTCGGAGTGACAAATCCTATTCTCGAAATACGCCAACCCAACATCTACCATTGGAGACACTTGTAGAGCTCCTTTATAATCACCCAGTTACGTTGTGACGTTTGGTAGCACACAAAGTGTTCCTCCGGCAAACGGGAGTTGCATAATCTCATAGTCATAGGAACATGTATAAGTCATGAAGAAAGCAATAGCAACATACTAAACAATCGGGTGCTAAGCTAATGGAATGGGTCATGTCAATCAGATCATTCAACTAATGATGTGACCTCGTTAATCAAATAACAACACTTTGTTCATGGTTAGGAAACATAACCATCTTTGATTAACGAGCTAGTCAAGTAGAGGCATACTAGTGACACTAAGTTTGTCTATGTATTCACACATGTATTATGTTTCCGGTTAATACAATTCTAGCATGAATAATAAACATTTATCATGATATAAGGAAATAAATAATAACTTTATTATTGCCTCTAGGGCATATTTCCTTCACCATTTTCATTGGGTGTATGACCATAGAAGGTTTTATTCATGTAAACAGAACAACAATTATTCTCTAACTTACATGAATAACCGTATTGCAATAAACATGATCCAATCATATTCATGCTCCACGCAAACACTAAATAGCATTTATTTTAGGTTTAACACTAATCTCGAAAGTATAGCGAGTGTGCGATGATGATCATATCAATCTTGGAACCATTTCCAATACACATCGTCACTTCACCCTTAACTAGTCTCTGTTCATTCTGCAACTCCCGTTTCGAGTTACTATTCTTAGCAACTGAACCAGTATCAAATACCGAGGGGTTGCTATAAACACTAGTAAAGTACACATCAATAACATGTATATCGAATATAGCTTTGTTCACTTTGCCATCCTTCTTATCCACCAAATACTTGGGGTAGTTCCGCTTCCAGTGACCAGTCCCTTTGCAGTAGAAGCACTTAGTTTCAGGCTTAGGTCCAGACTTGGGTTACTTCTTGAGCAGCAACTTGCTTGCCATTCTTCTTGAAGTTCCCCTTTCTTCCCTTTGTCCCTTTACTTGAAACTAGTGGTCTTGTTAAACATCAACACTTGGTGCTCTTTCTTGATTTCTACCTTCGTCGATTTCAGCATCGCGAAGAGCTCGGGAATTACTTTCGTCATCCCTCGCATATTATAGTTCATCACGAAGTTCTAGTAACTTGGTGATAGTGACTAGAGAATTATGTCAATTAATATCTTATCTGGAAGATTAACTCCCAGTTGATTCAAGCGATTGTAGTACCCAGACAATCTGAACACATGCTCACTGGTTGAGCTATTCTCCTCCATCTTGTAGGCAAAGTACTGTGAGAGGTCTCATACCTCTCGACACGGGCATGAGTATGAAATACCAATTTCAACTCTTGGAACATCTTATATGCTCTGTGGCATTCAAAACATTTTTGAAATCCCGGTTCTAAGCCGTAAAGCATGGTGCACTTAACTATCAAGTAGTCATCATACCGAGCTTTTGTCAAAACGTTCATAACGTCTGCATTTGCTCCTGCAATAGGTCTGTCACCTAGCGGTGCATCAAGGACATAATTCTTCTGTGTAGAAATGAGGATAAACCTCAGATCACGGATCCAATCCGCATTATTGCTACTAACATCTTTCAACTTAGTTTTCTCTAGGAACATATAAATAATAAACGGGGAGCAACATCGCGAGCTATTGATCTACAACATAGATATGCTAATACTATCAGGACTAAGTTCATGATAAATTAAAGTTCAGTTAATCAAATTATTAAAGAACTCCCACTTAGATAGACATCCCTCTAATCCTCTAAGTGATCACGTGATCCATATCAACTAAACCATGTCCGATCATCACGTGAGATGGAGTAGTTTCAATGGTGAACATCACTATGTTGATCATATCTACTATATGATTCACGCTCGACCTTTCGGTCTCCGTGTTCCGAGGCCATATCTGTTAGATGCTAGGCTCGTCAAGTTTAACCTGAGTATTCCACGTGTGCAACTGTTTTGCACCCGTTGTATTTGAATGTAGAGCCTATCACACCAGATCATCACATGGTGTCTCAGCACGAAGAACTTTCGCAACGGTGCATACTCAGGGAGAACACTTATACCTTGATAATTTAGTGAGAGATCATCTTATAATGCTACCGTCAATCAAAGCAAGATAAGATGCATAAAAAGATAAACATCACATGCAATCAATATAAGTGATATGATATGGCCATCATCATCTTGTGCTTGTGATCACCATTTTTGAAGCACCGTCATGATCACCATCGTCACCGGTGTGACACCTTTATCTCCATTGTAGCATCGTTGTCGTATCGCCAACTTATGCTTCTACGACTATCGCTATCGCTTAGTGACAAAGTAAAGCATTACAGGGCATTTGCATTGCATACAATAAAGCGACAACCATATGGCTCCTGCCAGTTGCCGATAACTCGGTTACAAAACATGATCATCTTATATAATAAAATTTAGCATCATGCCTTGACCATATCACATCACAACATGCCCTGCAAAAACAAGTTAGACGTCCTCTACTTTGTTGTTGCAAGTTTTACGTAGCTGCTACGGGCTGAGCAAGAACCATTTTTACCTACGCATCAAAACCACAATGATAGTTCGTCAAATTAGTGTTGTTTTAACCTTCTCAAGGACCGGGCGTAGCCACACTCGGTTCAACTAAAGTTGGAGAAACTGACACCCGCCAGCCACCTGTGTGCAAAGCACGTCGGTAGAACCAGTCTCACGTAAGCGTACGCGTAATGTTGGTCCGGGCCGCTTCATCCAACAATATCACCGAACCAAAGTATGACATGCTGGTAAGAAGTATGAATTATATCGCACACAACTCACTTGTGTTCTACTCGTGCATATAACATCTACGCATAAAACCTGGCTCTGATGCCACTGTTGGGGAACGTAGTAATTTAAAAAAAATTCCTATGCACACACAGGATCATGGTGATGCATAGCAACGAGACGGGAGAGTGTTGTCTATGTACCCTCGTAGACCGAAAGCGGAAGCGTTATATCAACACGGTTGATGTAGTCGTGCGTCTTCACGATCCGAACGATCCAAGTATCAAAAGCACGGCACCTCTGAGTTCTGCACACGTTCGGCTCGGTGACGTCCTCGCCTTCTCGATCCAGCAAGAGGGGCGAAGTAGTAGATGAGTTCCGGCAGCACGACGGCGTGGTGACGATGTTGGTGAAGAACAATCTTCGCAGGGCTTCGCCTAAGCACTACGAAAACTATGACGGAGGATAAACTAGAGGGGACAGGGTTACCTGCACACAGCTTGGTGTTTCTTGATGTGTCTTGGGTGCTAGCCCTACCCCTCTATTTATATGTTGAGCCTTGGGTCGAAACTTGGAGTAAAAGCCTCCACAAAGTCGGTTTCATCCGAAAGGCAAGAGTCCTTCTCAGACTCCAGGGCCAGACGCCAGGGACGCCAGGGACCCTGGCGTCTGGCCCCTGGACTCCGCAAAACTTCCTTTTGCGCTTTCCAAAAACCTTGTGGGCTTCCCCCTTTGGCCCAAATAAAGTGTTCTCGTACCCAAACATTTCGGGAAACATCCGGAACCCCTTCCGGTGAATTTCGGAACCCTTCTGGAGTCCAAACACTATTATCCCATATATCAATCTTTATCTCCGGACCATTCCGGAGTTCCTCGTCATGTCCGTGATCTTATCCGGAACTCCGAACAACATTCGGTCACCAACATACATAACTCATAGTACTATATCGTCAACGAATGTTAAGCGTGCGGACCCTACGGGTTCGAGAACTATGTAGACATGAACGAGACACCTCTCTGGTCAATAACCAATAGCAGGACCTGGATGCCCATATTGGCTCCTACATATTCTACGAAGATCTTTATTGGTCAGACCGCATAACAACATACGTTGTTCCCTTTGTCATCGGTATGTTACTTGCCCGAGATTCGATCGTCGGTATCTCAATACCTAGTTCAATCTCGTTACCGGCAAGTCTCTTTACTCATTCTGTAGTACATCATCCCGCAATTAACTCATTAGTTGCAATGCTTGCAAGGCTTATAGTGATGTGCATTACCAAGTGGGCCCAGAGATACCTCTCCGACAATTGGAGTGACAAATCCTAATCTCGAAATACACCAGCCCAACAAGTACCTTCGGAGACACCTATAGATCACCTTTATAATCACCCAGTTACGTTGTGACGTTTGGTGGCACACAAAGTGTTCCTCCGGTAAACGGGAGTTGCATAATCTCATAGTCATAGGAACATGTATAAGTCATGAAGAAAGCAATAGCAACAAACTAAACGATCAAGTGCTAAGCTAACGGAATGGGTCAAGTCAATCACATCATTCTCCTAATGATGTGATCTCGTTAATCAAATGACAACTCATGTCTTTGGTTAGGAAACTTAACCATCTTTGATCAACGAGCTAGTCAAGTAGAGGCATACTAGTGACACTCTGTTTGTCTATGTATTCACACATGTATTATGTTTCGGGTTAATACAATTCTAGCATGAATAATAAACATTTATCATGAAATAAGGAAATAAATAATAACTTTATTATTGCCTCTAGGGCATATTTCCTTCACCTGCATGCTGCAGCTAGATGGGTAGATTAATTCCTCTTGCCTTCACAAAACCAAACAGTGATGCATGATTGATCGCTTTGCTAACTACTAACATCTTTGCGTTGTCAAGTGTCCCAAGATGGAGAATAAGTATACCGAGAATGGCGATGTTTAGGAGGAAAACCTGAGCCTCAAGATTAAGAAAGAAGCAAAAAAGATCAAGCATGAAGGAAAAGCAGAGGGAGAACCTGATGTCGTTGCCGCTGGCTTATTGGTACATGCATGCCTCTAACAATGGTGTGGCGTGGTCTTTCTTAATTTTTTATTTCTATTGTTGGATGTGTACTATCTATTGTTTTCTGTGCATTGTTGTTGAAGCAAAGTTGAAGTCCAAGCTATCGGCAACTAATACAGTAATGTTCAAGCTTAGCAATAATATCAGGCTATGCACCTTACGTATGATGGCCAACAATGGGCCTGAATATGATGCCATAGCCGGTGCCATGTTGGTAGGTTCACCACGAAGCAGTGTAGCACATAAATTGTGGTAAACATGATTTGGCACTAACTTGTTGCTTTTCACCGATTACAAAAATAATCTTTTGAAGGGTATTTCACGCGAAGCGAAAAAGGCACGCATGTATCTGTATTTAAAAGACTATAGAACAGCAGTAGAAAAGGGCTATAGAACATTTGCGAAGTTTCAAGTTTGTTATTATATTCGGAAGTGTACGCTAGGCTTTCTGAAATACCGTTAACAGTGATGTGGATGCCTTGGAAAAGCCTACAAGCTATGATCAGAATTATCATCTTTCTTTTTCGTGTTGTATGCATATTGTTTGGTCAGAAGTTTGATTTCATTGTATACTACGCCCTCCGTTCCAAATTACACGTCGTGGTTTTAGTTTAAATTTGAACTAAAACCACGACGAGTAACTTGAAACAAAGAGAGTATGATGCTAGGGTGTTAAACCGTGATGAAGTTGCTGCGGAGAATGGGAAGAACAAGAAAAGGAAGGCTCTTGAGGGCCCTACGAACGAGAAGACACTTGGGAAAAGGTGATCAACACTTCCTCCCCCAACGGAATCGACTTCATGGCAGCCGCAGAATCCCCGTCTCAGGTAAAAAGGAACAGAAAACTTTTTTGTCACTAACAATCGTATTGGCTATCAGTTTCAGAACCTTATGATTTGTGTTAGAAGTACACACGTGTTAGTTAGGGATTATGAGAGATAGAGATATATTTGGTTTAAATCAACCATAACTTGCCTTGTACTCCAATCCTCTCCCCCATATTGTACTCCTATATATAGCCCATATGAGGGTCAGGTCAATACAACAACAATACAACAATCATCCTACAATTTCTATATGGTATTAGAGCGGTTTGTCCAACGACGCCGATCCTACGTTCTTCCACCACTTCCGCAGCACGCCGCCCCCGGGGAGATTAATCTCCTCTCCCCGGGGACACGGCACCCGATCAATCGAAGATCAAATCGGTTTCGTAGATTAGATCAATTTCACTTTTCCAAATTTCTTAGATCAATTCTGTTTTAGCCACAAATAAATCCTACGACCCTCAAAATCCGGTGAAAATCCCATAATCAGTGCAGACGGCCATGCCCCGCCGATCTCCCACGGGCGACTACAGCTTTTCCGAGCAAATTCTCCGGCCTCCGATTGCAGCGCACGGCACCGTGCGGCTACATACGGGCGCATGCACTGATCCGGCGGCCGGCTCCAGGCGATATCGACCAAGCACGCGGGACTGGCCACCCGCGGGCGCTTGGTGGCCGCCGGCCGCGCAGTACACCATCCAGTCGGCAGGGCGCGTCTACCTGATCCTGCTGTCCGCGACGCATCAGCACGAAACCTCATCGACTCGCTCCACAAGGACGACATCAGAGAAAAACTTCACGTGGCGGAACCTGACCACGACACCGGGAGGGCGGCACGCTGGTCCGATCTAATCTTCCTTGATTTGTGTATATGCAGAACGAGGAGGCACAACCTGTACACGCATGCACCAGGAAACTAAAAGATGCATGCGTACAGGAAACATCAGCGTCACCACGGCCGCAAACTCCATCGATACACGGCCATGCCTGCCGAGAGGCGAGCGCTAGCGGGCCGTGCATCGACTACAGGGCCTCTCGCCGGATCCGGCTACGCATCCTTCGACGACACGCACCGGCTACGAGATGGTTTCGGCATCTCCACGCGACGCGACTCCTACGAGGCTACGGTACGCGCGCAAGTCCGGGATGCCCGCGCCAGCTGGGAGCGGGTCATCTACACCAACCGTTGCACCTGCACAGATCTACGTCAAGCGCTCCATCGTCGAACCAAGCGACTGCACCGACCCATCTGCACTGCATCTAGCCGAACTGCACCGGGCCGAACCACTTCATCAAGCTGTACGACTACATCAAAAAAAGAAACAAATCTTCGCCGAGCACATCTACGGATTCGACATACATCATCCACACACCAAGCCGGTGTGAAAAGCGTGCAATTCTTCATCGTCTTCTTCAGCACGACACGACATCGATACTCGTCGCCATGAAGGACGCCTCCAAGCGACGCATTATTATCGACACGCCGCTGCATCGCCGACACTTCATCGCCAAGGTCTTCATCAACGTGATCTTCATCACCATCATCGTCAACACACTGCCGCCACCCCGTCCACAAGATGGACACCTAGCGTCCTTTGACAGATTTTTCTGCAAGACGCGACCTCAACGACGGCAACGACCGCGTCACGATGACGGCATCGACCGCGTCATCAACGACGACACGACTGCATCGACACGGCGTCACTACAGTGACAACCCTACACGGCCACACGGTTCTAGCAAAACCGATGTGTGCTCGATGGCCTTCCTCCGGTCTTGGCAAAACCGATGGATTCATCACCGACGGCACCCTCTGACATCCGCAAGGTGCACCATCCATGTCTGCAGCTCCGTCATAGCGCATTTTTTTGCGCCTCCGGCTTTGTGCGGCTTCATCGTCCACGACGACCACACAATCGACCACGGCTACATCACCATGATCGGCTACCTCGACATTAATGGCTATGTCTACAGCAACTCATCGGCAACAATTCCAGTCAACAGCTCCGCCTCGTCACTTGCGTCCACGACACTCCCGCTGTGACTGCGGGAGGGAATAGAGGAGAAGACAGGAAAGGCACCAGAAGGGGACGAAGTCATCGCCCTAGGTGTCGACCCATCAGCCATCAGAGACGCAGTTGATAATGGTGCAGCGAAGAGGACGGCAGAAGCGCAAGACTTCAAATTCAGTCGCAATCGTTCGCTTCACTCACGCTACGACTGAGGGGGAATGTTAGAAGTACACACGTGTTAGTTAGGGATTATGAGAGATAGAGATATATTTGGTTTAAACCAACCATGACTTGCCTTGTACTACAATCCTCTCCCCCACATTGTACTCCTATATATAGCCCATATAAGAGTCAGATCAATACAACAACAATACAACAATCATCCTACAATTTCTACAATTTGTTCATGGCTTGTGTTGTTCGTCCATAAAGCCGTCCATCAACGCCAAAGTCTTTTTTACCAGCAGCAGTATGTAACGGTAAAGGATCTACTTCCTCTGTTCCAAAATTATTGTCTTAGATTTGTCTACATACGGATGTATCAAGTCACTTTTTAGTATTAGGTACATCCGTATCTAGAAAGATCTAAGACATGAATTTTGGCACGGAGGGAGTACCTTTCATTCGCATCAAGATTCATGCATTTTTTACTCATCTGCAAATTTAACGCATATCATTGGGTCCCATCACCTGTTTTGTGGCGGAGTAAAGGGCGCATCATGCAGGCATGGCTCTGAGTTGGGCAATACTGTAACTGAGTACTGAAATTAGGCGGTACAGAAACTGGTTGAATATGAAATTGAAATTGACGTGAGATTGAAAATGTGAAATTGAAAGGCATAATGTGAGACTGAAACATGAAATTGAAATTAAAATTTTCAGACCAAACCAGTTTCAATGCCACGTCCATTTCAATAAATGTGAGACCAAAATATGAAATTTAAATGCAACAATTATATATAATGCAAAAAAAGATCATGCATTTGAAAATTAGTTCCGTATTTCAAAGAAATGTTCACAAACTTGAAAAAAAAGTTCATAAATTTGAGAAAGTTCATGGGTTTGTAAATTGTTCACAAATTTGAAGAAGTTCACATAAAAAATAAAAAGAAACAAAGAAAATGAGAAGTCCCTAAGAAAAACCACCAAAACAAACAACCCAGCAGAAAAAAAGGAACCCAGAAGCTGCTAGAAGCTTCCCAAAACTGGAATGTATATATATATACTACTGTTGTATTACATGGGCTGTCCTGTTGGTACCAGCGCGCCATATACCAAATTGTCTATAATTAAGTGGCGCCTTGAGCGCCGAATAGGAATGGGCGTGGAAATGGTCCACCTACTGACCTCTGGGTACGTACAGAGTTCATCAAGCCTTTACTTGCAAACAAAAAGAAAAGAAAATAGGTTCATCCAGCCCCAGCTGTTGTGACAGTGAGTGAGTGAGGGCTTTTATAGAGGTAAGTAGGCTTACGGCTTAGAGCAACTCTGGTGCCCATTTCAGAAAAATCGGTTATGTTATTCGGGAAATGATTTTTGCAGGACGACGGACGCTGAGGCAAAATAGATCCTTCAAACATATACCACATATTAAAATTTACAGTTCACGCCACCTAAAACATCACCGAAGTCCATACATAAAACATAACCTGAGTTCATACTTAAAACATAGTTCGGACTTAAGCAACAACGGAGTTCATAATGAAACAACTTTCACACTAGCATAAAACGGAGATTAAACTAGATCTGTCACCGGACTTGCCATCACTGGACTCGCCGACGCTGAGGTGGTGCTCCATCATGGAGTTGGAGAGCAGGAAGGTGAGTTGGTACTCCTCCCAGAGTGTCGCGACCCGCGCCACTGCAACTTCGTCTCCGGGGGCGGCCGCCTCCTTCACCTCGAACCACGCGATCTCCGCCGCCCGGAGACGCTTCAGCGTAGGGGAGAAGAGGCGGTCCTATCGAAATGGGTCCATGCCCGTGCTCCGGTGCCACAGGCGCAGCGCGTGCGCGCCTACTCCTTGCGCCACTCCTCCACTAATGGGTGGAGGGAGGAGCTCCCGACCTCAACGTCGTTGCGGCGCTTGCGAGGCGGCTTGCTGCCGAGACCGCAGCGGCCGTCGAGCCCCCTCGGCCACCCCGACCTCCACCCGTGCACGACATCTCCACTCGCTTCTAGTGGATCTACTTGCTGCAAAACACTATCGGAGCTCGCTCGATTCGTCGCCGGAGTAGAAGAAAAACGGCGGAAGAGGATATAGGAAAAGGTGAACGGATACCCTAAAATGACCCGGCGCCGGCATATATAGCGGATTCGGGGGCGGTTTACGGGCCTTCCGTAAATTTTTTATGGGCCGGGCCATTTTTATAGGACCTGGTCGTGCCGTTTTCTTGGACCGTCTCGTAAATCTGCCAAAAAAAAGCGACCCGGCAAGGTTTTATCTGCTAGAGTTGGTCTTAACCAATGAGTTTATTACACGGAATAAGTCAAGACTCTCCATTGAGGGAAAATACGAAGCAGAACCTGGACACCAACGCACCCTATATGCAAGAAAAATTAGTAATTCAAGAAATGTTCAAAATATCCCGAAACTTTTTTTGTATCAACCATGATCAAATATTGTAGTCGTATAAAAAGATTCGTCAGAGAAAGACTTTTGTTGTATCCTGGGTCAAAGATTCGGCAAAAAAACGCTATACACAAATACTCTACACGCTATATTGTCGTCATAAAATTATCTTTTTTGCTCTGAAGTCAATAGGGTTCAAACTTTTTATGCGAGTACAATACCTGATCATATTTAATTCCAAAAAAGATTTAAACTTTTTTAAACTTTTTTTGAATTATTAATTTTTTTTACGCCTATAGGGTGTGCGGAATCCGAGAGCACCGAGTTCCGGTCCCTTCACTGAGGCCTTTTCGTTTCGTTCGGACCGCTGCTATAAGAACGACACTATTTCGTATGTAGTACTAGTACTAGTATTAACAGCTCAAACTTATCGATCAAATTAAGGGGCGCAAAAGTGCATGTCAACTTGGTTGTCTGCGTCAGGGCCGGTCCTGAGATTTTGGGGGCCCGGGGCGAAACTAAAATATGGGGCCCTTAATATTAACTCTATAATACAAATATTTGTTATATACGTATATACACCCACATGAAGATGTTATGATAAACACTAGAAATCTATGTCACTATGATATTGCGATTATCCGGGGGCATATATGATGCCTATGGAGAAAATTACAAATGTGTGTGTTTGTCTATCACAAGATATCCTTAGATATACAAAGCCATATTCAATAGTAGTCTTACTACAACTATATAGAAGTACACTATATGTTTGAGATACCAAAGATTTGAAGGCAGGTGACTCTAAGAATAGTCCTAAATTGTTTTTGCCTTCAAAGTTCTTGGGCTGACCAATCCATGGTAAAATTGGTATGCAAAATATTCTTTCATATCTTTAAAAATCAAATCAAACCATACTAAAGCTGTACAAAGTCGTTTTTACCACTTGTCTAAATGAGTAAATCAAGAGTTTATATCGTCAGCTCACAGCTAATCCAAAAAACTAATCACTCATATTAGTATCGAAAAAATCACTGCGTTTCAAATCTATTTGAGATCTACTCCGGGGTACGTGTCATAAGAACATCCCAATCAAACAGCCAAAACATAATGGTTAATGATACCTGTTGTGGAAGACATCAAGCGGCCGAAGTGCTCACATCCAACGGATGACGTGCAGCGCCGGTGCGCCGCCTGCTCCGGCGCATAGCCATGTCCCTTGGTATCTTCTTTTCTTCCTCAAGCAAGCTGCGCTGGTTTACCTTTTGCGATCTAGGTCGAGGTCAATGGCGGCGCCTGCTGGGTAGATGTGCGTGTGATGCTTGACGTTTCAGGTTTTGCTATTTTTTTTAGGCAATTCAGGTTTTACTACTTGGCAAATACGTACGACTCCAGCTAGCTATTTCTACTTGGGCTGGGCCCAAATTAACTATATATTTTTTTGCAGCAGCGCAGGCCTTGAGCGAAAAAGCAGTACAACATACATGCGTTAGTCTCACCTAAAACAAGATAAGCGTACGTGAGTTAGCTTGTTGGCTGCTGCTACATACTACATACGTACCTGAGGAGGGGGCCCCTGGATGTTGGGGGGGCCGGGGCGGCCGCCCCCCCTGCCCCCCCTCAGGGCCGGCCCTGACTCTGCGTCAGTTTTCAAGGAAAAGGAGGAACATGGTTGTCCTCCTCTCTCATCACCCATCAACCCGCTTCTTCCTGAAGCGGAATTCTGTGGTCACCGTCACGCACGAAATCAAGCATATCAGACGGTGATGGGATTAATAAGGGGCCGATGGTCCTGCTCCCAACCTCGCCCGCCGCTGAACGGATTAGCTCCTGATGACTAATCATAGCACCTCACATTACGGTATCATCCAGCATAATTCTTCATTCATGTCACAGGCACGATTTCCGCGCGACGATTCGCCAGCCCTGCGGCGTGACCACAAAACGTCGCTTGCACACACTTCAGCCAAGTCACTATACTGTGCCACCGTACCAGTCTTGATTAGCATCCACGTATCGTTTTTTTTTCTTTTTCTTGCGTAAAGCATCCACTGTAACCCGTTGGACACGTTCAAAGGAATTTTAAGTTCCAAAAGTTACAACCCAACTTTTCTTTTTCTAAACATAAGAGTAACTACGGTCCGACCTCTCAAACACGTCTCATCTGTCCGGGCTGGTCGTCCAGTCACTGAACGGTCAACAAAACCGACTAATCCACATCTCTTAAACCGCAGACAAACGCCGGGGCTGACCATCACCCCTCATATCCAACCCAAATATAAGATGGATATGAGGCGGCCCGGGCGCGTCCGCCACGTCAACCTGGCCCACGGCTGGCCCACCCCGGCCCCACAAAAACCCCTCTCCGGAGCAAACCCTAGATCACGGCACTCCGCTCCACTCCTCCATGTTCCCCTTTCCCCAATACGTCCAATACCTAGCGCAGGCGAGCATGTCAAGCACCGGCAGCCACTCCGATAGCAGCTTCGAAGATGAGTACGAGATGGCGCTCCGTATCGCGCTCGAGCACTCGCGGGTGATACAGGCGGCAACTCTGGGTCCGGTGCAACACTACCTATCGCCCGTTGTCGCAGCGCCGACACCGTCGCCGGCCCTTCCAGCCCCGCGCGCGGATTTGCACGGGCTGCCCAATCTTTTTCGCCCGCCCGACGACCTCCTCCACCTCTGACCGCTGCTCCGCGCGGGGCAGCGATGGGTTTTTCTAGTGCCCACTTTGCCGGCACCGCGGATGCGGACTCCGGAGTCGGAGGCACGCTATAACGCCCCATATGTAACCTGCCATATTTGTATTTCAACTCTTGCCATTTCCGGCACTAAGTTATGAGATTCCTCGTTGTTGGGTTTTGTCTCCGTGTTGCTTTTGTCTTTGTCATGCATCTCATATAATGTCATCATGTGCATCGCATTTGCGTACGTGTTCGTCTCATGCATCCGAGTATTTTCCCCGTTGTCCGTTTTGCATTCCGGCGCTTCTATGTCCTCTGGTGTCTCCTTTTGTCTTTTTTTCGTGTGCGGGTGTTAAACGTTCTCGGATTGGACCGAGACTTGCCAAGCTGCCTTTGATTTACTATCGGTAGACTGGCTGTCAAGTTTCATGCCATTTGGACTTCGTTTGATACTCCAACGGTTAACCGAGGAACCGAAAAGGCCTCGTGTCTGTTGCAGCCCAACACTTCTCCAAAGTGGCCCAAAACCCACCAAAACCCCCTTCATCATCTCGTTCGTTCGATCACGATCGCGTGGCCGAAAACCGTGCTCAATTTGGAGCCTCCTAACTCCTTCTATGTATAAAAAGGCAACTCCACCAAAAATCTCGGATCCATTCTACCCTAACCCTAGCTCCCTCTTCTCTCCGCGCGGCCGGACGCGTTCGCCCTCCGCCGGACAGATTTTTCCGCCGCCGCTCGACCAATCATTGCCCGCCACGTCACCACGTGCGAGCCCCACATCGCCGCCTGTCTGCGCCGGCCCGCCAGGCCCAGCGCCAGCCCCCGCGGCCCGCACCGCACCCGTTGCCCGCTACCGCTCCAGCCCCGGCTTCCTCCGTCGCCCCCTCCGCGCCAAGCTCCAGGGAGAGGAGCTCCCGAGCTCGCGGCGAACCTCGTCGTCGGTGCCCTGCGCGCCGCCAGCCCGCAGGCGCCGCCCCGCGCCGTGGCTGCCCGTCCTCCGCCGTCCCGCCGCCGACCTCGCTGCCAGCGCCGCCGTCCGGCCCATCCGTGCCGGATCCGGCCTCCCCTGCCCTGCGACGCATCTCCGGCGAGCTCCCCGGCGATCTCCGAATTCCATGCCCGATCCCGATCCAGTTTTGCTACAGTAAACCCTAGGTGGTTTTTCCCTAAGTCCCCAGCATTTTTTAGCTTATTTCATCATGCCATAACTTTGCATCCGTGGCTCTGTTTTGGGCGTGTGGCATATTAAATTGTTCGTTTCGATGTGTACTTCATTTCATTCCATTGCACGTAAGTAGTCTTGGATCACTTCTTGATCATAGTTTCTCGACCGTGCCTTGCCTTCTCTTCTCGCTCTCATTTGCGTATGTTAGCCACCATATATGCTAGTGCTTGCTGCTGCTCCACCTCATACCTTTTACCCTTCCTATAAGCTTAAATGGTCTTGATTGCGAGGGTGTGAGATTGCTGAGTCCCCGTGACTCACAGATTACTTCCAAAACCAGATGCAGGGACCGATGATACCGTTCCAGGAGATGTGACTGAGCTCAAGTGAGAGTTCGATGAGGACACAGGACGATACTATGTTTCCTTTCCAGACGATCAGTAGTGGAGCCCAGTTGGGGCGATCGGGGAGATTATGCATTTGGGGTTGTCTTTATTTTGGTTCCGTAGTCGGACCTTGATTGTATCTGGATGATTGTAATGATATATTCATGCATTGTGTGACGTGGCGATTGTAAGCCAACTATGTACCTCTTTTCTTATTCAGTACATGGGATGTGTAAAGATTACCCCTCTTGCGACATTGCCTACAATGCGGTTATGCCTCTAAGTCGTGCTCCGACACGTGGGAGATATAGCCGCATCGTGGGTGTTACAAATTGGTAATCAGAGCCTTCCGCGACTTAGGAGCCCCCTGCTTGATCGAATCATTGGCGTTGTTGAGTCTAGAAAAATGTTTTGAGTCTTTTAGGATTTATATATATCGGAGAGTAGGATTTCTTTTTACTCCTCAGTCCCTTCGTCGCTCTGGTGAGGCATCCTAACGTAGAGTTTTGACTCTTCTCTTCTCAAATTTCACTAAAAAAAATTTAGGATCACGCGGGTATCTTGGAATCGTTCCGATGGATTTGTGACGAGAACATTGTTCTTGGTGCCTCCTGACATTTAGGGGTTGTGGCAGTGTCCCGAAGAGTTGAGCTCCGAGGTGTTGTCATCACAATTTTATCATTGCAATTCTGGAATACCTGAGTTTCGCCGACATCGAAAATCTCTTTTACGCAGTTGTTGGTGAGATAACCTCGACGCCACCCAGTACTGGGGCAGGACTTCCGGAGTATTGCCATAACTCGTATAACGGATGCTTTTTGAAGGTTGAGGTAAATGATTTCCGAAGGTTTCTTGGTTATGTGTTGAAGGATGGATACAGCTAGATGTAGGATTTGCTAGCTTTGGGTGAGATATTATGCTTCCCCTGTATCCCCAACACCTGATTGCATAACCAGGAAAATTTCGGGAGTTTCATAGGTGGGAATTCATGTAGCTCTAGTATTTCTTCCACGGACATTTGGTTTGTGATTGGGTAATCCTTACCAAGTATTTGTTCATATCCGTACCTTGTTGTTTTATTCATCTACCTCTATCTAAGTGGCTTCTCAATTTATGGAAGTGTGATCATTGAATTTGGAATTCATTCGTTCATTTTGTTCGGATGTTAAGACTATATGTTGCAATTTCGATCCATTTGATTCAGCTTGAATATATGTCTGTCAAGATACTAACGGATGTCACCCTCTTCAGGATGGCTCCTCCAACGCGTCAGAATCCTGAACTGCCGGCACCACCTCCACCTCCGGAGGCATGGCAAGCTGTGATGGCCGCTACCAAGGCCAACACGCAGATGCTTATGCAACTCTTGCAAGAGCGTAACCAAGGAAATCAAGGCCATGGTAACAATCAGAATCAGTTTGCTACACTCAACCAGTTCCTCGCAAACCAGCCAAAGACCTTCAGTAACTGTGTCGAGGCAACAGAAGCTAATGATTGGCTCGTGGATATCTGTAAGCATTTCAAGTGCAGCAACGTCAGGCCAGAGGACTTTGTCAAGTTTGCATCGTTCCAACTCAAAGACCAAGCTGCAGAGTGGTATCAGCAATACAAAGATTCCAAAGGAGGTCATGTGATTACCTGGGATGAATTCTGACAAGACTTCAAAGCTCACCACATTCCTCAGAGTGTTGTTGAGAGCAAGCGTGAGGAGTTACGCAATCTGAAGCAAGGCAGCTTGTCTGTTTACCGGTATAACATCATGTTCCAGAAGCTCGCTTGTTTCGCTAAGCAAGACGTCCCTGACGAGAAGAGCATAATTTATCAGTTGAGAGGTGGCCTCAGAGAAGATCTCCAGCTAGCTCTTGTGCTTTTTGAGCCGAAGAAGTACGATGAGTTCTACAACATGGCACTGAAACAGGAGACTGCTCAGCTCAAGTGCGATGCTTCCAAGAAGCGAGTCAGGGATGCAACTCCTTCTTCCTCAACTCAAGTGACAGCTAGGCAGCAAAAGTACTGGTTGCCTCCTCCTCCGTTCTGTCAGCCTTATCAGCAGAAGAGCAAAGGTGGCAATGGATCTTCCCACCCACCCAACCCAGGCTTTCAGAACAAGACTTCGTCTCATGCTCCAAGATCAAGTGCTCCGTATCACCGTCCGCTCTCGGAGGTTATGTGCAACAAGTGTCAGCAGAAGGGTCACTATGCAAACAAATGCTTCAACTAGAGGCGTCTTCCTCCTCCTCCTCCTGTGAGATCTATTAGCACCGCAGTGGTCAAGCATAACCCCAAGTTTCCAAAGGTCAACATGATGAACGCAGCTCAGTTAGAGGACTCGTCAGAAGTGATTATGGGTAACCTTCCTGTTAACGATATTCCTGCAAAAGTCCTTTTTGATACGGGTGCATCGCATTCTTTCTTGTCATTCGCTTTTGCATCGAAGCACAATGTTGACACAGAGGTTTTGCCCAAAGTCATGCAAGTTGTTTCTCCCGGAAAGCTTATGACTTCTAGTTTGGTTGCTCCCGATGTCTCTATCACGTTGGGCGACTATAAGTTTATGTCCTCTCCAGTGGTCCTTGGTAACTCGGATATTGATCTTATTCTCGGAATGGACTGGCTTTCTAAGCACAAGGCTCAGCTTGATTGTGCTGCCAGGCAGATTCAATTGACACACTCGTCTGAGAATGTGATTGTCTTTGCCGCTCGTGATGATACAATTTGACTATTTTCTCTCAATGAGAAGGGCGAGTTGGATGCCATATCTCAGATTCCAGTCGTTTGTGAATATCAAGACGTCTTTCCAAAAGAGCTTCCAGGAATGCCTCCTCACCGGCCAATTGAATTCGTCATCGATCTTGAGCCTGGCACGGAACCTGTTTGCAAACGTCCTTACAAGCTTGGACCAGAAGAGTTGAAGGAGCTAAAGAAACAACTCGATATTCAAGAGCGTATGGGTCTCATCCGACCAAGTTCTTCTCGATGGGGCTATGGTGTTCTTTTTGTCAAGAAGAAGGATGGAACAGATCGACTTTGTGTCGACTACCGTCCATTGAACAAGAAGACTATAAAGAACAAGTACCCACTTCCCAACATCAATGAGCTTTTCGAACAACTCAAAGGTGCTCAAGTATTCTCAAATCTTGACCTCTGTATGGGCTATCATCAGATTCGCATTCGTGAAGAAGATATCCCCAAGACAGCATTCAGAACAAGCTATGGTTCATATGAATAGACTGTCATGTCTTTCGGCCTTGTCAATGCTCCTCCAACATTCTCTCGCATGATAAACTTCATCTTCAACGCCTACACAAATGACTTCGTTTTGGTCTATCTCGATGACATTTTGGTCTTTTCCAAGAACAAGGAGGATCATGTCAAGCACTTGAGATTGATGCTGGATAAACTCAGAGAACATCAGTTCTATGTGAAGTTTTCAAAGTGCGAGTTTTGGCTTGATGAGGTTCTCTACCTTGGGCATATCATCTCCGCCAAGGGCATAGCTGTTAATCCTGAGAAGGTGTCTGCAATTGTGAATTGGGAACCGCCTCAGAATGTGAAGCAACTCCGCAGCTTCCTTGGGCTCACAAGCTGTTGTCGAAGGTTCATTCAGAACTTCTCTAAGATCGCGAAGCCTCTTTCCAACCTCCTCCAGAAGCATGTGAAGTATGTCTGGTCGCCTGAATGTGACATCGCTTTCAACACCCTCAAAGAGAAGTTAGTTACAGCTCCAGTTCTGACTCCTCCTGATGAATCCAAACCGTTCGAGGTTTTCTGTGATGCTTCCCTTCAAGGTCTCAGTGCAGTGTTGATGCAAGAGAAGAAAGTTGTGGCGTATACATCTCACCAGTTGAAGCCCAACAAAAAGAACTACCCCACTCATGACCTCGAGTTGGCGGCAGTTGTCCATGCTCTTTTAACATGGAGACATCTCTTGTTGGGAAGGAAAGTGGACATCTTCACTGATCATAAGAGTCTCAAGTACATCTTCACTCAGCCCAACCTCAACCTCACGCAGACTCGTTGGGTCGAAATGATTCAAGAGTATAATCCGAGTATCGAATATACTCCAGGCAAGGCCAATGTAATTGCTGACGCATTGAGCAGGAAGGCTTACTGCAATAGTATGATTCTCAAGCCCTATCAACCGGAGCTTTGTGAAGCTTTCCGCAAACTTAATCTCCAAGTTGTTCCTCAAGGATTCCTCACCAACCTCCAAGTCTCTCCTACTTTGGAAGATCAGATTCGTGAGGCTCAGCTTCTTGATGCTATGGTGAAGAAGGTGAAGATTGGGATTGCCAAGAGTCAACCCAAGTACAAGTGCTATCGTCTTGATGACAAGGATACTCTATTCTTCGAGGATCGCATTGTTATTCCTATAGGTGACCTTCGTAAAGTCATTATGAACAAAGCCCACAATTCACTCCTTTCTATTCACCCTGGAAGTACAAAGATATACCATGACCTCAAGCAGTCATATTGGTGGACCCGAATGAAGCGCGAGATTGCTCAGTTCGTGAATGAATGTGATGTCTGTAGAAGAGTGAAAGCAGAACACCAACGACCAGCTGGTCTCCTCCAACCTCTTGCCATTCCAGAATGGAAGTTTGACCATATTAAGATGGACTTCGTGACTGGATTTCCCAAGTCCAAGTGTGGCAATGATGTTATATTCATTGTCATCGACAAGCTCACTAAAGTGGCTCATTTTCTTCCTATCAAATAATCTATCACAGCAGCTCAGTTGGCAGAGCTATATACCTCCAGGATTGTCTCCTTGCATGGCATTCCGCAGCTGATATCTTCAGATCGTGGTAGCATCTTTACCTCTAAGTTTTGGGATTCTTTTCAGAAGGCCATGGGCACCAACATTCGCTTTAGCACAACTTTTCATCCTCAAACTAGTGGCCAAGTTGAGCAAGTCAATCAAATTCTTGAAGATATGCTAAGGGCATGTGTCACTTCTTTCAGTATGAAGTGGGAAGATTGTCTTCTATATGTCGAGTTCTCCTACAACAACAGCTTCCAAGCGAGTTCGAGCAAGGCCCCATTTGAGATTCTCTATGGCAGGAAGTGTCATACTCCTCTTAACTGGTCAGCGACTGGTGAATGCCAACTTCTTGGCAATGACTTGATCACAAAGGCTGAAGAAATGTGCAAAGTCATTCGTGAAAATCTCAAAGCCGCGCAATCGCGCTAGAAGAGCTACTATGATAGCAAGCATCATGACTTGGCTTTCGAGATCGGAGACCATGTCTACCTCCGGGTCTCTCCAATGAAAGGTACTCATCGCTTCGGTATCAAAGGGAAGCTTGCCCCTAGATACGTGGGTCCTTTCAAGATCATTGGCAAAAGAGGTGATCTCGCCTATCAACTTGAGCTTCCATCCAACTTTGCAAATTTGCACGACGTGTTTCACGTGTCTCAGCTCCGCAAGTGTTTCAAGACTCCTGACCGCACCATCAACTTTGAAGAGATTGATCTCCAAGAATACCTGTCTTATCATGAGCACCCCGTTACTATTCTTGAAGAAACTGAGCGCAAGACTCGCAACAAGTCTATCAAATTCCTCAAAGTGAAGTGGTCACATCATTCCGACCGTGAAGCCACCTGGGAACGCGAGGACCACCTCCATTCCGAATATCCGGAGTTTTTCCAGTCCTAGATCTCGGGACGAGATCCTTTCGTAGTGGTGGAGTGTTGTAACGCCCATATGTAACCTGCCATATTTGTATTCCAACTCTTGCCATTTCCGGCACTAAGTTATGAGATTCCTCTTTGTTGGGTTTTGTCTCCATGTTGCTTTTGTCTTTGTCATGCATCTCATATCATGTCATCATGTGCATCGCATTTGCATACGTGTTCGTCTCATGCATCCGAGCATTTTCCCCGTTGTCCGTTTTGCATTCCGGCGCTCCTATGTCCTCCGGTGTCCCCTTTTGTCTCTTTTTCATGTGCGGGTGTTAAACGTTCTCGGATTGGACCAAGACTTGACAAGCGGCCTTGGTTTACTACCGGTAGACCGCCTGTCAAGTTTCGTGCCATTTGGACTTCGTTTGATACTCCAACAGTTAACTGAGGAACCAAAAAGGCCTTGTGTGTATTGCAGCCCAACACCTCTCCAAAGTGGCCCAAAACCCACCTAAACCCCCTCCATCATCTAGGTCGTTCAATCACGATTGTGTGGCCGAAAACCATGCTCAATTTGGAGCCTCCTAGCTCCTTCTATGTATAAAAAGGCACCTCCACCAAAAATCCCGGATCCATTCAACACTAACCCTAGCTCCCTTAGTTAAGACATCTATTCTGGGACAAAATGCGCTTCCTTTGTACACAATGGAGAGGTCCATGGTTATGTGCGGGGAATTTCAAAGAAGCTCTGAGTGGTGATGAACACTTGGGCATAAGAGAGAGATGAGTCGCAAATGGCACTGTTTAGGGAATGTCTGGATGACTGTGGATTGTCTGACATGGGTTATGTTGGACCTAAATTTACTTGGTCAAATAGACAAGCTGATGGCTACAACACAAAAGTCAGGTTGGATTGAGCAGTTGCAAATGGTGAATTTACGCAGAAGTTTGATGGTTGCAGGGTGGAAAATATAATTACTTCATCCTCTGATCATTATGCGATCTTAATTACTATTGCAAAAGGTGGATTTCAGTCAGAACCTCAACCAGTTCGAAGCAACTTCAGATTTGAGGCGGCATGGTCGAGGGCTCCAGATTACTTGGAGATGGTGCATGAAAAATGGGCGACCCTTAAAGAAGGCCCACCATCCCTTAGGAACACTTGGGATACTTTAAACAACTACAAATCTGGAGCAGGAATTCCTTTGGGTCTATAAAAAAGGAGATAAAGAAGCTAGAGAAAAGGTTGGCTTCTATTCGGAAAGGCAACAATGGGCCATACTATTCTCAAGTGGAGAAGAATATTGAAAATAAACTATGTGAAATGTTTGAAAGGGAAGAAATAAGGGCCCGACAACGGTCAAGAATAGACTAGCTCAAGGAAGGGGACAGAAATATCTCCTTCTTTCATGCAAGAGCCTCGGCAAGGATAAGAGTTAATAGAATCAATTTTCTACGAAAAACTGATGGTACCTTTTTTGAAGATCAAAAAGGCATCCAAAACATGGTTCATGGCTACTATGTGAATCTTTTCTCATCTGAACCATGCACATATATGGACGCTATCTTAGATCCCATTCCTGTCAAAGTGAATGAGCAGATGAATGAGATTCTTGGCCAAGAGTATACTAATGAGGAAATCAAGTCAACTTTGTTTCAAATGGGCCCTACCAAGGCTCCAGGACTAGATGGTTTCCCAACCATCTTTTACCAACAACATTGGGACTTATTACAGCATGACATATGTTCGGCAGTTAGGGGCTTTTTGACAGTTGATGATATACCCGAGGGCTTTAGTGACTCCGTCATTGTACTAATCCCCAAGGTGAACAATGCTGATTCTCTGTCCAACTTTATACCAATTAGTTTATGTAATGTGATTTACAAAATAGCTTCTAAGGTGCTTGCTAATCGTTTAAAAATCATTCTCCCGCAAATTATTTCTGAGCAGCAAAGTGCATTTGTTCCAGGGAGACTCATAACTGATAATGTGTTAATAGCCTATGAATGTCTCCACTCAATTAAAAAACAAAAGGCTAATTGCCTTTCTATGCTCTAAAGATTGACATGACTAAAGCCTATGACAGAGTTGAATGGCTTTATTTGAAAGGCGTCCTTCTGAAATTGGGCTTTAATGCAACCTGGGTAGACTCTGTGATGAGGTGTGTGACCTCTGTTCGATATGCAGTTAAAGTAAATGGAAACTTAACTGACTCCTTTGTACCTACTAGAGGCATACGACAGGGTGATCCCATCAGCCCATACTTATTTTTATTATGCGCTGAAGGTTTATCTTGTCTTCTACAGCTAAAAGAAGCAACAGGGGATATCAGAGGAATCAAGAACGGAAGAACGGGCCCTCCTATTTCCCACCTATTATTTGCGGATGATAGCATATTTTTTGTGAAGGGAGACAATAGAAGCACAAACAATCTTAAAGTTGTTCTCGAGACCTACTGTAAAGGCTCAGGTCAGAATATCAACTTGCACAAGTCATCTGTTTTCTTTGGACCTCATTGTGACATACATGTGAAGGAGCGAGTAAAGAACACGTTAGGAGTCCAAGATGAGTCTCTGCAAGCCACTTACCTTGGCATGCCTTCTTGGGTGGGACGCTCTACAACGAGCAACTTCAATTTCCTCACTGGCAGGCTATGGAAGAGATTAAACGGGTGGAATGATAGACCGTTATCCAGAGCAGGTAAAGAAGTGCTTCTAAAGTCGGTGGCTCAAGCCATCCCAACATATGCGATGAGCTGCTTCCAAATTCTAGCATCAATATGTGAGAACATGTGTAAACCTATCTCCATTTTCTGGTGGGGAATGGAAGATGGCAGGAGGAAAATTCATTGGAGGTCTTGGGATTGGTTATCCTCACCCAAGTATCTCAGAGGAATGGGATTCAGGGATTTGGTGATTTTTAACCAAGCCATGCTTGCAAAGCAGTGCTGGATGCTCTTAGTCAACCCCAATTCCTTATGCTACAAGGTACTAAAAGGAAGATATTTCCCGAATGGAGATTTTTGGAGGTCAGGATGCCCAAGATCAGCTTCCTACACATGGCGTAGCATATTGTTTGGTAAGAGACTCCTTCAGAAGGGCTTATTGTGGCGAGTAGGAGATGGAAAGCAAATATCGTTCATTAGAGATAATTGGATCCCAGACTCATTTCCTATCATTCCTTGCACAAATTTCCCAGTGGAGGAGGATAAGATTGTCAATAATTTGTTTTCAACTGATGGAAAATCATGGAACAGTGTGGCTATTAGTGAAATGTTTCCAAAAGACTTGGCTGTAAAGATTCTCAAGATCCCTCTAAGTTCAGAAGGGTGCTCGGATTTCGCATCATGGCCATACACAAATGGAAGCACCTACATTGTACGGTCTGGGTTTAACCTTGCAAGATCCTTAGCCTTCTGGCAATACTGCAACTCTAATGGTAGAGGATCAGCTTCAAACATGGAGGAAACAGGGAAAATATGGAGGAAACTTTGGAAGATACAATTCCCAAATAGAATGAAGATCATCTTATGGAGGATGGCTCACAATTGTCTACCTACTGGTGATCAACTCCAGAAACGCACAATTCCTACAAGGTATGAGTGTTTTATCTGTAATGGAATTGAGACAGTGGAACATTGATACATCCATTTTGCATCATGCTTTTATATCGATATTTATTGCATTATGGACTGTTATTTCACTTTATGTCACAATACTTATGGCTATTCTCTCTTATTTTATAAGGTTTACATAAGGAGGGAGAATGCCCGCAGCTGGAATTCTGGGCTGGAAAAGGAGCAAATATTAGAGACCTATTATGCGCAACTCTAAAAGTCCTCAAACTCCACGGAACATCTTAAAATAAATAAAGAAAAATTCTCGCTAAAGATGAAGGCCAGGGGGCCCACACCCTGCTCACGAGGGTGGGCCCCCCTAGGGCGCGCCCCCTACCTTGTGGGCCCCCTGGTGGGTCTTCGGCGTCCATCTTCTCCTATATGAAGTCTTTTGATGAGAAAAAAAATCAGAAGGAACTTTTCGGGATGAGACTCCGCCGCCCGAGGCGGAACCTTGGCGGAACCAATCTAGAGCTCCGGCAGAGCTGTTCTGCCGGGGATACTTACCTCCGGGAGGGGGAAATCATCACCAACGCTCCTCTCATCGGGAGAGGGCAATCTCCATCAACATCTTCACCAGCACCATCTCATCTCCAAACCCTAGTTCATCTCTTGTATCCAATTCTTGTCTCAAAGTCCGGGATTGGTGCTAGTAGTGTTGATTACTCCTTGTAGTTGATGCTAATTGGTTTATTTGGTGGAAGATCATATGTTTAGATCCTATATGCATATTATTACCCCTCTGATTATGAACATGAATATGCTTTGTGAGTAATTACGTTTGTTCCTGAGGACAAGGGAAAAGTCTTGCTATTAGTAGTCATGTGAATTTGGTATTCGTTTGATATTTTGATAAGATGTATGTTGTCTAGCCTCTAGTGGTGTTATGTGAACGTCGACTACATAACACTTCACCATTATTTGGGCCTAGAGGAAGGCATTGGGAAGTAATAAGTAGATGATGGGTTGCTAGAGTGAAGAAGCTTAAACCCTAGTTTATGCGTTGCTTCGTAAGGGGCTGATTTGGATCCATATGTTTCATGCTATGGTTAGGTTTACCTTAATACTTTTGTTGTAGTTGTGGATGCTTGCAATAGAGGTTAATCATAAGTGGGACGCTTGTTCAAGTAAGAACAGCACCCAAGCACCGGTCCACCCACATATCAAATTATCAAAGTATCGAATGCGAATCATATGAACGTGATGAAAACTAGCTTGACGATATTCCCATGTGTCCTCGGGAGCGTTTTTCCTATTATAAGAGTTTGTCCCGGCTTATCCTTTGCTACAAAAAGGATTGGGCCACCTTGCTGCACTTTATTTACTTTTGTTACTTGTTTCTCGTTACAATTTATCTTATCACAAAACTATCTGTTACCATTTATTTCAGTACTTGCAGAGAATACCTTGCTAAAAACCGCTTATCATTTCCTTCTACTCCTCGTTGGGTTTGACACTCCTACTTATCGAAAGGACTATGATAGATCCCCTATACTTGTGGGTCATCAAGACTCTTTTCTAGCGCCATTGCCGGGGAGTGTAGCGCCTTTGGTAGGTGGAATTTGGTAAGGAAAAATTTATATAGTGTGCTGAAATTTACTGTCACTTGTTACGATGGAAAGTAATTCTCTGAGGGGCTCGTTCGGGGTATCTTCACCCCGTCCAGTAGAGAAAAGAATTGCTCCTCAATCTACTGAACCTATTGAAAATGAAACTCCTTTTGAATTTCCTTCGGGTATGATGGAAAAACTGCTAGCTAACCCTTTTACAGGAGATGGAACAAAGCATCCTGATGAGCACTTAATATATGTGGATGAAGTTTGTGGATTATTTAAGCTTGCAGGTATACTCGATGATGTTGCTAAGAAGAAGGTCTTCCCTTTAACTTTGAAGGGAGACACATTGATATGGTATAGGCTATGTGATGATATGAAATCATGGAACTATAAAAGATTGAAGTTGGAATTTCATCAAAAGTATTACCCTATGCATCTTGTTAATCGTGATCGCAATTATATATATAATTTCTGGCCTCGCGAAGGAGAAAGCATCGCTCAAGCTTGGGGGAGGCTTAAATCAATGTTATATTCATGCCCCAATCATGAGCTCTCAAGAGAAATAATTATGCAAAGTTTTTATGCTCGACTTTCTGAAAACAATCGCACCATGCTTGATACTTCTTGTGCTGGCTCTTTTATGATGAAGACTATTGAATTCAGATGGAATTTACTGGATAGAATTAAACGCAACTCTGAAGATTGGGACCTCGACAAAGGTAAGGAGTCAGGTATGACACCTGATACGTCTCTAACGTATCTATAATTTCTGATTGCTCCATGATATATTATCTACTGTTTTGAGCAATATTGGGCTTTATTTTCCACTTTTATATTATTTTTGGGACTAACCTATTAACCGGAGGCCCAGCCCAGATTTGCTGTTTTATGCCTATTTCAGTGTTTCGAAGAAAAGGAATATCAAACGGAGTCAAAACGGAACGAAATCAACTGGAGAACTTATTTTTGGAAGGAAACCTACCGGATAGACTTGGAACCTATGTCAGAAGATGAAGGAGGAGCTCACGAGGGTAGGGGGCACGCCCCCTGCCTCGTGGCCCCCCCTTCGGTCCACTGACGTATTCCTTTCACCCATATATACCCATGTATCCTAAAACTTCCAAAACGGAGATTAGATCTGGAGTTCCGCCGCCAGAAGCCTCCGTAGCCACCGAAAACCAATCTAGACCCGTTCTGGCACCCTGCCGGAGAGGGCAATCCCTCTCCGGTGGCCATCTTCATCATCCCGGTGCTCTCCATGACGAGGAGGGAGTAGTTCTCCCTCGGGGCTGAGGGTATGTACCAGTAGCTATGTGTTTGATCTCTCTCTCTCTCTCTCTCTCTCTCGTGTTCTTGATTTGGCACGATCTTGATGTATCGCAAGCTTTGCTATTATAGTTGGGTCTTATGTTTCTTCTCCCCCTCTACTCTCTTGTAATGGATTGAGTTTTCCCCTTTGAAGTAAATCTTATCGGATTGAGTCTTTAAAGACTTGAGAACACTTGATGTATGTCTTGCCATGGATATCTGTGGTGACAATGGGATATCACGTGATTCACTTGATGTATGTTTTGGTGATCAACTTGCAGGTTCCGCCCATGAACCTATGCATAGGGGTTGGCACACGTTTTCGTCGTGATTCTCCGGTAGAACTTTGGGGCACTCTTTGAGGTCCTTTGTGTTGGTTGAATAGATGAATCTGAGATTGTGTGATGCATATCGTATAATCATACCCACAGATACTTGAGGTGACATTGGAGTATCTAGGTGACATTAGGGTTTTGGTTGATTTGTGTCTTAAGGTGTTATTCTAGTACGAACTCTAGGGCTGTTTGTGACACCTATAGGAATAGCCCAACGGATTGATTGGAAAGAATAACTTTGAGGTGGTTTCGTACCCTACCATAATTTCTTCGTTCGTTCTCCGCTACTAGTGACTTTGGAGTGACTCTTTGTTGCGTGTTGAGGGATAGTTATGTGATCCAATTATGCTATTATTGTTGAGGGAACTTACACTAGCGAAAGTATGAACCCTAGGCCTTGTTTCCTAGCATTGCAATACCGTTTACGCTCACTTTTATCACTTGTTACCTTGCTGTTTTTATAATTTCAGATTACAGATACCTTTATCTACTATCCATATACCACTTGTATCACCATCTCTTTGCCGAACTAGTGCACCTATACAATTTACCATTGTATTGGGTGTGTTGGGGACACAAGAGACTCTTTGTTATTTGGTTGCAGGGTTGCTTGAGAGAGACCATCTTCATCCTACGCCTCCTACGGATTGATAAACCTTTGGTCATCCACTTGAGGGAAATTTGCTATTGTCCTACAAACATCTGCAGCTGGAGGCCCAACAACGTCTACAAGAAGAAGGTTGTGTAGTAGACATCAAGCTCTTTTCTGGCGCCGTTGCCGGGGAGGTGAGTGCTTGAAGGTATATATTTAGATCTTGCAATTGAGTCTTTTAGTTTCTTGTTTTATCACTAGTTTAGTTTATAAAAGAAAATTACAAAAAATGGAATTAAGTTTGTCTCATACGCTTCACCTTTTTAATATCTTTCGTGAGTATGATGGAAAGGAAAATTGTGCTCAAGTGCTAGAAGAAGAAATCTATAAAATGTTTGGCACTAAATATTTGGATGATGAGCATGATTGCAATGTTGTTAGTATGAATTCCTTGAATATCCATGATGGTAATGATATGCAAAGCCACAAGCTTGGGGAAGCTATGTTTGATGAAGATGATATTTTTTGTCCCCCAAGCTTTGATGAGCAAATTTATTATGATGAAAGCATGCCTCCTATCTATGATTATTATTGTGATGACACATATGCTTTAAAGAATAATGATAACCATGAAACTTGTCATCTTGATCTTAATTTTCAATCCCATGATAATTATTTTGTTGAGTTTGCTCCCACTATTATTCATGAGAAGAATTTTGCTTATGTGGAGAGTAGTAAATTTTCTATGCTTGTAGATCATGAAAAGAATGCTTTAGGTGCTGGTTATATTGTTGAATTCACTCATGATGCTACTGAAAATTATTATGAGGTAGGAATATATGCTTGTAGGAATTGCAATAATATCAAGTTTCCCCTCTATGTGCTTAAAGTTTTGAAGTTATGCTTGTTTTGCCCTCCTATGCTAGTTTATTATTGTTTCCATAAGTTGTTTGCTCACAAAATCCCTATGCATAGGAAGTGGGTTAGACTTAAATGTGCTAGTCATATTCTTCATGATGCTCTCTTTATGTTTCAATTCTTATCCTTTATGTGAGCATCATTGAAATCATCATGCCTAGCTAGGGGCATTAAACGATAGCGCTTGTTTGGAGGCAACCCAACTTTATTTTTGTTCCTTGCTTTTTGTTCCTGTTTAGTAATAAATAATTCATCTAGCCTCTGTTTAGATGTGGTTTTATGCTTTTAGTTAGTGTTTGTGCCAAGTAGAACCTTTGGGAAGACTTGGGGAAAGTCTTGTTGATCATGCTGTCAAAAACAGAAACTTTAGCGCTCATGAGAATTGCTGGCATTTTTTATTGGAGAGTGCTATTTAGTTAATTATTTTTGCAGATGATTAATATATAAATTCCTCAGGTCCATAAATTTATTTTAGAATTTTTGGGGTTCCAGAAGTTTGCGTTAGTTACAGATTACTACAGACTGTTCTGTTTTTGACAGATTCTGTTTTTCGTGTGTTGTTTGCTTATTTTGATGAACCTATGGCTAGTAAAAGAGTTTATAAACCATAGAGAAGTTGGAATACAGTAGGTTTAACACCAATATAAATAAATAATGAGTTCATTACAGTACCTTGAAGTGGTGATTTACTTTCTTATACTAACGGAGCTTACGAGTTTTCTACTTTAAGTTTTGTGTTGTGAAGTTTTCAAGTTTTGGGTAAAGATTCGATGGACTATGGAATAAGGAGTGGCAAGAGCCTAAGCTTGGGGATGCCCAAGGCATCCCAAGATAATATTTCAAGAAGTCTCAAGCATCTAAGCTTGGGGATGCCCCGGTTGGCATCCCACCTTTCTTCTTCAATAATTATCGGTTAGTATCGGTTGATCATAAGTTTTTGCTTCTTCACATAATGTTTGCTATTCTTAGAATGTCATTTTATTTTGCTTTGCTTGCTGTTCGAATAGAATACCAAGATCTAAAATTATTAAATGTTAGAGAATCTTCACATAGTTGCATAATTATTCAACTACTCATTGATCTTCACTTTTATCTTTTGGGGTAGTTTGTTGTTTGCTCTAGTACTTCACTTATATCTTTTAGAGCATGGTGGTAGTTTTATTTTGAAGAAATAGATGAACTCTCATGCTTCACTTAGATTATTTTTAGAGTCTTAAATAGCATGGTGATTTGCTTAAAATCCTAATGTGCTAGGTACTCAAGAATGATAAAATTCTCTTATAAGTGTGTTGAATACTAAGAGAAGTTTGATACTTGATGATTGTTTTGAGATATGAGGATGGTAATATTAGAGTCATGCTAGTTGAGTAGTTGTGAATTTGAGAAATAATTGTGCTGAAGTTTGTGATTCCCGTAGCATGCACGTATGGTGAACCGTTATGTGATGAAGTCGGAGCATGATTTATCTATTGATTGTCTTCCTTATGAGTGGAGGTCGGGGACGAGCGATGGTCTTTTCCTACCAATCTATCCCCCTAGGAGCATGCGCGTAGTACTTTGTTTCGATAACTAATAGATTTTTGCAATAAGTATGTGAGTTCTTTATGACTAATGTTGAGTCCATGGATTATACGCACTCTCACCCTTCCACCATTGCTAGCCTCTCTAGTACCGCGCAACTTTCGCCGGTACCATAAACCCACCATATACCTTCCTCAAAACAGCCACCATACCTACCTATTATGGCATTTCCATAGCCATTCTGAGATATATTACCATGCAAATTTCCACCGTTCCGTTTATTATGACACGCTTCATCATTGTCACATTGCTTTGCATGATCATGTAGTTGACATCGTATTTATGGCAAAGCCACCATTCATAATTATTCATACATGTCACTCATGCATCATTGCACATCCCGGTACACCGCCGGAGGCATTCATATAGAGTCATATCTTGTCTTAAGTATCGAGTTGTAAATCTTGAGTTGTAAGAAAATGAAAGTGTGATGATTATCATTATTAGAGCATTGTCCCAGTGAGGAAAGGATGATGGAGACTATGATTCCCCCACAAGTGGGATGAGACTCCGGACGAAAAAAAAGAGGCCAAAGAAGCCCAAAAAAAGAGGCCATAAAAAAAGAGAAGGCCCAAATAAAAAAATGAGAGAAAAAGAGAGAAGGGGCAATGCTACTATCCTTTTACCACACTTGTGCTTCAAAGTAGCACCATGATCTTCATGATAGAGAGTCTCCTATGTTGTCCCTTTCATATACTAGTGGGAATCTTTCATTATAGAACTTGGCTTGTATATTCCAATGATGGGCTTCCTCAAAATGCCCTAGGTCTTCGTGAGCAAGCGAGTTGGATGCACACCCACTAGTTTCTTTTGTTGAGCTTTCATACACTTATAGATCTAGTGCATCCGTTGCATGGCAATCCCTAGTCACTCACATTGATATCTATTGATGGGCATCTCCATAGCCCATTGATTAGCCTCGTTGATGTGAGACTTTCTCCCTTTTTGTCTTCTCCGCAACCACCATTCTATTCCACCTATAGTGCTATGTCCATGGCACACGCTCATGTATTGCGTGAAGCTTGAAAAAGCTTGAGAACATTAAAAGTATGAAACAATTGCTTGGCTTGTCATCGGGGTTGTGCATGATTTAAATATTTTATGTGGTGAAGATGGAGCATAGCCAGACTATATGATTTTTTAGGGATAGCTTTCTTTGGCCATGTTATTTTGAGAAAACATAATTGCTTAGTTAGTATGCTTGAAGTATTATTGTTTTTATGTCAATATTAAACTTTTGTCTTGAATCTTTCGGATCTGAATATTCATATCACAAGTAAGAAGAATTACATTGAAATTATGCCAACTAGCATTCCACATCAAAAATTATCTTTTTATCATTTACCTACTCGAGGACGAGCAGGAATTAACCTTGGGGATGCTTGATACGTCTCCAACGTATCTATAATTTTTGATTGCTCCAGGCTATATTATCTACTGTTTTGGGCAATATTGGGCTTTATTTTCCACTTTTATATTATTTTTGGGACTAACCTATTAACCGGAGGCCCAGCCCAGATTTGCTGTTTTATGCCTATTTCAGTGTTTCGAAGAAAAGGAATATCAAACGGAGTCGAAACGGAACGAAATCAACTGGAGAAGTTATTTTTGGAAGGAAACCTACCGGATAGACTTGGACCCTACGTCAGAAGATGAAGGAGGAGCTCACGAGGGTAGGGGGTGCGCCCACCCCCCTGGGGCGCGCCCCCTGCCTCGTGGCCCCCCCTTCGGTCCACCGACGTACTCCTTTCACCCATATATACCCACGTATCATAAAACTTCCAAAACGGAGATTAGATCGGGAGTTCCGCCGCTAGAAGCCTCCGCAGCCACCGAAAACCAATCTAGACCCATTCCGGCACCCTGCTGGAGAGGGCAATCCCTCTCCGGTGGCCATCTTCATCATCCCGGTGCTCTCCATGACAAGGAGGGAGTAGTTCTCCCTCGGGGCTGAGGGTATGTACCAGTAGCTATGTGTTTGATCTCTCTCTCTCTCTCTCTCTCTCTCTCGTGTTCTTGATTTGGCACGATCTTGATGTATCGCGAGCTTTGCTATTATAGTTGGATCTTATGTTTCTTCTCCCCCTCTACTCTCTTGTAATGGATTGAGTTTTCCCCTTTGAAGTAATCTTATCGGATTGAGTCTTTAAAGACTTGAGAACACTTGATGTATGTCTTGCCGTGGATATCTGTGGTGACAATGGGATATCACGTGATTCACTTGATGTATGTTTTGGTGATCAACTTGCGGGTTCCGCCCATGAACCTATGCATAGGGGTTGGCACACGTTTTCGTCGTGATTCTCCGGTAGAACTTTGGGGCACTCTTTGAGGTCCTTTGTGTTGGTTGAATAGATGAATCTGAGATTGTGTGATGCATATCGTATAATCATACCCACGGATACTTGAGGTGACATTGGAGTATCTAGGTGACATTAGGGTTTTGGTTGATTTGTGTTTTAAGGTGTTATTCTAGTACGAACTCTAGGGCTGTTTGTGACACCTATAGGAATAGCCCAACGGATTGATTGGAAAGAATAACTTTGAGGTGGTTTCGTACCCTACCATAATCTCTTTGTTCGTTCTCCGCTATTAGTGACTTTGGAGTGACTCTTTGTTGCATGTTGAGGGATAGTTATGTGATCCAATTATGCTATTATTGTTGAGGGAACTTACACTAGCGAAAGTATGCACCCTAGGCCTTGTTTCCTAGCATTGCAATACCGTTTACACTCACTTTTATCACTTGTTACCTTGCTGTTTTTATAATTTCAGATTACAAATACCTTTATCTACTATCCATATACCACTTGTATCACCATCTCTTCGCCGAACTAGTGCACCTATACAATTTACCATTGTATTGGGTGTGTTGGGGACACAAGAGACTCTTTGTTATTTGGTTGCAGGGTTGCTTGAGAGAGACCATCTTCATCATACGCCTCCTACGGATTGATAAACCTTAGGTCATCCACTTGAGGGAAATTTGCTACTGTCCTACAAACCTCTGCACTTGGATGCCCAACAACTCTACAAGAAGGTTGTGTAGTAGACATCAACACCTAAGTTTGATTGTGTTAAATCTTTTATGGACACTGATATTTTCCGTAAGTTTAGCACTAAATATGGACTTAACTATGA
Organism: Triticum aestivum; assembly: GCF_018294505.1. Classification (NCBI taxonomy): domain Eukaryota; kingdom Viridiplantae; phylum Streptophyta; class Magnoliopsida; order Poales; family Poaceae; genus Triticum; species Triticum aestivum. The sequence goes on from NC_057809.1 coordinate 501,671,840, forward strand.
GATAGTAGCTTCTTTCTGTGAATCTTTTGCTGCTTATGTTGATCTCCCTACGGAGAAGTGGTATAAGTATCATCCTCCCATAGAAGTAAAAGTAGCTGCACCTATTAAAGTTGAAGAAAAGACTGCCACTTATAATGATCCTATTGTTCCTACTTCTTATGTTGAGAAACCACCTTTCCCTGTTAGAATAAAGGATCATGCTAAAGCTTCAACTGTCATTCGTAAAAGCAATATTAGAACTTATACACCTCCTGAGCAAGTTAAAGTAGAACCTAATATTGCTATTGTTAAAGATCTCTTGTCTGATAATATTGATGGACATGTTATTCGGTTCAAAGGTGAAACTGCTTGAATTGCTAAACCTTGTGATAAACATAAACATAGACCTGTGGTAGGCGTGCCTGTTATTTCTGTTAAAATAGGAGATCATTGTTATCATGGCTTATGTGATATGGGTGCTAGTGCTCGTGCAATACCTATTGACTTATACAAAGAAATTATGCATGACATTGCACATGTTGAGTTAGAAGAAATTGATGTTACTATTAAACTTGCTAATAGAGATACTATTTCACCAATGGGAATTGTTAGAGATGTTAAAGTCTTGTGTGGGAAAACTAAATATCCTGCTGATTTTCTTGTTCTTGGTTCCCCACAAGATAGCTTTTGTCCCATTATATTTGATAGACTCTTCTTAAATACTATTAATGCTACCATAGATTGCACAAAGAATGTTGTTACTGTTGGCTTTGATGATATGGTTCATGAGTTTAATTTCTCTAAATTTAGTAAACAACATCGTGAGGAAGAATTACCTAGTGAGGATGAAATTATTGGTCTTGCTTCTATTGCCGTACCTCCTAGTGATCCTTTAGAACACTATTTGCTAGACCATGAAAATGATATGTTCATGAATGAAAGAAGGGAAATAGATGAAGTATTCTTTAAACAGGAACCTATTCTACAACACAATTTGCCTGTTGAAATTTTAGGGGATCCTCCTCCACCCAAGGGTGATCCCGTGTTTGAGCTTAAACCGTTGCCTGATAATCTTAAATATGCTTATCTTGATGAAAAGAAGATATATCCTGTTATTATTAGTGCTAACCTTTCAGAGCATGAAGAAGAAAGATTATTGAAAACTCTGAAGAAGCATCGTGCTGCTATTGGATATACTCTTGATGATCTTAAGGGCATTAGTCCCACTCTATGTCAATATAAAATAAATTTGGAAGCATATGCCAAACTAGTTCGTGATCCTCAACGATGTTTGAATCCTAAAATGAAAGAAGTGGTAAGAAAAGAAATACTCAAACTTCTGGAGGCAGGTATAATCTATCCCGTTGCTGATAGTGAGTGGGTAAGTCCTGTCCATTGTGCCCCTAAGAAGGGAGGTATTACTGTTGTCCTAATGATAAAGATGAATTGATTCCACAAAGAATTATTACAGGTTATAGGATGGTAATTGATTTCCATAAATTAAATAAAGCTACTAAGAAAGATCATTACCCCTTACCTTTTATTGATCAGATGCTAGAAAGATTATGCAAACATACACACTATTGCTTTCTAGATGGTTATTCTGGTTTCTCTCAAATAATTGTGTCGGCTAGAGATCAATCAAAGACTACTTTTACATGCCCTTTTGGTACTTTTGCTTATAGATGTATGCCTTTTGGTTTATGTAATGCACCTGCTACCTTTCAAAGATGCATGATGGCTATATTCTCTGATTTTTGTGAAAAGATTTGTGAGGTTTTCATGGACGATTTTTTCGTCTATGGTTCCTCTTTTGATGATTGCTTGAGCAATCTTGATCGAGTTTTGCAGAGATGTGAAGAAACTAATCTTGTCTTGAATTGGGAAAAGTGCCACTTTATGGTTAATGAAGGTATTGTCTTGGGGCACAAAGTTTCTGAAAGAGGTATTGAAGTTGATAAAGCCAATGTCGATGCTATTGAAAAGATGCCATGTCCCAAGGACATCAAAGGTATAAGAAGTTTCCTTGGTCACGCCGGATTTTACAGGAGGTTCATTAAGGACTTCTCAAAAATTTCTCGGCCTCTGACTAATTTATTGCAAAAAGATATACCATTTGTCTTTGATGATGATTGTGTAGAAGCATTTGAAACACTTAAGAAAGCATTAGTCTCTGCACCTGTTGTTCAGCCACCTGATTGGAATTTACCCTTTGAAATTATGTGTGATGCTAGTGATTATGCTGTAGGTGTTGTTCTAGGGAAAAGAGTTGATAAGAAATTAAATGTTATTCATTATGCTAGTAAGACTCTAGACAATGCTCTAAGAAATTATGCTACTACTGAAAAAGAGCTTTTAGCAGTTGTATTTGCTTATGATAAGTTCAGACCTTATATTATTGATTCTAAAGTAACTATTCATACTGATCATGCTGCTATTAAATACCTTATGGAAAAGAAAGATTCTAAACCTAGACTTATTAGATGGGTTCTCTTACTACAAGAATTTGATTTGCATATTGTTGATAGAAAGGGAGCTGAGAACCCCATTGCAGACAACTTGTCTAGGTTAGAGAATGTTCTTGATGACCCACTACCTATTAATGATAGCTTTCCTGATGAACAATTAAATGTTATAAGTACTTCTCTTAGTACTCCATGGTATGCTGATTATGCTAATTATATTGTTGCTAAGTTTATACCACCTAGCTTCACATACCAGCAAAAGAAAAAGTTTTTCTATGACTTGAGACATTACTTTTGGGATGACCGACATCTTTATAAAGAAGGAGTAGATGGTGTTATTAGACGTTGTGTACCTGAGCATGAACAGGAACAGATCCTACGCAAGTGTCACTCCGAGGCTTATGGAGGACACCACGCTGGAGATAGAACTGCACATAAGGTATTGTAATCTGGTTTTTATTGGCCTACTCTCTTCAAGGATGCCATTAAGTTTGTCTTGTCTTGTGATGAATGTCAAAGAATTGGTAATATTAGTAGACGTCAAGAAATGCCCATGAATTATTCTCTTGTTATTGAACTGTTTGATGTTTGGGGCTTTGATTATATGGGACCTTTTCCCGCCTCTAATGGATATACTCATATTTTAGTTGTTGTTGATTACGTTATTAAGTGGGTAGAAGCTATTCCAACTAGTAGTGCTGATCATAACACTTCTATTAAATGCTTAAGGAAGTTATTTTCCTGAGGTTTGGAGTCCCTAGATATTTAATGACTGATAGTGGTTCACACTTTATTCATGGTGCTTTCCGTAAAATGCTTGCTAAATATGATGTTAATCATAGAATTGCATCTCCTTATCACCCACAGTCTAGTGGTCAAGTAGAGTTGAGCAATAGAGAGCTCAAATTAATTTTGCAAAAGACTGTTAATAGGTCTAGAAAGAATTGGTCCAAGAAACTTGATGATGCATTATGGGCTTATAGAACTGCATATAAAAATCCTATGGGTATGTCTCCGTATAAAATGGTTTATGGAAAAGCATGTCACTTACCTCTCGAACTAGAACATAAGGTGTATTGGGCTATTAAAGAGCTCAACTATGATTTTAAACTTGCCGGTGAGAAGAGGTTATTTGATATTAGCTCACTTGATGAATGGAGAACCCAAGCTTATGAAAATGCCAAGTTGTTTAAAGAAAAAGTTAAAAGATGGCATGACAAAAGGATACAGAAGTGTGAGTTTAATGTAGGTGATTATGTATTGCTATACAACTCTCGTTCAAGATTTTTTGCAGGAAAACTTCTCTCTAAATGGGAAGGCCCCTACGTTATCGAAGAGGTCTATTGTTCCGGTGCCATAAAGATCAACAACTTCGATGGCACAAATCTGAAGGTGGTAAACGGTCAAAGAATCAAACATTATATCTCAGGCAATCCCATAAATGTTGAAACCAATATTATTGAAACTGTAACCCCGGAGGAATACATAAGGGACACTTTCCGGAACGTTTCAGACTCCGAAAAGGAAAAGGTATGTGGTACGGTAAGTAAACCGACAGCAAAACAATTTTTAAGGCAATATTTCTCCGTTTTGGAATATTTAGAAAAATAGAAAAATAAGTAGCAGTCCGGGAAGGACACGAGGGCCCCACGAGGGTGGTGGGCGCGCCCTACCCCGTGCCCCCTACCTCATGAGCACTTCGTGTGCCTTTCGGACTCCGTTTTCTTGCACGATAGGTATTTTGGTCGGTAAAAATTCATTATATAACCTCCTGAAGGTTTTGACTCCCGTATCACGCAAACCTCCTCTGTTCTTGTTTCGAGCTGTTTTCTGTCAGGGTTTTCCAGGCCAGGCATCATGTCGTCTCCCTCCTCCAACAATGGTGACAACGATGCTTGGCTAATGAAGATAGATCTAAAGAGGGAAGAACCCATGAGGGTCAACAAGGATGAAAGGATCAAGAAGGCCATGGAGGATCAAGCTCCAGCAGCAAAATTTTGGGTTTCGTAGTAATTTCAAAAAAATTCTTGGCGCACAGCCACCTTAGGCTACCCCTTTCTCCTTTCCACTAAAGCCCACTAAGGCCCATATAGCTCCCGGGGGGTTCCGGTAACCTCCCGGTACTCCGGTAAAATCCCGATTTCACCCGGAACACTTCCGATATCCAAACATAGGCTTCCAATATATCAATCTTTATGTCTCGACCATTTCGAGACTCCTCGTCATGTCCGTGATCATATCCGGGACTCCGAAAAACCTACTGTACATCAAAATACATAAACTCATAATATAACGGTCATCGTAACCTTAAGCGTGCGGACCCTACGGGTTCGAGAACAATGTAGACATGACCGAGACACGTCTCCGGTCAATAACCAATAGCGGGACCTGGATGCCCATATTGGCTCCTACATATTCTACGAAGATCTTTATCGGTCAGACCGCATAACAACATACGTTGTTCCCTTTGTCATCGGTATGTTACTTGCCCGAGATTCGATCATCGGTATTCCTATACCTAGTTCAATCTCGTTACCGGCAAGTCTCTTTACTCGTTCCGTAATACATCATCCCGCAACTAACTCATTTAGTTGCAATGCTTGCAAGGCTTAAGTGATGTGCATTACCGAGAGGGCCCAGAGATACCTCTCCGACAATCGGAGTGACAAATCCTAATCTCGAAATACGCCAACCCAACATCTACCTTTGGAGACACCTGTAGAGATCCTTTATAATCACCCATTTACGTTGTGACGTTTGGTAGCACACAAAGTGTTCCTCCGGTAAACGGGAGTTGCATAATCTCATAGTCATAGGAACATGTATAAGTCATGAAGAAAAGCAATAGCAACATACTAAATGATCGGGTGCTAAGCTAATGGAATGGGTCATGTCAATCAGATCATTCAACTAATGATGTGACCTCGTTAATCAAATAACAACACTTTGTTCATGGTTAGGAAACATAACCATCTTTGATTAACGAGCTAGTCAAGTAGAGGCATACTAGTGACACTCTGTTTGTCTATGTATTCACACATATATTATGTTTCCGGTTAATACAATTCTAGCATGAATAATAAACATTTATCATGATTATAAGGAAATAAATAATAACTTTATTATTGCCTCTAGGGCATATTTCCTTCAGTCTCCCATTTGCACTAGAGTCAATAATCTAGATTACATCGCTATGTGATTTAACAGCAATAGTTCGTATCACCATGTGATTAACACCCATAGTTCACATCGATATGTGATCAACACCCAAAGGGTTTACTAGAGTCAGTAATCTAGTTCACATCGCTATGTGATTAACACCCAAAGAGTACTAAGGTGTGATCATGTTTTGCTTGTGAGATAATTTTAGTCAATGGGCCTGTCACATTCAGATCCGTACGTATTTTGCAAATTTCTATGTCAACAATGCTCTGCACGGAGCTACTCTAGCTTATTGCTCCCACTTTCAATATGTATCTAGATCGAGACTTAGAGCCATCCAGATCTGTGTCAAAACTTGCATCGACGTAACTTTTTACGACGAACCTTTTTGTCACCTCCATAATTGAGAAATATTCCTTATTCCACTAAGGATAAATTTGACCGCTGTCCAGTGATCTACTCTTAGATCACTATTGTACTCCTTTGCTTAACACAGTGTAGGGTATACAATAGATCTGTACACAGCATGGCATACTTTATAGAACCTATGACTGAGGCATAGGGAATGACTTTCATTCTCTTTCTATCTTCTGCCGTGGTCGGGCTTTGAGTTTTACTCAACTTCACACCTTGTAACACAGGCAAGAAACTTTTTCTTTGACTGTTCCATTTTGAACTACTTCAAAATCTTGTCAAGGTATGTACTCATTGAAAAATTTATCAAGCGTCTTGATCTATCTCTATAGATCTTGATACTCAATATGCAAGCAGCTTTACCGAGGTCTTTCTTTAAAAAACTCCTTTTAAACACTCCTTTATGCTTTGCAGAATAATTCTACATTATTTCCGATCAACAATATGTCATACACATATACTCATCAGAAATGATGTAGTGCTCCCACTCACTTTCTTGTAAATACAGGCTTCACCGCAAGTCTGTATAAAACTATATGCTTTGATCAACCTATCAAAGCGTATATTCCAACTCCGAGATTCTTGCACCAGTCCATAGATGGATCGCTGGAGCTTGCATATTTAGTTAACACCTTTAGGATCGACAAAACCTTCTAGTTGCATCGTATACAACTCTTCTTTAGTAAATCCATTAAGGAATGCATTTTTGTTTATCCATTTGCCAGATTTCATAAAATGCGGCAATTGCTAACATGATTCGGACAGACTTAAGCATAGATACGAGTGAGAAAATCTCATCGTAGTCAACACCTTGGACTTGTCGAAAACCTTTTGCGACAATTCTAGCTTTGTAGATAGTAACACTACTATCAGCGTCCGTCTTCCTCTTGAAGATCCATTTATTCTCAATTGCTTGCCGATCATCGGCAAGTCAACCAAAGTCCATACTTTGTTCTCATACATGGATCCCATCTCAGATTTCATGGCTTCAAGCCACTTTGCGGAATCTGGGCTCACCATTGCTTCTTCATAGTTTGTAGGTTCATCATGATCAAGCATCATGACTTCTAGAACGGGATTACCGTACCACTCTGGCGCGGATCTTACTCTGGTTGATCTACGAGGTTCAGTAGTATCTTGTTCTGAAGTTTCATGATCATTATCATTAACTTCCTCACTAACTGGTGTAGGTGTCATAGGAACAGTTTTCTATGATGTACTACTTTCCAATAAGGGAGCAGGTACAATTACCTTATCAAGTTTTTTACTTTCCTCCCACTCACTTCTTTCGAGAGAAACTCCTTCTCTAGAAAGTTTCCGAATTTAGCAACAAAAGTCTTCCTTCGGATCTGTGATAGAAGGTGTATCCAATAGTTTCCTTTGGATATCCTATGAAGATTTACTTCTCCGATTTGGGTTCAAGCTTATCATGTTGAAACTTTTTCACATAAGCATCGCAGTCCCAAACTTTAAGAAACGACAGCTTAGGTTTCTTGCCAAACCATAGTTCATACGGTGTCGTCTCAACGGATTTAGATGGTGCCCTATTTAACGTGAATGCAACTGTCTCTAATGCATAACCCCAAAACGATAGTGGTAGATCGGTAAGAGACATCATAGATTGCACTATATCCAATAAAGTACGGTTATGACGTTCGGACACACCATTATGCTGTGGTGTTCCATGTGGCGTGAGTTTGTGAAACTATTCCACATTGTTTTAATTGAAGACCAAACTCGTAACTCAAATATTTGTCTCCGCGATCAGATCGTAGAAACTTTTATTTTCTTGTCACGATGATTTCCCACTTCACTCTGAAATTCTTTGAACTTTTCAAATGTTTCAGACTTATGTTTCATCAAGTAGATATACCCATATCTGCTCAAATCATCTGTGAAGTTCAGAAAATAACAACACTTGCCGTGAGCCTTACCACTCATCGGACCGCATACATCAGTATGTATTATTTCCAATAAGTCAGTTGCTCGCTCCGGAGAACGGAGTCTTAGTCATCTTGCCCATGAGGCATGGTTCGCAAGCATCAAGTGATTCATAATCAAGTGATTCCAAAATCCCATCAGCATGGAGTTTCTTCATGCGTTTTACACCAATATGACCTAAACGGCAGTGCTACAAATAAGTTGCACTATCATTATTAACTTTGCATCTTTTGGTTTCAATATTATGATTATGTGTATCACTACGATCGAGATCCAACAAACTATTTTCATTGGGTGTGTAACCATATAAGGTTTTATTCATGTAAACAGAACAACAATTTATTCTCTTACTTCAATGAATAACCGTATTACAATAAACATGATCAAATCATATTCATGCTCAACGCAAACACCAAATAACACTTATTCAGGTTCAACACTAATCCTGAAAGTATAGGGAGTGTGCGATGATGATCATATCAATCTCGGAACCACTTCCAACACACATCGTCACTTCACCCTTAACTAGTCTCTGTTTATTCTGCAACTCCCGTTTCGAGTTACTAATCTTAGCAACTGAACTAGTATCAGATACTGAGGGGTTGCTATAAACACTAGTAAAGTACACATCAATAACATGTATATCAAATATACTTATGTTCACTTTGCCATCCTTCTTATCTGCCAATCACTTGGGGTAGTTCCGCTTCCAGTGACCAGTCCCTTTGCAGTAGGAACACTTAGTCTCAGGCTTAGGACCAGACTTGGGCTTCTTCACTTGAGCAGCAACTTGCTTGCTGTTCTTCTTGAAGTTCCCCTTCTTCCCTCTGCCCTTTTCTTGAAACTAGTGGTCTTGTCTACCATCAACACTTGATGTTTTTCTCGATTTCTACCTTCGTCAATTTCCGCATTACGAAGAGCTTGGGAATCGTTTTCGTTATCCCTTGCATATCATAGTTCATCATGAAGTTCTACTAACTTGGTGATGGTGACTAGAGAATTCTGTCAATCACTATCTTATCTGGAAGATTAACTCCCACTTGATTCAAGCGATTGTAGTACTTAGACAATCTGAGCACATGCTCACTAGTTGAGCGATTCTCCTCCATCTTTAGCTATAGAACTTGTTGGAGACTTCATATCTCTTAACTCGGGTATTTGCATGAAATATTAACTTCAACTCCTGGAACATCTCATATGCTCCATGACGTTCAAAACGTCTTTGAAGTCCCGATTCTAAGCCATTAAGCATGGTGCACTAAACTATCAAGTAGTCATCATATTGAGCTAGCCAAACGTTCATAACGTCTGCATCTGCTCCTGCAATAGGTCCGTCACCTAGCGGTGCATCAAGGACATAATTCTTCTGTGCAGCAATGAGGATAAACCTCAGATCACGGATCCAATCCGCATCATTGCTACTAACATCTTTCAACACAATTTTCTCTAGGAACATATCAAAATAAACACAGGGAAGCAACAACGCGAGCTATTGATCTACAACATAATTTGCAAAATACTACCAGGACTAAGTTCATGATAAATTTAAGTTCAATTAATCATATTACTTAAGAACTCCCACTTAGATAGACATTCATCTAATCCTCTAAGTGATTACATGATCCAAATCAACTAAACCATAACCGATCATCACGTGAGATGGAGTAGTTTTCAATGGTGAACATCGTTATGTTGATCATATCTACTATATGATTCACGCTCGACCTTTCGGTCTCCGTGTTCCGAGGCCATATCTGTATATGCTTGGCTCGTCAAGTATAACCTGAGTATTCCGCGTGTGCAACTGTTTTGCACCCGTTGTATTTGAACGTAGAGCCTATCACACCCGATCATCACGTGGTGTCTCAGCACGAAGAACTTTCGCAACGGTGCATACTCAGGGAGAACACTTCTTGATAATTTAGTGAGAGATCATCTTATAATGCTACCGTCAATCAAAGCAAGATAAGATGCATAAAAGGATAAACATCACATGCAATCAATATAAGTGATATGATATGGCCATCATCATCTTGTGCTTGTGATCTCCATCTCCGAAGCACCGTCGTGATCACCATCGTCACCGGCGTGACACCTTGATCTCCATCGTAGCATCGTTGTCGTCTCGCCAAGTTTATGCTTCTACAACTATCACTACCGCTTAGTAATAAAGTAAAGCATTACATCGCGATTGCATTGCATATAATAAAGCGACAACCATATGGCTCCTGCCAATTGCCGATAACTCGGTTACAAAACATGGTCATCTCATACAATAAAATTCAGCATCATGTCTTGACCATATCACATCACAACATGCCCTGCAAAAACAAGTTAGACGTCCTCTACTTTGTTGTTGCAAGTTTTACGTGGCTGCTACGGGCTTAAGCAAGAACCAATCTCACCTACGCATCAAAACCACAACGATAGTTTCTTAAATAGACTCTGTTTTAACCTTCGCAAGGACCGGGCGTAGCCACACTTGGTTCAACTAAAGTTGGAGAGACAGTCGCCCGCAAGCCACCTATGTGCAAAGCACGTCGGGGGAACCGGTCTCGCGTAAGCGTACGCGTAATGTTGGTCCGGGTCGTCTCGTCCAACAATGCCGCCGAACCAAAGTATGACATGCTGGTAGGCAGTATGACTTATATCGCCCACAACTCACTTGTGTTCTACTCGTGCATATAACATCAACATAAATAACCTAGGCTTTGATACCACTGTTGGGTTTCGTAGTAATTTCAAAAAATTTCCTACGCACATGCAAGATCATGGTGATGCATAGCAACGAGAGGGGAGAGTGTTGTCTACGTACCCATGCAGACCGACTGCGGAAGCGTTGACGCAACATAGAGGAAGTAGTCGTACGTCTTCACGATCCAACCGATCAAGCACCGAAACTACGGCACCTCCGAGTTCGAGCACACGTTCAGCTCGATGACGATCCCCGGACTCCGATCCAGCAAAGTGTCGGGGAAGAGTTCCGTCAGCACGATGGCGTGGTGACGATCTTGATGCACTACAGCAGCAGGGCTTCGTCTAAACTCTGCTACAGTATTATCGAGGAATATGTTGGCTGGGGGCACCGCACACGGCTAAGGAATAGATCAAGTGGATCAACTTGTGTGTTCTAGGGTGCCTCTACCTCAGTATATAAAGGACTAGAGGGGGGGAAGGCTGGCCGGCCATAGGAGGCGCGCCAGGAGAGTCCTACTCCCTCTGGGAGTAGGATTCCCCCCCCCAATCCTAGTTGGAATAGGATTCCTTGAGGGGGGAAAGAGAGAGAGGGGGCCGGCCACCTCTCCTAGTCCTAATAGGACTAGGGGAAGGGGGGAGGCGCACAGCCACCTTGGGCTACCCCTTTCTCCTTTCCACTAAAGCCCACTAAGGCCCATATAGCTCCCGGGGGGTTCCGGTAACCTCCCGATACTCCGGTAAAATCCCGATTTCACCCGGAACACTTCCGATATCCAAACATAGGCTTCCAATATATCAATCTTTATGTCTCGACCATTTCGAGACTCCTCGTCATGTCCGTGATCATATCCGGGACTCCGAACAACCTTCGGTACATCAAAATACATAAACTCATAATATAACGGTCATCGTAACCTTAAGCGTGCGGACCCTGCGGGTTCGAGAACAATGTAGACATGACCGAGACACGTCTCCGGTCAATAACCAATAGCGGGACCTGGATGCCCATATTGGCTCCTACATAGTCTACGAAGATCTTTATCGGTCAGACCGCATAACAACATACGTTGTTCCCTTTGTCATCGGTATGTTACTTGCCCGAGATTCGATCGTTGGTATTCCTATAACTAGTTCAATCTCGTTACCGGCAAGTCTCTTTACTCATTCCGTAATACATCATCCCGCAACTAACTCATTTAGTTGCAATGCTTGCAAGGCTTAAGTGATGTGCATTACCGAGAGGGCCCAGAGATACCTCTCCGACAATCGGAGTGACAAATCCTAATCTCGAAATACGCCAACCCAACATCTACCTTTGGAGACACCTGTAGAGCTCCTTTATAATCACCCATTTACGTTGTGACGTTTGGTAGCACACAAAGTGTTCCTCCGGTAAACGGGAGTTGCATAATCTCATAGTCATAGGAACATGTATAAGTCATGAAGAAAAGCAATAGCAACATACTAAACGATCGGGTGCTAAGCTAATGGAATGGGTCATGTCAATCAGATCATTCAACTAATGATGTGACCTCGTTAATCAAATAACAACACTTTGTTCATGGTTAGGAAACATAACCATCTTTGATTAACGAGCTAGTCAAGTAGAGGCATACTAGTGACACTCTGTTTGTCTATGTATTCACACATATATTATGTTTCCGGTTAATACAATTCTAGCATGAATAATAAACATTTATCATGATTATAAGGAAACAAATAATAACTTTATTATTGCCTCTAGGGCATATTTCCTTCACAAAAGACATACTTCAACTTGATCATAACCTTCTTACCCCAACTGAGATCGAAGCCTTCAAGATGATTGAGTTAGCTCGTATACAAAACAAGTATCTCACACAAGAAAATATTTTGTTGAAGGAGCATATTTTTGCGCTCAAGGGCATTATTCGCAAGCTGGAGGACCTCTTACGCTTGATTTCCGATTATCCGTCACCTCCACCTTCTTCACCGACAAAGGAGATATAATCACATGGGTATGGGCACTACCCTTGGCAACTGCCAAGCTTGGATGAGGTGCCCCGGTATCGTATCACAATCACAATTCCTATCTTTACCGTTTTTCTTAGTTCGATCCTATTAGTAGTATCTTGATCTAGTAGAATAAAGTTTATGGCATGATCTAGTTTTGAGTTTGCTTTATGATCTCTCTTTGTAATCGAGTCCGTGAGCTATATATAATAAAGATTAGTGTTGAGTCAAGGGCTTGATTATTTTTCCATGATCTTGGGTGAATAAAATAAAGATGAAAAGAATAAAAAGAAACAAAAAGTTCATATTGATCTTATTGAGAGTAGTGACTTCACATAGAAAGAGTATGATGATTAAAAGCTGTTGGGAGTTGGCAGACATAGCTTTGGTCATTGTTGCAATTAATAGGAAGTAATAAGGAAAGAGAGGTTTTCACATATAGATATATTATCATTGACATCTTTTATGATTGGGAGCACTCATTAAAATATGACATGCTAAAGAGTTGATGTTGGACAAGGAAGACAACGTAATGAGTTATGTCTTTCTTATATCTGAGATAAAGTATGTTGTCATGGATCCTCTAACTTGTTGAGATTGCCTTTCCCCCTCATGCTAGCCAAATTCTCAGCACCAAGTAGAAATACTACTTGTGCTTCCAAATACCCTTAAACCAGTTTTGCCATGAGAGTCCACCATATCTACCTATGGATTGAGTAAGATCCTTCAAGTAAGTTGTCATCGGTGCAAAGCAATAAAAATTGCTCTAAATATGTATGATTGATTGGTGTGGGAGAAATAAGATTTATACGATCTTGTGATGTGGAAGTAATAAAAGTGACGGACTGCATAATAAAGGTTCATATCACAAGGGGCAATATAAAGTGACGTTCTTTCGCATTGAGATTTTATGCACCCAACCATAAAAGCGCATGGCAACCTCTGCTTCCCTCTGCGATGGGCCTATCCTTTATTATTATCTTCTACCTTATGCAAGAGTCACGGTGATCTTCACCTTTTCTTTTTCATTTTATCCTTTGGCAAGCTCAGCATGTTGGAAAGAACATGATATATATATATATATATATCTAATTGGATGTAGGGGAGCATGAACCATTATTGTTGACATTACCCTTGAGGTAAAAGGTTGTGGGGCAAAACTATAAGCCCCTATCTTTCTCTGTGTCCGATTAAAACTCCATAACCACAAGTATTGCGTGAGTGTTAGCAATTATGGAGGACTAAATGATAGTTGAGTATGTGGACTTGCTTTTTAGCTCTGACATAGACTCTTTCCGATGTTATGATAAATTGCAATTGCTACAATGACTGAAATTATAGTTTGTCAGAGCCCAATAAGGTTTATGATTTATACTTTTGCATTGTGAATAGATCATCACTTGAACATAAGTAATCATATGACAAAATCTATATATGTTGCTGTTATGAGAATAATCATGATGCCTTCATGTCCGTATTTTATTTTTATCGACGCCTCTACTTCTAAACATGAGGACATATTTATTGTTATCGGCTTTTTGCTTGAGGACAAGCGAGGTCTAAGCTTGGGGGAGTTGATACGTCCATTTTGCATCATGCTTTTATATAGATATTTATTGCATTATGGACTGTTATTTCACTTTATGTCACAATACTTATGGCTATTCTCTCTTATTTTACAAAGTTTACATAAGGAGGGAGAATGCCGGCAGTTGGAATTCTGGGCTGTAAAGGGAGCAAATATTAGAGACCTATTCTGCGCAACTCCAAAAGTCCTGAAACTCCACAGAACATCTTAAAATAAATAAAGAAAAATCCTCGCTAAAGATGAAGGCCAGGGGGCCCACACCCTGCTCACGAGGGTGGGGGCGCGCCCCCCTACCTCATGGGCCCCCTGGTGGGTCTCCGACGTCCATCTTCTCCTATATGAAGTCTTTCGATGAGAAAAAAATCAGAAGGAACTTTTCGGGACGAGACTCCACCGCCACGAGGCGGAACCTTGGCGGAACCAATCTAGAGCTCCGGCAGAGCTGTTCTGCCGGGGATACTTCCCTCCGGGAAGGGGAAATCATCACCAACGCTTCTCTCATCAGGAGAGGGCAATCTCCATCAACATCTTCACGAGCACCATCTCATCTCCAAACCCTAGTTCATCTCTTGTATCCAATTCTTGTCTCAAAGTCCGGGATTGGTGCTAGTAGTGTTGATTACTCCTTGTAGTTGATGCTAATTGGTTTATTTGGTGGAAGATCATATGTTCAGATCCTACATGCATATTATTACCCCTCTAATTATGAACATGAATATGCTTTGTGAGTAATTACATTTGTTTCTGAGGACAAGGGAAAAGTCTTGCTATTAGTAGTCATGTGAATTTGGTATTCGTTTGATATTTTGATAAGATGTATGTTGTCTAGCCTCTAGTGGTGTTATGTGAACGTCGACTACATAACACTTCATCATTATTTGGGCCTAGAGGAAGGCATTGGGAAGTAATAAGTAGATGATGGGTTGCTAGAGTGACAGAAGCTTAAACCCTAGTTTATGCGTTGCTTCTTAAGGGGCTGATTTGGATCCATATGTTTCATGCTATGGTTAGGTTTACCTTAATACTTTTGTTGTAGTTGCGGATGCTTGCAATAGAGGTTAATCATAAGTGGGACGCTTGTTCAAGTAAGAACAGCACCCAAGCACCGGTCCACCCACATATCAAATTATCAAAGTATCGAACGCGACTCATATGAACGTGATGAAAACTAGCTTGACGATATTCCATGTGCCCTCGGGAGCGTTTTTCCATTATAAGAGTTTGTTCCGGCTTATCCTTTGATACAAAAAGGATTGGGCCACCTTGCTGCACTTTATTTACTTTTGTTACTTGTTGCTCGTTACAATTTATCTTATCACAAAACTATCTATTACCACTTATTTCAGTACTTGCATAGAATACCTTGCCGAAACCGCTTATCATTTCCTTCTGCTCCTCGTTGGGTTCGACACTCTTACTTATTGAAAGGACTACGATAGATCCCCTATAATTGTGGGTCAACAATTCATTCTCCCGCCGCCGACCTCGCTGCCCAGCGCCGCCGTCCGTCCCATCCGCGCCGGATCCGGCCTCCCCTGCCCTCCGGCGCATCTCCGGCGAGCTCCCCGGCGATCTCCGAATTCCGTGCCTGACCCCGATCCAGTTTTGCTACAGTAAACCCTAGGTGGGTTTCCCTAAGTCCCCAGCATTTTTTTAGCTTATTTCATCATGCCATAATTTTGCATCTATGGCTCCGTTTTGGGCGTGTGGCATATCAAATTGTTCGTCTCGATGTGTACTTCATTTCATTCCATCACACCATGTTCATTTGAGTTCACCTTGATGCCCTAAATGATGTTTCAAGAGTGCTATGTAATGTTAGTTTCAGATTCTTAGCAGATTATGGACATTTGTCATTTTTGCCATGTTTAATGTGTGCCTCCTATGAACTTGAGCCCTACATGTGTTTTGAAGTATGCCATGCCATCTTTACAGGGGTGTATGCCATGTATTTTTGTGATCTTTGTGGTGACTAGCACAAGCATGTAAAGTAGCTCTCGTGATGTTGCTAATTTCAGGGACTTAGAATTCTTCTAAGTCATTTCCCTGATAATATTTTTATGCCATGTTTTCATGTTGCTACAGAGTGATCCATGCCTCTTTTGAGCAGGTTCAGTAAGGATGATTTTGAGATATTGTTATGCTCTACCCATCCATGTCTTTGTTTGAAATTATGGAGCACCCTAGCATGACTCAATCTAGCTCTACTTTTGCTATAAAATGTTCCTGGCAGATTGTTTACATGTTAAGCAATTTTGCCGAGGTTGTTATAGTTTATCCATGCATGCCATGTGAGTGTTCTTGCCATGGTTAGCTTATTTCTCATGTCTACTTGATGGGTGTATGCTTAGTTTGTCATGTAATGCCTTGTGATGAGTGCATCGAGCTCGTAAACATGCCTACATGAATCTGTTTTGCCATGCTCCAGTTTTCTGCTAAGTCTGAATCTGTTAACGAAACTTGCTATGTTCACATGGCTGCCATTGTATTTTCTGATCCCTTTTGGCTTATGGTCAGTAAGGGATTTTTGTTATATGCTTTGTTTAGTTTCATGCCATGCCTTGCTTTTCCCTGATAGGTTCCTGTAGCATGTTGTTATCTTGCTCTAAACATTTCTTCCTGATGTTAAATCCCAACATGTTGTTATTTCACTAAGTCTGTGAACCTGATATCTTTTGCACTTTTGCCATGCTTATTTGAACCTGTTATTGTGTGAATTAGCCGTAGCTCAGTGTTCATCTTTTGTTAAGCATCTTGAGTGGATCCCTGCCATGTGCTTTGTTGTTATGTTGGAGTGCAGTAGCTTGTTGTTCTTGATGCATTTAGATGGCCTCGTGCTGTTAATCGCAGCTTTGTGCCATTATTGTTTTGCTTGCCATTTGCAAACCGTGCATCCGATTCCGGTGATCTTTATATCGATTTTGACCAAAATCAACTCATCTTTCCAGCGACATTCTTGGTTTTCCAAGTTGAGGCCAGGTTCAATCTTTCCTTTCCGAAGCATGCATATCCATTGCATATCACGTCCCGCATATCATGCCATGTTTTGCATCATGTTGCTTGTGCATTGCACCGTGGTTGATTATGTTTCCCTTTGTTTGTGTTCTTGCTTTGGGCAGAGCCGGGAGACGAGTACGTGATCGAGGAACCCGTTGAGTACGCTTACGAGGATCAAGCTAACGTCAACTCGGAGAACTTTGCTGGCAAGATGACCATACCCTCGAAATCACTTCTATCTTTGCTTGTTAGTTGCTCGCTCTATTGCTATGACTATGCTACGATACCTACCACATGATTTACCATGCCTCCCATATTGCCATGTCAAACCTCTAACCCACCTTGTCCTAGCAAACCATTGTTTGGCTATGTTACCACTTCGCTCAGCCCCTCTTATAGCGTTGCTAGTTGCAGGTGAAGATTGGAGTTTGTTCCTTGTTGGAACATGTTTATTTGTTGGGATATCATTATTATATCTTGTTTACCTTAATGCATATATATACTTGGTAAAGGGTGGAAGGCTCGGCCTTATGCCTGGTGTTTTGTTCCACTCTTGCCGCCCTAGTTTCCGTCATACCGGTGTTATGTTCCTTGATTTTGCGTTCCTTACATGGTTGGGTTATAGTGGGAACCCCTTGACAGTTCGCCTTAAATAAAACTTCTCCAGCAAGGCCCAACCTTGGTTTTACCATTTGCCACCTAGCCTCTTTTCCCTTGGGTTCCGCGGACTCAAGGGTCATCTTTATTTTAACCCCCCCCCC